>NC_140971.1:39028007-39088007 GCF_056783735.1 Eptatretus burgeri | reverse complement strand
TTTGGTGAGCAGGGCAGAGTGCCAGACTTTGTCAAAAGCACGTGTTATGTCTAGGGATATGGCTCTGATTTCATGTCTGGCATTGAGTACCTCCATCCATTGATGGGAGAGCAGAAGCGGCATATCCAGGGAAGAGTGACCTGGTCTGAAACCAAATTTATGATTGGAAATCAAGCCATTGGAGAAGAGGAAGGATTTAATGTCTGAAGCAATGATGGATTCCATAACCTTGCTGATGATTGGGAGAAGGCTGGTTGGTCTGCAGTTGCAGGAATCTGTTTTTGCACCTTTTTCTGCAGGGCAGTGATGTTTGCTGATTTACTAGCTGATGGCAGATGACCTTGAGCAATTGAGAGGGTGAATAGAACAGAGAGAGGGGGTGAGCAAGAGCAGAGGAACAGGATTTTAGGACACGTGGGCTGATGCTGTCTGGACCAGTTTCAGAATCTGTGCCGAGATTTGACAGCAAGCTCTCCACCTTGTCAGAAGAAAAGGACACAGAGTCAAGGAACAGATTAGTGTGACTGGGTAAGGTGGGTACAGAAAGCGATGTGTTTCGGCCACAAGATTTAGATTCAAACACCGAGTTTTGGCATTCAGCCTTTTCACGTGCAGTTTCAGCAGTACAGCCATTTGAGGTAAGGGAGGGGATGGAGGGGGACCATACACCAGAAACAGATTTGATTCGATGCCACCAGGATTTGGAGGAGGGAGAGAGGTTTGAAAGTTCAGACTTGAGATTAGAAAGATGTTGTTTTCCGGCTCGCCTGAGGGAAGATACACACTTGTTCCGAGCTTTATGGAAGGAACTGAGATTACGCTCAGTTGGGTTTGCTTTCCATGAGGCAACGGCAAGTTGTTTCAGTGCAACTGCCTCGCCACAAGCTTCAGTGAACCATGGGCAGCTGGGTGTGCTCTGGCTTTCAAAAGGAATTAGCCACTGTGGCTAATCCAGGTTTGGAATGATTAGCCACATATTTTATTCAAAAGTTTTTTTTTGTAATATGAAATAATAAGTTAATTTTAAGGCAGATGTGTGAGTTTGATGGGTGAGGTTGGTTGGATGAGTGAGTTTGATGTGTGCGATTGGTTGGATGAAGGACCATCAGGGGAGGTGGTGATTGTGAGGGATGGTGGTGGTGGTGGTGGTGGTGATGGTGTGTGTGTGTATGGTTGTTGTGCCTTTAGTAGGTGGTAGTGGGGGATGGGGGTGGTTGTGGACCAGGATTGGACCAACCTCTGCCAGTCAAACTCACTCATCCAACCAATCTCACCCAACAACTTCACTCATCCAACCAATCTCACCCATCAACTTCACTCATCCAACTAACCAAAGTCACGATCAAACTCACTCATCCAAACAAACTCTCTCATCCAAACAAACTCGTCCTACTACAGGTACTACTACTGATTGTGTCAAAACTCACCTGGCAACCACTGACCCAACGAAGCATGCAGCGCCGAATGATGCCGAATCTTTCTGGGAAAAAAAAAATTCAAAAAAAAAATTAAAATAAAATTTTGAGACGAGAATCATGCGTAATTTTGGTCGATTTTTTTTCACTAGAAACTAGTTTAAAACTACTAAAGTTAGTATATATAAGCTTGTACGAAATCACGCGTGATCCCCGTCATTAAAACATACAAAATGGTGGCCGTTTCAACGAAGGTTGAATTCTGTGGTAAAAATCACCCAAAATTCGTCTAAAATGTAAAAAAAAAAACCACTAAAACATGAATTAGCCACAGTGGCTAATGGGTGGTTTGAAATATTAGCCACAGGTAAGGGGGATTCGCCCTGTGGTGACGTGGCGAGCGGCAGCGCACACCCAGGGCAGGAGGAAGGGGAGGACAACTGAAGACGAGATGGGATAAATCTGTGAGAGAGAGAGAGAGAGAGAGAGAGAGAGAGAGAGAGAGAGAGAGAGAGAGAGAGAGAGAGAGAAAGAGAGAAAGAGAGAGAGAGAGAGAAAGAGAGAGAGAGAGAGAGAGAGAGAGAGAGAGAGAGAGAGAGAGAGAGAGAGAGAGAGAGAGAGAGAGAGAGAGAACGAGAGAACGAGAGAACGAGAGAACGAGAGAACGAGAGAACGAGAGAACGAGAGAGACAGAGTTTCTTTGAAAGAATTCCCAGGACGAGTTGATGTAGGAGGAAGTGGAGATGGGAGACAAGTCTAGAAGTTTGAGGACTGCTTGGAGACCCTGCCAGTCGGCTTGAGTGAAATGCCAGACTCGACGGTGCTGAGGTGGTTCTCTGATAACAGCCAGAGAGATGTTTATTTTGACAAGCACATGGTTAGAAGAACCGATTGGAGCGGAGAACAGCAGATATTTTCAGGGAAATTGGTCAAAATCAGATCCAGAAGAGATGGAGTACCGTTGGTTGAGATCCGGGTCGGGAAGTTGACCGACTGTGTCAGTCCCAATGAGTCGCAGAAGTCTTTTGCTGAAGTGCCACGGCAGGTGAGAGAGGTACCTCCACCCAGGCAACTGGCATGATGACAATTGGAGTCACCACATATGAGGATGAGAGAGTTGGGATGAGAGGATAGAAGTTGGTCCATGTTTTCGGATAGTGAGGTGTAAATTTTTGGAGAGTGAGGTGTAAATAGTGAAGTTACCTTCAGAACCTGTTTAGTCGTTTTAAGACCATTTAGAACATTTTATCGCTTTCGACACATTTTCGACCTTTTCAGACTTTTCGACCTCGACACCTTTCCAAGTTTTCAGACATTTGACCTTTACACATTTACCACTTTTAGACCATTTTGACCTTTCTTTTGCAACCATTGTCCTTTCATTTTGTACATCCATTTCCATTAATTTAATTTTGAATTAATTTATTTTAATTTAATTTATTTAATCCACGTTCTGCCACACAAAAGTCCTGGCGAGGGGCTGCAATGTCTGATTTCTCTTTCGAATAGCATCTTGAAAATATTTTTCAGCCACATATATATATACAGGGTGAGTCAGAGATTTGGTGATTTTTGAAATTCATGTGAAGGAAATATAAAATTGTATTTCAAAAGAAATTCATTCATGATATTGAAGTGCACAACATGCATTTTTATTATTTCTATTTTTTACTAATTCAGTTTTATTTTTTTTGCAGGCAAAACACTTGAGTGACCATGTGGAACTGGTCGGGCGAAAAACGCGCTTTCGCTATCAAAGCTTTTTACAAGAATAATGATCGTGAAACTGCTGCACAACGCCAATTCAAACTCCATTTCAATGTTCAACGTCATGGAAATGTGTCGTCTGTTCATGCCATCAAGTTATGGGTTCAGAAGTTTTAGAGGGGGTTGGGGATGCCACGAGGAAGAATTGATTCCATTTTGGTGAAGATGTGAATCTGGATCCGGATACGAGAATTATTTAATATTTAACTGATTCTTCATCATTGAGAGAATGATCGGGCCAAAAACGATATACAGTATAGCACGATATCTCGAAAAGTTCTGGACGGATTCGGATGCAACTTGGTGGACAGGTTGTGCTCCCCTCCCAGCAATGAAGCAACCAACAGCCACATGCTGCATATGAAATGAGTGAACATCATTATAGTATAAACCACATTATAAAAATCTTGTTTTTATTATTATTTCCTTTTTGTTTTGGCATTTGATTAAAATGTCTCGGCAGTGTGATTGAAACATCGACGAATGAAATTGTTATCCAAATAGCCAGTGCCCTGTACTCGTCCCAAAGTCGTACCTTACCTCCTTGATTTGACAGTGAAAAACTTTATTTGATGCTCCTCAGTAGACTCAGCACCCATTATCGGGTTCACATGTTAAGATATTGGGTGAGCCAGAAATAAGGTTATTTTAACTCTCCTGTAAAGGTAATAAAAAGTTGCATTTCAAAACAAATTCTTACAAGAAAGTGAAGTACATAACATGCCATTTATTTGTGGAAAAGAACATCGACGACATGCGCACCATTTCGTCTGACACATTGCTCCGATGTTGGACGCCGATTATAATTCATGACATTCTGCAACATGGCCACATCAATATCATTGATTTCGCGTCTGATGTTTTCCTTGAGTTCATGAAGAGTTTGTGGACGGTTAACATATACTTTGTCCTTTGGATATGACCGAGCTGTTTGAGACATTCTTGAGTTTGATGCATGGTCTCGGCTCGAGCGATGCGGACTTCTCAAAACTGACTCACTTACACGCTCAATGTTTTGCGCTGTTCTTACTGATTTGGGTGCTTCTGGCGGTTTCCCTTTAAAAGTTGAACAGGTCCTCTCAAACTTCTGAACCCATAACTTGATACCAAAATTGGATCTTCACCAAAATCGAATCAATTCGTTCTTGTCACACATCAAACCAGTTCACGAAGTTTCATCCGAATCCGTCCAAAACTTTTTGAGATACCAAGCAATACCGTTTCTGGCCCCCCGTCTCTCAATGACAAAGAATCAGTTAAAAATTAAATAATTCTCGTATCCGGATCCAGATTCACATCTTCACCTAAATGGAATCGATTCTTCCTCGTGGCATTCCCAACCTCCTCTCAAATTTCTGAACCCATACCTTGATGGCATGAACAGACGACACATTTCGATGGTGTTGAACATTGAAATGGAGTTTGAATTGGCGTTGTGCAGCAGTTGCATGGGCGGTAATGTTTCATCTGCATCTCTCTCCGAGACAACATGGACCAACTTTTAACCACTCATCCCAACCCTCTCTTCCTCAATTGTGGTGATTTCAGTTGTCACCATGCAACTTGGCTGCATGTTGGTATCTTTTTCACCAGTCATGGCACTTCTGCAGAGTATAGCTGTGACTCCATGGGACTGCCTCAATCTGTACATTTTCCAACCCAGATTTCTATCAATGGCAAATCCTCTCTTCTGGATTTGGTTATGACTAACTTCCCCACCAATGTCTCATGCTCTTCCTCTGCTCCAATTGGTTCATCTGATCTTGTACTTGTGTTGGTCAATATCTCTCAAGCCATTGTCAGAGAACAGCCTCAATGCCAGCTTGTTTGGCAGTTCACTCAAGCAATTAACTGACAGGGACTGCAAGCAGTCATTCGATTTCATAACTGGTCTCCTATATCTACCATCCCTGATATTAACTCAGCCTGGGAATACTCCCACAGAAAACTACTCTCCTTGATGCACAAATTCATCCCATCTCATCTTCAGATATCATACCCATCCTTCTGCCCATGGCACACTGGATCCTGTGGAAAGGCAGTTGCCTTGAAACAACTTGCATTCTCCTCCTGGAAGGCAAATCTGACTGAAGGCAACCTCAGATCATTCCACAAAGCCTGCAACAAGTGAGTGTCCACTCTCAGGAGAGCCAGAAAACAACATTTGTCCAATCTCAAGATTGGACTTTCAAATTTGTCTCCCTCCTCTAAAACCTGGTGACTCCTTGTCAAGTCTGTCTCTAGTGTATGCTCCCCCCCCCCAACTGTTTTCCTTATTTAAAATGGCACCACAGCAGCATAAGAAGGCTGAATGCCTCAATTCTGTGTTTGATTCCAAATCTTGTGCCCCCAACCACTCACTCTCTGTACCCATCCTTCCCAGTCACACCCAATTGCTCCTGAACTCTGTGTCTTTTGCACCTGAGAAGGTGGAGAAGTTTGTGGCAACCCTTTACTCTGAATCTGCAACTGGACCACATGGCATAGGCCCACATGTCCTAAAAATATTCTCTACTACTCTTGCACTTCCCCGTTTTCACTCTGTCATTTGCTTTAGGTCATATTCCATCTGCTTGGAAGTCAGTAAACATCACTACATTTCATAAACATGTTGCAAAAACAGATCTCACTCTCCGAAAACATGGACCATCTTCTATCTTCTCATCCAAACTCTCTCTTCCTCTTATGTGGCGACTTCAATTGTCATCACGCCAGTTGGCTAGGTGTGGGTACCTCTCTCACCTGCCATGGGACATCAGCAAAAGCTTTCTGTGACTCATTGGGACTGACTCAATCGGTCAACTTCCCGACCCGGATCTCAACCAATGGTACTCCATCTCTTCTGGATCTGATTTTGACAAATTTCCCTGACAATATCTGCTGCTCTTCCTTCGCTCCAATTGGTTCTTCTGACCACGTCCTTGTTAAAGTGGACATCTCTCTGGCTGTCATCAGAGAACCACCTCACCGCCGTCGAGTCTGGCATTTCACTCAAGCCGACTGGCAGGGTCTCCGAGCAGCCATCAAACTTACAGACTGGTCTCCTATCACTACTTTCTCAAACATCAACTCATCCTGGGAATTCTTTCAAAGAAACTTGCTCTCCCTCATGCACAGATTTATCCCCTCTCGTGTTCAGTTGTCTTACCCTTCCTCCCGCCCTTGGTTTACTGAAGCTTGTGGTGAGGCAGTTGTCCTGAAACAACTTGCCTTTGCCTCATGGAAAGCAAACCCAACTGAGGGCAATCTCAGTTCTTTCCACAAAGCTCGGAACAAGTGTGTATCTACCCTCAGGAGAGCCAGAAAACAACATCTTTCTCATCTCAAGTCTGAACTCTCAAACCTCTCTCCCTCCTCAAAATCCTGGTGGTGTCTAATCAAATCTGTTTCTGGTGTATGTTCCCCCTCCATCCCCTCCCTTACCTCAAATGGCCGCACTGCTGATTCCACACGTGATAAAGCTGAATGTCTAAACTCGGTGTTTGCAGCTAAATCTTGTGTCCCAAACCCATCACTATCTCTACCCACTTTACCCAGTCGCACCCAACTGTCCCTGGACTCTGTATCCTTTTCTCCTGACAAGGTGGAGAGCTTGCTTTCAAACCTCGAGTCAGATTCTGCAACCGGTCCAGACGGCATCAGCCCACGTGTCCTCAAAGCCTGCTCTTCTGCTCTTGCTCACCCTCTCTCTGTTCTATTCACCCTCTCATTTTCCCAAGGTCATCTGCCATCTGCTTGGAAATCTGCTAACATCACTGCCCTGCATAAAAAGGTGCAAAAACAGATCCCTGTAACTATAGACCAATCAGCCTTCTCCCAATCATCAGCAAGGTTATGGAATCCATCATCGCTTCAGACATGAAATCCTTCCTCTTCTCCAATGGCTTGATTTCCAATCATCAATTTGGTTTCAGACCAGGTCACTCTACCCTAGATATGCTGCTACTGCTCTCCCATCAATGGATGGAGGTCCTCAATGCCAGACAGGAAATCTGAGCCGTATCCCTGGACATATCACGTGCTTTTGACACAGTCTGGCACCCTGCCCTACTCACCAAACTCTCTTCCCATGGTATTCAAGGCCATCTCCACTCATGGCTCGCAGACTTCCTCTCCTGTCGCAGTCAACGTGTGGCCCTAAATGGAGTTCTTTCATCCCCTCTTCCTGTGCAGGCTGGAGTTCCTCAAGGTAGCGTTCTGGGCCCTGTTCTTTTTCTGGTTTTCATCAATGATCTCTCGGACTCTCTGGAAAATCCTCTATTTCTCTTTGCCGATGACTCAACCCTCTGCCGTACCATCTGTCATCCCTCAGACCGGCAAGCAGCAGCTTCTTCGCTCACTGCAGATCTGGATAAAATCACAAACTGGTCCAACACGTGGAACATGTCTTTCAATCCAGACAAATCTCACACTCTCACTATGTCTCTTCGAAAGGACCGTTTACAAAACCCCCCATCCACTTTCTCAACAATCCTCTGGAAGAAGTCTTTTCTTTCAAGCTTCTGGGTCTCACTATCTGCCATGACCTTTCCTGGGAAAGTCACATTTCCAACCTTGCCTCAAAAGCCAGTCGCCGACTGGGAATCCTCCGTCGTGCAAAGTCCTTCCTCGGCCCTCTTGAGCTCCTGACCACTTACAAAGCTTTTGTCCGTAGCCTGATGGAGTACTGCTCTCCCCTCTGGGCTGGTGCTCCTGCCTCCCACCTTTCTCGACTTCACGCTGTCGAAACCAGGGCTTTTAAGATCATTGGCATCTCCCGCAATGAAGCTGAGTCTTTGGGCCTCTCACTCAATCACCGCAGGTTGGTCGGTGGTCTTTCTGTCTTCTACCGACTCCTCTCCAGCCTTGCCCCCCTGCTCTCTCTGTGATTTGTCCCAACCACATTTCCACAGGGCGCTCAAGGTCCGCCAACAACCCCCTTCTGGTAAAACTACCAAAATCACGAATCACTGCTCATCTTCACTCTTTCATTCCTCTTTTTTCCCGCCTTTGGAATAAACTTCCTCACTCTATTCTTTCCCATTCTTCCCTCCAGGCTTTCAAAACAGCTGTTCACCACCACCTCTTATCTTCCCCCATCCAAATCCTCGAACTTTTCTACCACCGATAATCCACCCAAGCCCACTTCCTTCAATTCTCCTGCTTTCCTTCCTGAAAGTCCCTTTAATGTCCATCTTCCCCTCGCCATGTTCCCCGTCCCATCCCCATCCCTCTCCCTTCCACAGTTCACCTGTGTCTGTTCCCCAATGTTTTGTCCCTTCCACTCCCGCCCCTCTTGTCTCATGCCTCCTTGCTGTGAGTTGTGTGTTAGCTCTCATACGAGCCTCGACCAAGGTATACAAAAAAAAAAAAAAAAAAAAAAAAAAAAAAATCCCTTCAACTACAGACCCCATCATCACAGTTCCATCATCACAGTTGAGCTCATGGAATGCATCATCGCAGTTCATATAAAATAATTCCTTTTCTCCACGACCTCATCTCAGATCATCAATTCAGATTCAGACCAGGTCACTCTACTTTTAACTGCTTCAATTCTCCCAAAAATGGATGGAGGCCCTCAATGGCAGACATGAGATCAGGGCTGTCTCTCTGGACATATCTCGAGCTTTTGACACTGTCTGTCTGGCATCCTGCCTTGCTCTCCAAACTCTGCCTATGGCATCCACGGCCAACTCCACTCTTGGATTACTAAGTTCCTCCACTCCTGCAGTGAACGTGTGGCTCTCAACGGAACCCTTTTTTTCTCCTCTCCCTGTCAAGGCTGAAGTACCACAAAGCAGTATTATAAGCCCCATCCATCCATCCGTCCATTGGGACCATACCCTATGGAGAGCATTGGTGCTGCCTAAGCAGTCTCCTTGGCAATTGGACACAATCCTGGACAGGTCGCCACTCCGACACAGGATCCCAGCAAGCTGTCACTCATTTTTGCCGACTTCGGAAGGATGGCAGGCAGTCAACTCCACCTGGTATTAATTCAACAGCCGAGGCGGATTTGAACCCCGGATCCTCAGATCCCAAGCCCACCACCCTAACCATTAAACCAACACCAGGCATTTAAGCCCCCCGATGGCTGCCGCAAGGGACAGTGAGACGTGATGTGCTCCAACATCTGGACTCCTCTGTAGTAACAGCGCGCATCCGGCTTCATCGTCCAAGGGCTCTCTGGACTAATTACAATGTCTACTTTTCTGGATGAGACATTTCCCATACAATTAATGGCAATTGTTTTTACTTTTTGAAATTGCTGTTGTTGATGATTACTCTAAATTCGTGAATGATTTTAGACCGGCCTCGTGGTCAAGGGAGGAGGAGGCAATATGTTGGTGGTGTGTGCCGGCAGACTTGACAGGAGTCCTCCAGAATGAAAGACTTCCACGCCATTACCTGTTTGTTCGCAATTAAACTCCAGTTCAATTCATGTTGTGGTGTTGCCTTCGTTATTTACACTACAACAATAGAAACACAAACTGGTCAAACATTTAGAATGTCTTTTAAACCTGAGAACTCTCTTTCCCTCTCTCTCTCTGAAAAACCTTCTCTTAAAAAAGTTCACCGAAACTCTTGCGTTTCACTTTTATCAATGATATTTCTTGGGAAAATCACATTTTTAATTTTGGCCTCCAAAGCCACTTGCCCAACTGGGCATCGTCCTTTGTAGAATGTCCTTCCTTGGCACACCCCTGCCTCACACTCTGCTCGGCATGACTCCATGGAAGCCAAGGTCTTCAAGATTACTGGGATATCCAGCAATGAAGCTGAGTCTCCAGGCCGATCACTTTTCTCATTGACAGTGGTTTCTCTGTCCACTTCCACCTCCTTTCTGGTCTTGCATCCTATGCCCTCTCCGTGCTTTGTCCCCACCCCCAGGTATCTGCAGGGCACACGCGGTCCACTCGCAAACCTCTTCTCGTGAAACTCACAAAATCCAGAATTAGTGCTCGCCTCCACTCATTTGTATGTCTTTTTTTTTTTCTTTTCTTTTCTTCCAGCTGTGGAACCAATTTCCACATTCCCTTCAATGTCATTATTCCCTCCAGATCTTCAAGACAACTGTTCATCACAATCTCAGATCATCTCCCATCCACAAACATGATATTTACACTCGTCAAACCACTCCCCCTCCTCCAATTTGTTTTTTTTTTGCCTCTGTATCCATCTTCTCCACCCCCTGCATTCTTCCCTCCCCTTCAACCTTACCTGCAAATCCACTCATGTGAATGTCCGTTTATTTTCTCCCTGACCCCAGCTGTTGCTATGTCCCCCTCTTTCTGCTGTTCCTTTTGTTATGTTGCATCTTGATCCGATCTATGTTCTCGCTCTTCCTCGAGCCTTTATTCTGTATACCAAAAAAGAGAAAAAAAAAATTGTGTTGTGGCGAATAATGCCCAGTGTTAAAATGTCCCTGAATCCGGCGATCTCAACTTGGATCACTGCTTTGGGCAATCGGGCAAAAGGCACTGATCACTGCATCACCCGACTGGCTCTGGCGTTCCACTGAGTATTGTAACATGGTAAACATGCCCAGGAACGCGCTCTGAGCGCCAAAATCAGTTGGCGGGCATGACCGATTTGATGCAGTTTGTTGGGACTTGGACTGGACAACTGGGAAGAGTCCGGCGACTGTAACAGTATAATTTCCTCTGTGTAAAAATACAGTTCATTATAACAACTTGATGAAACAATGAATGCCTTTTTTGGGTTTATGCAAAGAGGATGAAGAGGTCATCACGGCCTTCATTTCATTCCTACAACCAAAAACGGGATTTGAATCGTTACCCTTTGAAAGTAAGTCGGAACTGTTCAGTTGGACGGAGGGTCTATATTTTGGTTGCCCAGCTTTACTTTTGTTTCCTTCGGCACTCTGCAACATCAGTCTTGATTCCCATGGACAAGCCGGCCTTCTTGAAATTGTTAACAGGAGTGAGGCTTAACCAAAAAAAACCTCTGATGTATAAATGTCAAAGAATTTCCAACCCAAGAGCATTTCTCATTGGGAATTCACCGCGAGAGAAGAATAGGAAAGTTAAAACAAGCTTGGTGGCAGGTTTTGGTTTTGGTGTTTGGCATGGTGGCTTTCCTGGACTGTGAGGGTGAGAGAGAGAGAGAGAGAGAGAGAGAGAGAGAGAGAGAGAGAGAGAGAGAGAGAGAGAGAGAGAGAGAGAGAGAGAGAGAGAGAGAGAGAGAGAGAGAGAGAGAGAGAGAGAGAGAGAGAGAGAGAGGATGAGACAGAGACAGGGAGACAGACAGGGAGAAAGAGACAGACACACAGACACACACACAGAGACACAGACACAAACACAAAACACACAAAAAAAACACCGTAACCATCAAGTACAAGACGGTTTAGGAGAGGCTTCCCTTCCTGGTCTGTGGGTTGATTGTAATATTTTATGATTTTTTTTTTTTGTTGTCACACCATCGTTTTTTTGTCTCCCTGTAGATAAGTAGATTGCACTGAGGATTTCAGTCATTTCACACCTGATGAGGCTCTGCTACCAACCATCAACCACCGTGATAAAATATCTGTGCCTCAGAGGGATATATTTGTATGCAAATGGTTATGTCATCTGCACATATCTCTCCTCATTACATCTCAAGACAGAACATTTGACAAAAGGTGCAGATAAGAGTTAAATGCTGTGGAAGGGCAGAGAAGGAAATAGACCGCTGTGTGATGTGTTATTTTTTGGTGCTGGAGGAAGTGTGGAGTTAAGAAGTGCTGGGGAAACAGTGCTGCGAAGAAAGGTGCTGGAAGAAAATAATGATCCAACAGTGCTTAGTGCTGAGAGCCAATAATTCAGTGCTTCAAAATGAGGAAGTGATGGACTTGGAGATGGAGAACAGTGGGGTGTCTTGTACAACTCGGTGCTGGCTTGAAAGTTTTTGAGTCATGATGGTGGAGATTTGGGATTAACGTTTTGCAGGTAATTGTGAAAAATGCTTTGGTGGATGTTGGACAGCAGTTGCATGCTCCTCATTAATTGTTCATTGCTGTGATGAAAGCTGCTTTGTGGGCTCCTCAGCAGACAATTTGTATCCTTTACAAGAAAATGACTTTCTCTACCATGTCTAATTCTCATGGAAAACATGTACGTGACATTTAAGAGTATTCCAGAGGAAAAGGACATGAGGGGACAAGTAACAGATCAGCACAGTGTATGGGATTTGGAAATGGGGTCCTGGCATCATGAGCTACGTGTTCCGATGGAGACCAAACAGGCCAACCAAATGATTTTGTATTAACGCCGAACTTCATCTATTTTTGCCAAGTATAAAAAGGAGGAAGCAAATTGATCAGCACACTCTGTATGATTACTGGACCAATTTGTGGTCATTCCTGCGGCATGGTGGAAACATTCCAGGAGCAATTGATTTGGTTGTGGTTTTGTTAAATGTGAGGATGTTTCCAGTTCAGTTAGCGTTGCTTAAACGCTTTACAGAAACAGACGCTGGTTGAATACTTTCACCCTGCTCTCGATATTAATATGCAGGGCTTCAGCAAAATCTTTCATTCCTATGTAATGGTCCTTCATGGCAAGTGTGTGCAATCCGTGGATGCTTGCACGTGTGACCCCGGATTGCCCGGCAGCATGATGTTTGCTATCAACAACACTGGGCGTACATACCCGTCACTTTGCTGACAGGTTTATTAAAATGGAGCATGTTGCACTTCACAAACATGTTGCATGTCTATCTGTGAGTTGCAACGAGGATGGAAAATGAAGTGAAGCAAATGGAAACTAGAAAGAGCAATCAGAGATTGCAGACCCTCGCCAGGACTTGTTTTGTATGGTGTTCGTGTACTGGTGTGTTACCTAATTAATAAGAGACATAATTAGAACCGCCACTTTATAACTGCTGGCAGTGATGACCGGGTACCAAGACGTCCCACTTTGATGCAACCCTGCTTTGATTGGCCACCTGACCCTGACCCATGACGTTTTTTTTATTACTATTCAATTTAATTTAGAATGGGATTTTAAAAATACGGCCCGTGGACCCTGGTCAGTTCCGACTTCATCGATATTAGATATATTCATTAACATTCATTGTTTTCATTCCGGCCCTAATGAACTTCATACTCATTAAGACTCATCTTTCTCCCTGGGCAAAAATTCAGAAGAAAAAAAAAAAAAACGCTGCGATAAGGTGTAGACATTGTTCCGTAGAAGCATTATACCATACAAAAAGCAAAAACTACGAATAGTCTACAAGTTTTAGGACTTTGAAGATTAGTTGATTAGACTAATTAATTAAGTCAATTGGTGACAAATCTGAAATTTTATTGTGGGAGGTTCTGCCGCATCTCCCCAAGTATCATCCCTCTGAGTTTCAAGTCATTCTGACTACAGGTTGCAGAATAATGATCGAAAGATTGATTGTGGACAGACGGACGGACGGACTGATGGATGGATCGACGGACATGGACCTCCATTTTATGTCACTTCCTTCGGAACTGACTAATAAATTCAATTCAAATCAAATGGAAGACCAAATTGGTACAAGTCCTGCATTGGAGTCATCAGAAGGAACCCTGAGCAAGCAAAAGGCAAAGATGAAGTCATCAGGAGGAACCTGGATAGGATTCGCATTTCAGCTGCTACTCCTCGACCTTCAAACTCATCCAGGCACAGCCAAGTGAACCTTATTCAAAAAATAAATAAATAAATTATAAAAAGGACCCAGATCAAAAAAGTAAATAATTCTGGCTGCCAGACCATGCGTCCAATCAAGTTGACATTTAAAATATTTATTCCCCACCCTACTAGATCAAAATTGTGAAGTTTCACATCGATTGATTAAGCAGTTCCAGAATAAACATTATTTTATATTTTTCTTCAATCCAATGTGGCTGCCAAACCATGTGACCTCTCAATTATTCCTTAAGAAACTTGTACATCCATGCCTTGGTGAACATTTGTCTGAAGTTTCCCCTCAATCTGTCCAGCTGTTCTAAAGAAGGAGATTTTTAAAAAATAGTTTTGATGGTAAATCCAATATGGCTGCCAAACCAGGTAAACTATGATGTCTTTTTGTAAACCTTTTGTTGATCATGGATAGGCTGTCATACGTATAATGTTTCACCTCGATCTGTTCAACCACTTCAAAGAAGAAGATTTTTGAAGATTTTTGAAGATTTTTGAAGATTTTATATTTTCAACAATATGGCTGCCACATCATGTGACCGATGATGTCATCAATTTTTTTCTGATGATGTCATCAAACAAATATAAAAACATTCTACATGAGTAGTCACATCGATGCTGAAAATTTCATCTCAATCCAGCAAACGGTTGCGGAGAAAAACACGAGTTCTATGTGGACAAACAAACAGACAGACAGACAAACAAATGAAAAATGGTGCTAAGCACGACACTTGGCGAATTTAGTTGACCTTTCCGTGTGGTGGTCCAAGCTGTAATGTCATGGAATGTGTGGTGTTTATTTGTTCGTACATCAATAAAATGACGCGACGTCACAAATAACAATTATCAGGCACGCGTTGTCATGGTAACGGCAGCAGATTGAAAATTTTCACAACTCATTTAAATCCACCATGTGACATTCAACAGCTTATCATCGGTGCTTGTTGCCTTCATTCTGATCGTAGAAAATATTTGAAAATACCTAGGAACATTGCTTTTCAACCAGCTTTACGATCCCGTTATCAGGTTTGAAATATGTTGTAAAAGAAAAATATGTATTTTATATTTGTGTTTTTCATGTTTTAGGTGACCCTGACCTTGACCTTGGGTCAATTTCGATCAAACTTTGTACACATGTTAATATTACATGCATAAATAGACAGTATAAGTTTCAATATAATAAGTGCAAAACTGTTTGAGAAATAGCCATGTGTAATTCACAAAATTCCCCATTGGTTTATAATGGGCGATAATATAAAGTGATGCAGAATCCAGATCCTGATCTTGAACATCACCAAAAGTCACATATCCTTTCGCACTGTGGATTTCTATCAGCTGTTAAAATTTCATCCAAATCCGTTAAGAATTGTGACCTGTAGAACGAATATAATTTTTTTTTTAAAATCACGCCAATAGCTAAAAACTTTGACGTCATACGCTTGCGAAAACTGTGCATAATTTGTACTAACATGCATTTTAAAACATGTAGATATTCCATTGAAGTTTGTTTTGGCATCAACAGGAAGTCGCTACGATTTCCAGTCACTGAGTTATGTCCAAAAATGTGTTTTCACGTTGTGTGACATCACGTCGCGACGTTTAGTCCGATTAAGAGGGGGTTTGGACACGGACCGTCTCAGGTGGATTGCCTATCAGGTGTAAAAATTTAAGAACGACTGGTCCAGCCGTTTGGGCTGTAGACGACCGGACAAACAAACAAACCAACAAACAAATGGAACAGACCAACATAGTTGACAAAATCGAAGATTTCACCAAATAACAAACATACGGACCCAAATGCAATACCCTCTCCGGTGAGAGTAATTAGCTGAGGTGCAACGAATCACCTTCAAAATCATACACCAAGTTAATTGGTGTCCATCTGTGTTTAACTGTAGTGATTCTGATGATTTCAGAATAAATCAGCTGTTCCTGCTGGTTTCCTCTGCTGGGTAATGAATTTCACAGCAAATACTCAACCATGAGCATGAAGGAGCTTTCAAAAGACATCTGGGATAAAGTTGTGGAAAGGCACAGATTAGGGGATGGGTTTAAAATTATTTCAAAGGTCTTGAATATCCTTTGGAGTACAGTCAAGACAATCATTAAGAAGTGGAAGGCATATGGTACCACCAAGACCCTGCCGAGATTAGGCCATCCCTCCAAACTGGAAGACCAAGCAAGGAGGAGACTGATCAAAGAGGCCACCAAGAGGCCAATGGCAACTTTCTAAGAGCTACATGCCTTTATGACAAATACTCGTCACTTTGTGCATGTGACCATGATATCCCAAGCACTCCACAAGTCTGGCCTATATGGAAGGGTGGCAATAAGGAAGCCATTACTCAAAAAAGCCCACCCTCAGTCCCAATTGAGGTATACAAAACACCACTCCGGTGATTCTGAAGCCATGTGGCAAAAAGTTTTATGGTCAGATGAAACCAAGATGGAATTTTTTTCCCCTAAATGCCAAACGTTACATTTGGCACAAACCCAACACAGCATATCACCCAAAGAACACCATCCCTACTGTGAAGCTTGGTGGTGGCAGCATCATGCTATGGGGATGTTTTTCATCAGCAGGGACCGGGGCACTTGACAAGATATAAGGGAAAATCGATGGAGCAAAATACAATTTTTTTTTTTTTTTAGCACCGATCATTTCAGATTGAACAGGCTTATGACATGGACACAGCCAATCAATCTCCTTGGAGCGGAGAGAGTGGGGGGAGGGGAGAGTGATGAGCATGAGAGGGTGGAATCAGCAGATGAGACGTCCAGTTTAACGTTCATCCAAGGGACGGCACACACATTGTTGAATCACCCTGCCTGTGAAATACTGTGATGATAGTTTATACTTCAGTTGGGATTCAAATCCAGGCTAAATAGCTTAGAGCGAGTGTGCTAACCTCTCGGCTGTCCTTCCATGTTGTGGTGATTCATTGCTTTGTAACAACTGAAAACACTTTTTAGCTCGCCTGTTTGAAGAACAGAGAGCTATAGCGATACCTGCAGCGTGAGCGTGAGCGTGAGCGTGAAAATGTTAGTTTTTGGTGCAAGTTATTTTTTCCTTTCTGATGTTTTTATCTACCACACTATTTTTTATATGCCCAATATATATATATATATATATATATATATATATATATATATATATATATATATATATATATATATATACATATATATCTGGGCGTATAATGTGATACCTGTCGTCTGTCCGTCCGTCCGTCCGTCTGTCTGTCTGTCTGTCTGTCTGTCTGTCTGTCTGTCTGTCCATCCGTCCATACGTTCCTGTCCGCACTCTAACTCCCAAAGTTTTCAACTTTGATGTTTAATATTTGGTACGTAGGTACAGACTGTGGAAACGGTGTGTCGCAACATACGTTTGTCATCTAAAGTGGTTGCCATGGCAACCAGGATGCTGTTTTCCATGTAGTAGCAAAATTCTGTATATACCTTCTTGTTTGGGCATATATTGTTCTCACTTGCGCTCTTGTTACTGATTACAATATACAAATACATATATTGCTTTAAAATTATTTGGATCAGACTTCACTGCAATGCTTTATAAAAAATATTAATTATTAGACGAGTCTTTTAAAAACGATAAATGTATAAACAGGCGAGCATTGGGTGGCTTTGACACCAACTCTGGTTATTCATTGTAATCATCTAATTTGATTTGCTTTCCGAACTCTGGAGATATTCCCATGGAATCCTGAAGAGATCAAAACTTGAAGAGCGATCCAAGTGAGCACTCCAATGAAACGGTTGAAGAATCTTTCAAAAACGAAACATTTGATTAAAAAAAAAAATCTATCTATTTATGTCTAAGCGACCGGTCATGCAATGAAAGATGGTACAAAAAGGGGAAATGTTAAAATAAAATTTCACATTTTCAGCAGCGAACCAACGCCTGAAGCAGCGCACGCATGACAGCGTGAGGCCAAACACAGCCGAGTCGGGCCTGAACTTTGTTCAAGTCGATCGATATATTCAGTGACAGTGTGAATACTTTTGCCGTGGATGGCCACGGTTTGGAAACGAACAACCAAACAGCCTGAATAGTGCTAACCATGTGGCTTAAGCACTCAAGCAAGCACTCAAGCAAGCACTCCAACAAAACGGTTGATAAGGAACGGCAGGCTTGGCAGGCGATTGGCGATCACCGACAAGTCAAACACCATGCACCCGGAGATGCTCGGAATGTCAAGTAATGTCTGAATTGGCCAAATGAACACTTTTTTTTAGCAGTCTCAGGTCAGGTATGGGAGCATGTGCCAGAACAGCGCATCGCTGCGTCCACTTTCCGCCGGTACTCCAGGGGCCTCCGTCTGGCCATCCCCCAGGCAGATTCCAGGCCCATCCCCATCTCCTTGAGATGATGGTCAACCTGCTGCAACCATGAGGCACGTGGTCGGCCCACTGGCCTCCTCCACTCATGAGACTCCCTCGCTGAGAGAATCTGGTGAGCAGGATCAGCATCAGGAAAACTAGCCACATGTCCATACAGCCGCAATTGACGCTCACGGACTATGCAGGTTACAAATCTCATCCGAGTCTCTCTCAGCAACCGCTCGTTGGACACAAAATCCAACCAGCGATAGCCAAGGATTCTCCGAAGAGACCTGGTACCAAAGGAATTAAGTCTCCGTCTCAGATCCTTGGTCAGAGTCCAAGTCTCACACCCATAGAGCAAGACTGGAAGTACCAAGGACCTGAAGACTCGGACTTTCGTCCTCCCGCACAGGTACCGGCAGTGCCACACCCCATGATCCAGTGAATCCATGACTCCCCAGGCCCGACCCAGACGTCTATTGACCTCTGACTCGCAGCCAGCAGAGACATGAATATCACTGCCAAGGTGAGTGAATCTCTCCACGACCTCAACATCCTCACCACAAACAGACACAGACAGGACAGCAGCATCCAAGATGTCACCGAAAGCCTGGATCTTAGTTTTGACCCAAGAAACCCGTAATCCCAACGGCTCCGACTCCTCATTCAGCACCTCGAGGGCCCCCAAAAGGATGTCTAAAGTCTCTGCAAAGATGACTGCATCGTCTGCAAAATCAAGGTCCGAGATCTTGACATTCCCAAACGATGCACCGCAACTTGATCTCTCCGACATCCTCCCTAAAATCCAGTCCATACAAGTGCTGAAAAGTGTGGGGGCAAGTACACATCCCTGACGAACTCCAGTAACAACTGGAAATAAGTCAGAGGTGGTACCACCACACTTCACAGCACTCTCAGAACCAGAGTAGAGTTCAGATATCAGATCGATCAGTTTTGGTGGCACCCCACGAAGACCAAGAATCCTCCAGAGGACATCCCGATTCACTGAATCGAACGCTTTACAGAGATCAACATAGGCTGCAAGCAGCCCCTGCCGAAACTCTCGTCTGCGTTCGGTGAGGACACGAAGGGCAAGGATACAGTCAATCGTCGACCTCTTTGGTGTAAAGCCTGACTGCTCTGGACGCTGGTGCTCAAGCAGATGGTGGCAAACCCTATCAAGAATTATCCGATCAAAGACCTTGCCCGGCACTGAGAGCAGCGTCACCCCTCGGTAGTTGTTGCAGTCTTGGCGATCACCCTTCCCTTTCCAGAGAGGGACAACAAGGCCCCTCTTCCAGTCAGTTGGGATGATGCCTGTGTTCCAGGCAGAGCACAAAACTGCATGCAACGACACGAGTGCAGCATTTCCACCAGCCTTGAGAAGTTCAGCATGGATGCCACAAATCCCTGGAGCTTTGCCCCGTTTCAACTGGTTCACCGCAGCCCGTGTTTCCACAAGCGAAGGTGGACCACAGTTGATTCATGGGTCAGCAACAGGGATTGTAACACCCTTGACGTTCAACTCGACAGCTGGGGGATCAGCCTGGTACAACCGCTCAAAGTAACCGGCCCAGCGGGCCTTCACTTCAGACACCTCTGTCAAGAGCCTACCCCTCTCTGCTCGAACTGCAGTGCTCCGAGGGATGGGCTTGGATGAACATAATGCGCGAATTCCCCTGTAAGCGGGACGAGAATCACCTGTCCACAGGTGATGCTCTACCCCCTCACAGATTCCTCGCACATAGGCCTCCTTGTCCACCCTCAGTGCACGTACAGTTTTACACCTCAGCTCTCTGAACAGCTCAGCTCTGCCATTCAGCCTGGCCCTGCGACTCTGGTCAATGGTATCCAGTGTCCCTTGAGAGACAAAATTCTTCTTTGCCCTGCGGTGAGTTCCAAGACATCCACCGGCAACATCAAGGACGGTGGTCTTGAAGGCGCTCCACAACTCTTCAGGTCCCCCCAAAGCACCCAGACCCCCCAAGTGTCCACTCAGCCTGTTTGCAAACCCCTCAGCTACTCTCTCATCCCTGAGCTTGGCAACATCCAGCCTAGGCTGGGATGGTACCATTCTCCAGGATTTAAGGTGCAGCTTTAGAGTTGCTACAACAAGCCTGTGGTCAGTATTGAGGAACTGAGCACTCCGGTAGACCCTGCAGTTCTGGATCATCCTCCAACGACCGTCAATGAGGACATGGTCAATCTCCTTTGCCACACCGCCAGCGTTGGAATACCAAGTCCAGCGATGAGCTTGTGGGCGCTGAAACCATGAACCAGCCACCCTAAGTCCATGACTTCTTGCAAAGTCAAGGAACTTAGTGCTATTCTGGTTCATAGTTCCTGACCCATGGGGACCAACACACACCTCATAACCATCCCTATCAGTTCCAGTCGATGCATTGAAATCCCCCAAGACTAGAAGTGTATCTCGTCTGGGGCACTGATCAACCACAGACTCGAGTGTGGCGTAGAATGCATCCTTCACGGTGAGATCACTCGCCTCAGTCGGAGCATAAACAGAGACCAGGGAAATGACACCTAAGGAGTGACGAATCCTTAATCTCATAATAAGCTCGTTGACCGGTTTTACCTCAATTATCATTGGGGTCAGCTTATTGGACACAGCTACAGCAACTCCTTGGGTATGGTAACCATCAGAGCGACCAGACCAATAGTAGGTGTAACCACCCACCATTATCTCGCCGCAATCTGGTCTCCGAACCTCAGAGAGAGCTGCAATCCCGATGTCCAAACGCTTGAGCTCAGATGATAACAGAGACAGGTGATCATTCTCTCTTAGGGATAGGACATTCCAGGCACCCACCCGAAGGGACCGCCTCAGGTTAACCCAAGGAGACCGCCGTCTGGTGGACGACACCTCAGCACCACTCCGACACACTCTCCCGCAATCTGACCCAGGGATGTTACCCCATGGTTTCCCTCCTATCAAAGATTGGGGGTCCCGAAGGCTTTGCCCCAATCCCGTCATCCGGTGAGCTGCCCTGCGAAGGGAAGCTGCACAGGAGGTACTCCCACGGAGTGGATTTTCAGATTTTTTTGCGTTTTTGCATTTTGCGGAATGAAGGGTTATTAGCAGTCTGTACTGCTGATAAGTTCAATTCCAGACTTTACATTTTGAAATTTGGCTCAGATTAATAGGTTCTCAACATTATGGCATGTGCAGAAATGAAATAAAGCCACAAACACCTGCGTTTATAAGCATTACAATCTATCCAGCGATTCGTAGGTATGACGATCAGGCATTCGATGATATGTGTGAGGAAAGTGAAAAAAAAAACAAAAAACTTTATCGTTAAGAAACCATTGCGGTGTGTTCCAAGTAAAGGCATTGTTGAGCAGGCCAAAAAAATTACGAACTAAGACCCCCACGAGCGACAGCGAGTTGATCAAGGATGATTGCTCCTTGATAAACGATGATTAAATAAGGCCGTTAATTTATCTTCAAAAGGAGTTTCTTAATGATAAATCGCTCAAAATTATTTTTCACTTTCCTTACTCATATCGTTAAATGCCTCATCCTGATGCCTACAAATCGCTGGATACGTCGAAATGCTCATAAACGCCCGGAGACGCCAGTGTCCGTGGCTTCATTTCATTTCCGCACATGTGATATGCTCTTGAATCTCTTAACCTGAGCCGAATTTCAAAATTTAAGCAATGGAATCGACCTTAACGGCAGTTCCGACTGCAAAATAAAGTGCTTATTTGTCCAATTTGGGCATTCTTTGACATTCCAGGCATCTCTGGATGGTGTTTGTTTTACCCAATCGCTCATTGCTTGCCAAGCCAGCCATTCCTTAACAACTGTTTTGTTGGAGTGTTTGCTTGAGTTCGGATTGCCATATTTGAACTTTCAAAAAAGAGGACCAGGGAGGGGAGGGACACTCCAAAAAAAGGACACTCAGGAGAGCAGGACATGGACACTGAAAAAAAGAGGACACTCTTTACGGATTGAGCAATCGTATTGGCACTCATTAGGTGTGTTCAGGACCTTGATTAATTTTGAATGTAAACCCGCCATCCCTCCAGTCGAAATACTGAATTATTATTGGAAATATTATGCTTGTCTGAGTCCACATGAAAGTGTAAATTAGTAACATCTTTATGTTCCACGGAGACATTGTACCAGTTTTCCATACCAAGCACTTGGCTTCTCGTTCTTCTCGACCACTTCGAAAACACAATAATTTTGTCTTTAGTTCTGCAGTAAATTTTCGCTTTCATTTTGGCATTGTTTCGGGGTAGTGAAATAAACTATCAAATAAAGAGCAAGTGTGTATGGTACAGACTCAGAAAAGACATGGAATTGCAGACAAAGCACTCAACTGGACGGACACTCTCTCTCTCTCTCTCTCTCTCTCTCTCTCTCTCTCTCTCTCTCTCTCTCTCTCTCTCTCTCTCTCTCCCTCTCTCTCTCTCTCTCTCTCTCTCTCTCTCTCTCTCTCTCTCTCTCTCTCTCTCTCTCTCTCTCTCTCTCTCTCTCTCTCTCTCTCTCTCTCTCTCTCTCTCTCTCTCTCTCTCTCTCTCTCTCTCTCTCTCTCTCTCTCTCTCTCTCTCTCTCTCTCTCTCTCTCTCCCTCTCTCTCTCTCTCTCTCTCTCTCTCTCTCTCTCTCTCTCTCTCTCTCTCTCTCTCCCTCTCTCTCCCTCTCTCTCCCTCTCTCTCCCTCTCTCTCCCTCTCTCTCCCTCCCCCTCTTCTCTCTCCCCCACCTCTTTTAGTATTCCCATCAGTGAAATGATGGGTGGTATTTGTTCGTATGAAATAAAAGTAACCAGGTGAGCTCCAGGACTATTGTTAAAAGTATATCCAAAGCTCAATGGATTTCTGGTAGTGTACACGAAGATGCAGTGGATTTTTAAACATGAAAAACTCTGAAATTTAGCACTTATAGAGTGCTGTTTAGTCTGGGTTTGATTCCTCATGTAACTATAAACTATTGGATTAGTGCTTCACTGACCGGGTGTTGCAACACAAGATCTGCATTCCCTAATATAGATGTGAAACTGCGTGTTCCCGTCTGCAAGCTTGAGTTCGTGGATATTCTTGGTGAAGAGTAGGCGAGTTGTCGATGGCGTCCAAAAGGATTCCAAAGTCCTTTCTGACCTACAGGGACTACTACATCAGTGATATTCTCCCCCCCCCCCTCCCCAGAAACTATGCAACCAGCAGGCCAAAGTCATACATGTTTCTTGGCTCATTATGCATATGATACGAACTCTCTCACTGGAAAGACTGCTTGCCTAACCCTCCAATTAACTTTTAACCAGTCTGTTCCTTCCGGTTAATAGGCAGAGGGCAAATCTTTTATTCCTTCAACCCCACCATCTCCCTCCACCCACCCTCCACGGAGTAACTCGTGCAGATATTTGTCCTTTTCTATCGATAAGTGGGTGTCCTGATGTGAGTATTATTATTATTTTTGTTATTATGAAACAGCACCGTGCCAGGCAGCCATAAGTAAAGATAACATGGTTTAGGTTGTATTGGTAGAAGGATCAGTTATAAATCAAAAAGAGGTGGAGTTAAAATTGCATAGGAATTTATGGAGGCCTCATCTGTAAGATTGTGTGCAGTTTTGGTCACCACAACCCAGGTCACCACAACCCAGGAAGGTCATACCTGCCATAGAGAGGGTTCAGCGAAGGGTTAGCGGATTGATTACCGGGCTAGCGAGACTAAGCGATGAGGATCGGATGAAGGATGCAGGATTTTATACATTAAAAGGAGACGATTACGATTACCAGGGAATATGATAGATATGTTTAACAAATTAAGGGTGTGGAAAAAATAAGTGTATGAGAGTTGTTCTGTGACAGAAATAGGACTCGGGGTCATAGCCTGAAAGTAAAGAGGATGAGAGTTTGGACAGTATTAAGACAAGGGTCTTTCATTTAGAGAGTAGTTGATGCATGGAATAGTCTCCCTGGAAAGGTAGTAAGTGGAAGCAGAAGGAGTAGATGCAGGTTTCATATGGAATCAGATAGGTACATCCATGCACTGGATATAGAGGGGTACGGGGATGTTGGAAGGACTTGCAGGGGGCTTGAGTATGACTGGGTGATAGTGTACAATGTACATGTGTATTGATTGTGATGTCTGTGGGAGGGTCTCATTCCTGATGTCTGTAAAAGGGTCCACCTTCATCACCCCAATGCCCACACAGAAAATAATCTAGTTAAGGTAGTAGTCACAAGTGTGAGATTTGTTTGGCAATATGTACAAGGGCATAACTTTGTGAAAAATTGTCGAAACGCCCTGAAACTCGAACTTTTTAATGTAACTTAGCATAATAAATCAATGTACCAAGCTTCACTTGAATAAGTTAAAGGGTATGGAAAAAAAAAAGTCTGAAAAACCACAGGTGGGACGGACGGGACGGACGGGACGGACAGACGGAGAGCAAACATCTAGTCCCCTCTGGTGAAACCAATAGGGGATTAATGAAAATACTTTTAGTTTACACATGATTTTATTTGCATATATGGCACCTCGCCCATTCCCAAGTTGAGTTTGAGTCTGTGGCATGAGACGGATTTGTTTGGTCCGGTGTTGGTGCAGCATCAGCATGATGGGCAGAAAGGCCTTCTGCATCAAAGTTCCTTGTGCATACCAGAACTTGAAACTTGGTACATGGCTTTATTATGATAAGTTACAGAACAAGTTCGAGTTTCAGGGCGTTTTGTCAATTTTTCCGAGTTATACCCTTTTTGGATTTTGAAAATATCACATCGGTGGGGGACATGTATTGCAAAGCAACTTTTGCTCTTGTTAGATCGGAAGACATATTTTTTGGCTTGGGTATGTTCAGGAAAATTTTTTTTTTGACTTTTCCTTACACTCGGTTTCACCATGTATTGGGCAGACCATGTGATATATCAAAAAGTGGCATCCAAGGGCAGACACCGTTTGGACACCCTCCTGAGGAGTCAATCATGTGTTGGCATCATTCAGCAACTGCTCACAATATGATAATATGCGATTGCTTCAGTGTACTGCTCTCCACTTTGAGGCGCAACTCCAGCATATCTCACTTAACGCTCCTCGACGCGGCAGTGGAGAAAACGTTTCTGTACATCAACGTCTGCTTACGGCAGGATTTGGAACTCGGTGTCGACCGTACTAACACTGCAGAGGGTTTACTACTTTCAGTCTTCTGTCGACTCACGTCTGCTCTTCCATCACGCCATTTCTTTGTCATCCTTCCCACCACAACTGCATCAGACCACAAGCATTCCTGCAAGAAGGTACTTCTGATCACCTGTTATCGACCTCGACACTTCGTCCATCATTACTCGATCAACATACTTTTCTCCAGGGCGTAACAAAAGGTGTCCATCACAGTTCCGGTTCTGCTCTGTGTCCGTCACCGATTTCGATTTCCGGAAAGCAATTTAATGAAAGCAGTACTCCTTGGCTGCTCGTTGACGTGCTGATGAATCCAAGAAGAAATTGGTATTTTTCAGAGACAAGGCTCATGGAAGAGGGAGGTGAGAGAAGGGAGAAAGGAATTAAAGAACATGAAGAGACAGAGAGACAGAGCAAAAGAACAAAAGGTTTCGGTTAAGTCGGATTAATATGTGTTGAAACGATGAGATGGTGCTGAACCACTCATGTAAAGGAAGCCCAAGAAGTAAGAGTACAGTTTTACCATCTCCAGGAGGAAGTTCCACAAATGTGAGAAATGAGTTGAGGTGTGTGTCAAAGCCTGGATTTTGTGAGTTTAACTGGGAGGTTGTTATTAGATGAACGTGTGTGTCCTGGATGAGCACTAAACGGTCGGATGTCTAAGAGAGCAGATCTGGAGCGAGACCAGGAGTGGAGGAGATAAAAACACTGAGGGTGACTGAGGCCACAGACTTGTCTGCAATATGAGAGCAACAGACCTTGTACTTATTCATCTTGGGAGAGTCCAACAATATTTAGAGCTTTAGATTCCATATAATATAGGAGAGGCAGAGATGATACTGGGGGTTCAGCCCATTGGGGATAGCAGGGCTCTATTAAGCTGTGAACAACGGAATTGTACATTGTGAGTACTGTACTGCCATTTGATTTTTTTTCAAGGAATGACTTGGAATGATGGAGGGTACCCGCAGTCTGCGCCTGGCTTTAAAGACCAGCTCTGTTATATGGGGCTAGGGGACTGTTGAAGCAGACCCAGAAGAGGTCAAGGCTGATGGTGAGGCCAAGAACCTCAAGGTGCTGATTCTCTTCCAGCGATTGACCATGGAAACATGGATTGATGGCTGCAATTATTCCCACCTTCTTTTGTCGTTGACCTGGGGACATGTTTTGGCACATGTTTTTCACAAACTGGCTTTCCAGACCTGACCTTCGACTCGAGCTCACTTAGGCAGGAATTTGGAATTTGTTCAGGGTGCTGGTGATAACTCGTCTCCTCTTTGCGAGATACTGTGGGATATTTAAAGTGCACCGACTAATGCTTGCAGATGGGACACCTCACCATCCATCTGAGGGATGGCGCAACTTGTGATTCGACACCCTGTCTGCGAAGTACCAATCCAAAAGGTAATCATTGGGTCAGGAATCAAACCCAGACCAGACAGCTCAAAGGCAACAACTACCTCTACACCATGTCTCTTACAAATGAATACAATAGTTGTTATTCAGCTTTGATGACATAAATCCTAGTCGTCGGTTTAAAGCAGACCGATAGCGATATGAACACAAGAGGGCTGGATAACATTGTTCTTTGTTATTACTGTCAGTGGAGATACCAATGATGTCATATTTGACAGAATTCCTGCATTGTTTACATTTTATTTATTGTGGCTAAAACTGTAAACCTATTGTTTCTGTATTTAAACCAATCCTATTGGTATGTATATATGCAAACACATGCTAACTGCACGTTCTCCAGATTAAATTTGGCACAATGCTTTATGGGCATAATTTCAACTCCCATTCCAGGTTGCCCTGGATAGCATTAACGAGCCAGTTTTTAACGCCAATCCGGTTGTAAGATTGATTCTCCAGCGACGAGCTCATTTTCAACAATCTTACAATCGAAATCCCCAACACTGAGATACAACCACAAAGTGGCACCATTGCACACCGCTTCACCACATCTATGCTGCTCAGACTCACCCAAACATGTTTTTAAACAATATCGACGTTCATCTATCTATAATTCCAGCAATGTGTGTGTGTGTGTGTGTGTGTGTGTGTGTGTGTGTGTGTGTGTGTGTGTGTGTGTGTGTGTGTGTGTGTGTGTGTGTGTGTGACCGCTGTTTGTCAACAACCACTGGTCCGATGTCATTGAAACTTGCCAGGTATATTGCTGCGGACCTGAGCATGTGCCTTTTCAAGGTTTCATATTAATCGGACAAGTGCTTCCCAAGTTATGGCCATTTATTTACCAACCAATGACAAGACATGTTGCTGCGTAGGCGTGGCCGATGGGGAAGAGAACCTCAGCCGCGTTCCCCATTATGGGTTACAACCTACGGACTTCCGGATGGTGATGACTTAATATATTCTAATAATTTCTCGATTTCTTATGTGCATTTATAGCGAATGCAGTGAGCTTCATACTTAACGCGTGCACATGAGAGAATAGGAAACAACAACAACAACAACAACAACAACAACAACACAATACCCCTGACGATTTTGAATCCGTGTCGTTGGCTATGACCCTTTTGCTTCCGGTTGTTTTTAAACGCTGTGCGGTGTATAAACACGATTGGGTTTTATTTCTATCTTGTGAATATTACTTAACGCGTGCACATGAGAGAATAGGAAACAACAACAACAACACAATACCCCTGGCAATTTTGAATCCGTGTCGTTGGCTATGACCCTTTTGCTTCGGTTTTTTTTTTTGCTTCTGGTTTTTTTGTGTTTCCGGTTTTTGTCATGGGGAATGATGCATGCCGGGAGATAAAGGCATCGTCGGAGACGTGAAAGACCCAAATAATATCAGACATGGTGTATATTTCCTCCACTGATTTCAATAAAGATATCTCCCGCATCATCAAAAAAGAATTTTTAATCGTGATTTACATTATTTGATCGCTGATCCCGAATCCAGGCCGAAGTAACTGGAAATTGCGTATACAGTTGTGAACAAGTTATCGGTAAAGTTAGAAGCAAATGTAAGAAGAATTCTACGTTCAATCTAGTATTTATTTTTTTAGATGAGATCCTGTTCTAGGCGGTGTAGTTGTCGTTGTAAAGGTAATGTTGAGGTAATATTAATTTTTTTAGATGAGATTCTGTTCTAGGCGGTGTAGTTGTCGTTGCGAAGGTAATGTTGAGGTAATATTAATTTTTTTTAGATGAGATCCTGTTCTAGGCGGTGTAGTTGTCGTTGTGAAGGTAATGTTGAGGTAATATTAATTTTTTTAGATGAGATCCTGTTCTAGGCGGTGTAGTTGTCGTTGTGAAGGTAATGTTGAGGTAATATTAATTTTTTTAGATGAGATCCTGTTCTAGGCGGTGTAGTTGTCGTTGTGAAGGTAATGTTGAGGTAATATTAATTTTTTTAGATGAGATCCTGTTCTAGGCGGTGTAGTTGTCGTTGTGAAGGTAATGTTGAGGTAATATTAATTTTTTTAGATGAGATCCTGTTCTAGGCGGTGTAGTTGTCGTTGTGAAGGTAATGTTGAGGTAATATTAATTTTTTAAAGTGAGATTCTGTTCTAGGCGGTGTAGTTGTCGTTGTGAAGGTAATGTTGAGGTAATATTAATTTTTTTAGATGAGATTCTGTTCTAGGCGGTGTAGTTGTCGTTGTGAAGGTAATGTTGAGGTAATATTAATTTTTTAAGTGAGATTCTGTTCTAGGCGGTGTAGTTGTCGTTGTGAAGGTAATGTTGAGGTAATATTAATTTTTTTAGATGAGATTCTGTTCTAGGCGGTGTAGTTGTCGTTGTGAAGGTAATGTTGAGGTAATATTAATTTTTTTAGATGAGATTCTGTTCGACGCAGTGTAGTTGTCGTTGCGAAGGTAATGTTGAGGTAATATTAATTTTTTTAGATGACATCCTGTTCTTGGCGGTGTAGTTGTCATTGTGAAGGTAATGTTGAGGTAATATTAATTTTTTTAGATGAGATTCTGTTCTAGGCGGTGTAGTTGTCGTTGCGAAGGTAATGTTGAGGTAATATTAATTTTTTTTAGATGAGATCCTGTTCTAGGCGGTGTAGTTGTTGTTGTGAAGGTAATGTTGAGGTAATATTAATTTTTTTAGATGAGATCCTGTTCTAGGCGGTGTAGTTGTCGTTGTGAAGGTAATGTTGAGGTAATATTAATTTTTTTAGATGAGATTCTGTTCTAGGTGGTGTAGTTGTCGTTGCGAAGGTAATGTTGAGGTAATAATTTTTTTAGATGAGATTCTGTTCGACGCGGTGTAGTTGTCGTTGCGAAGGTAATGTTGAGGTAATATTAATTTTTTTTAGATGAGATCCTGTTCTAGGCGGTGTAGTTGTTGTTGTGAAGGTAATGTTGAGGTAATATTAATTTTTTTAGGTGAGATCCTGTTCTAGGCGGTGTAGTTGTCGTTGTGAAGGTAATGTTCAGGTAATATTAATTTTTTTCATAGCAAAAAGACTTTAATTTGATATATATTTAAGAAGCGAATGTAAGAAGAATTCTACGTTCCCTTCTAGGCTTTGCCTATTCCATATTAGATAAACACAATGCCCCAATCCAGTCGTTGTTTACAAGAGCGAAGTAACAGCTGTGTGGTTGTTTGGAAATGTGTTTTTTTTTTTTTGCACCTCCGTTTTTTTTCTCTCTTCTCTTCTCTTTGTGTTTTTCCTTGCGATGACATTGCGAAAAAGCAAAATACGTTGGCGCTCATTTAATAATTGGCCATTAAAACTAAATTGCGAATAATCGTAATTGCGATATGCGAACTTCCGGACAGTGAGGACTTAACTTCCTGTAGGCTGATACGTGGCCAACCGACGATGACGTCACGTGCTGTGCCGGTTACGATGGGGATCGATCGGTGCCTTCGTTCCCGTGGCGTGGGAGTGGCAATGGTCAATGGCAAGCAAAGACAGGGAGGTAAGCTTGATTTTAATTTGGATTTTAATTAACTCTGTGTGTAAGTATCACAGTAGTTGTTACTTCAATGCAAGCGATAATTCGTGGAATGCATGTGAATATTGTGGTGAATTGAAGGACGTGACGTGTGATCACATGTCGCACGGCTCGAGCACGGGATAGATAAAGCCAAGTCTCCGCACGGACGGGGTGATTGTCCCAGGGGCATTGTCATTTACGGCGGCGGTCCACTTGGTGCTCGTTGAATTGTGAGAATTGAGAGTATATCGGACTCCGTGCTTATGCTGATTTATTTTGCGGTGATTAGTTGCACATGTATACATTACTGCGTATGTACTCCTTGCTGCACCTGTATTCCCTGATGTGCCCGTAGAAGCGGCTTCAATCAAATGGAATAAAGCCTACACTCTGAAGGTTCTTCTCTCGCTTTCATTTCAATTTATTCCATTTGGTTTTCTTGGCCTTCTCAACCAACGATGGACAAGATCTACAAACCAGAGAGGTTCGACGCAGACCCAAACGCGACTGACTCGGAAATGAAATGGTCGCATTGGTTCCGTTCCTTCTCACACTATCTGACCATCATCGAAGAGGGAGCCGACAAATTGGCCGCCCTTGTGAATCATGTCTCGCCCAGCGTATACAGGCTCTTCTCGGAGTGTGACACCTACGATGCAGCGATCGACGTGCTGCAGGCGCTCTACGTGAAGCACAAGAACGAGGTGTACATACGACGTCTTCTCAACACACGCAAGCAAGCAGCCCGGGGAGACCATCGATCAGTTCCTGCAAGCTCTGAGGCAGTTGGGAAAAGACGGCAGCTTCTGGGCCGTAACCGCCGAGGAACACCGAGATGAAGCGACCCGAGAGGCATTCATCCAAGGGCTCAGGTCAGCCCACATACGGCAACGCTTACTGGAGAAAGCGCAACCCACTCTTGAAAAGGTAGCCGACCAGGCTCGAGCGATGGATATGGCTCAGCAGCAATCTGAGTCATTTGGGACACCGATGCTGCTAATGAACGCTGCTATGGGGGAAACTCAAGGAACCCCACAGGGCACCCCAGACACAGAGGACGGAGGAAAACTCGAGGAATCGGATACCCAGACCTCGTCAAACTCCTCAGCAACTACTCCGGTTGGTAAATGCTTCTTTTGTGGGTACAAAAGACACCCCTGCCACAAATGCCCCGCCAGAGATGCCACATGCATGAATTGTGACAAGAAAGGGCATTATGCCAGGGTATGTAAATGTACTCTAAGGACAAATAAACCCACTTCTGCGGCTCTCTACTCACAAAAGAAACTAACTGCAGCCTCTCCGGGAGTAAATGGCGGTTTCACTTGAGGGAGGCTTCCGATCCTCTTGGTGAGCCTCGACTCGAAGTGAGGATTATTTTGAGTTGTAGGAGCATGGTCATGAGCATCGATATATGATATAATGAGCATATAGGAGCATGAGCATCGAGGATGCCGATAATCCCCTTTACAGATCGAGTCGGCGAGGACATGAGCATACTCTGGATTAGTATCGATGAGTTCGACCCCCTCCACCATGGGTTCATACTTGCTTTGTCGTACTTGAAACTAACTGCAGCCTCACCGGGGAATCTATCCAAGGCTATCATCAACGTACGAATTAACGGGCATATGGCTGAAGCTCTGATTGATACCAGTAGCTCTGAGAGTTTCGTCAACAGCTCACTAGCGAAGGGCAGGAAATGGAAGATCCACCCGACAGACAATACGGTATGCATGGCCGCCACATCACTACAGTCCCACGTACGATGGTACTGCAATGTTGAATTGGACGTAAAAGGGTACACGCATCGGGATGTAAGGGTACTGGTGCTTCGTGATTTGTGCGCAGACGTAATTCTGGGTCACAATGTCCTCCAGCAGCACACGAGCGTCGAAATACCCTTTGGAGGAAGCAAACCTCATCTAATTTTAAATGCTCTGACCACCGCAGAGGTAACGTCCCCCCAGCTGTTTACTAACTTGTCGCCGGTCTGTAAACCGATAGCGATCAAATCGCGATGATATACCACCACTGATATGAACTTCATCGCTTCAGAGACCAAGCGATTACTGGAAGAAGGAATTATAGAACCGAGCGATTCGCCATGGCGCGCACAGGTGTTGGTCACCGCCAATCAGAATCATAAGAAACGAATGGTTGTCGATTATTCTCAAACGGTCAATCGTTTCACCCAACTCGATGCCTACCCTTTGCCGCGCATAGACGAGATGGTCGAACGCGTGGCCAATTATAAGATATTCAGCACCATCGATTTGCGAAGCGCCTATCATCAAATTCCCATCCGAGAGGAAGACAAACCTTACACCGCATTCCAGGCAGGTAGACGCCTCTACCAATTCAGGAGGATTCCGTTCGGTGTCACGAATGGAGTAGCTTGCTTCCAACGAGTTATGGACGACTTCATCTCAGATGAAAACCTCAAAGACACTTTTGTTTACGTGGACAATGTCACAGTGTGCGGTAGGGATCAGGGGGAACATGATATGAATCTGGACAGATTCTTGAGCATTGCTAGAAAATATAATCTGACCCTCAACTACGAGAAATGCGTATTCTCGGCAAGGTCAATTGACCTTCTCGGCGACACAATAGCCGACGGCACGATTAAGCCCGATCCTGAACGATTGCGCCCACTTTGTGAGCTACCCCCACCTCAGGACCTGCAGACAATGCGCCGGGTGATCGGCATGTTCGCTTACTCCGAGAAAATACATCCCCTAGTGCATTGCAAAAACTTCCCACCAGATGCCACTGTTGTAAAAGCTTTCCACAGCCTCAAAGATGATATCAGTAATTCCGTGGTATTATCGATCGATAGCTCAGTGCCCTTCGTGGTGGAAACAGATGCTTCTGATCACGCGATAGCTGCGACGCTATCTTCTCGTGTTCTTCTCGAGAACTCTCTCTGGAAGCGAGCAGAGACACTCAGCAATAGAGAAGGAAGCGTACGCTATTGTCGAAGCCCTACGTAAATGGAGACACTATTTACTGGGAAACCACTTCACGCTCGTCACGGACCAACGATCCGTGGCATTCATGTTTGATGGGAAAAATAACGGGAAAATTAAGAATGAAAAAATTATGAGATGGCGGATAGACCTAGCTTGCTATAGTTACGACATTGTTTACCGGCCCGGGAGGGAAAACCCTGCTGCAGATACCTTCTCTCGGGTCTACTGTTCGACGACAATCAGTCGGGCTTTGCAAGACCGACATGTGTCTCTTTGCCACCCAGGGGTAACCAGAATGGCACATTTCGTGCGCAGACAAAACTTTCCCTATTCTATCGAAGATATTAAACAAATGAATGCTTCATGCCCTGTATGTGCTGAACTAAAACCAAGATTCTATGGCGCGGCTTCTGGCAGATTGATCAAGGCCACTTCTCCCTTTGAGAGACTAAACATTGACTTCAAAGGGCCCCTGCCGACCGAGACAGACAACAGATACATATTCACTGTTGTTGATGAATATTCAAGGTTCCCTTTCGCGTTTCCGTGCTTGGATATGACCTCGGGCACTGTCGTGAAATGTCTGTCTGACTTCTTCGCTATGTTTGGGAAACCTTCGTACATACATTCAGACAGAGGGCCGTGTTTCATGTCGGCCGGGCTAAAACAGTTCCTATTAGAGCACGGCATAGCAACTAGTCGAACGACGGGTTACAACCCACAGGGTAATGGGCAGGTGGAACGATATAATGGAGTTATTTGGAAAGCCGTAACTCTGGCGCTGAAATCGAGAGGACTGGGCCCCGAGCGGTGGGAGGTTACCCTTCTCGACGCTCTGAATTCCATACGCTCTTTGCTCTGCACGTCCACCAATGCAACTCCTCACGAACGAATGTTTACTCACCAGCGACGTTATGTTGACGGCCAATCGGTGCCCAACTGGCTAACCCATCCCGGAACAGTGTTCATGAAACGCCCGGTACGACAAAGCAAGTATGAACCCATGGTGGAGGGGGTCGAACTCATCGATACTAATCCAGAGTATGCTCATGTCAGACTTCCGGATGGCAGGGAGACCACTGTGTCGGTTCGCCATTTGGCTCCCTCAGGTACTCCTCCCGCAGGTACACCACCATCTGGCGCTCCTCCCTCTGACATCCCCTCCCCAGGTGTTCCCCCCCCAGGAACTCCACCCGGGAACGGTGGCGACGGAGCTGCCGCGTTCCACCCGAGAGCGATCGAGGAGTCATCCCCGGCACAAGTCGAGGCTCACCAAGTGGATCGGAAGCCTCCCTCAAGTGAAACCGCCATTTACTCCCGGAGAGGTCGACGGATAAAACCCCCTCGCCGACTCAATCTGTAAAGGGGATTATTGGCATCCTCGATGCTCATGCTCCTATATGCTCATTACATCATATATCGATGCTCATTACCATGCTCCTACAACTCACAATAATCCTCACTGCTTGGCATGTATGCTTCTGTAGTTTAGATAGTTCGCGTTGCTTGAAATGTATACTCCTGTAGCGCTGAAGTAATCATGGTGCGTTAGTTGGGCCTCTAGTTACATTTTAAAGACGGGGAGAATGTGGTGAATTGAAGGTCGTGACGCATGATCACATGTCGCACGGCTCGAGCACGGGATAGATAAAGCCAAGTCTCCGCACGGACGGGGTGATTGTCCCAGGGGCATTGTCATTTATGGTGGCGGCTCACTTGGTGCTCGTTGAATGGTGAGAATTGAGAGTATATCGGACTCCGTGCTTATGCTGATTTATTTTGCGGTGATTAGTTGCACGTGTATACATTACTGCTTATGTACTCCTTGCTGCGCCTGTATTCCCTGATGTGCCCGTAGAAGCGGTTTCAATCAAATGGAATAAAGCCTACACTCTGAAGGTTCATCTCTCGCTTTCATTCCAAATATTCCGTACGGGCACGCACTACTTCCGGATGGTGATGACAATGTATTGTAATACTTTCTCGATTTATTATACGCATTTATAGATAAACACAATGCCCCAATCCAGTCGTCGTTTATGAGAGCGAAGGAAGAGCCAGACAGACAGTGTGGTTGTTTCTGGCTCGCGATTTGTTTTTTTTGTTTTTTTGGTTTGCACGTACGGCCGCGCACGTTCAGGCACGCGAGAGCGAAGGAACGGCCTGTGTGGTTGTTGTTTCTGGTTTGCGGTTTGAAAATTTTTTTTTTTTTTGCAAGTATGACCACGCACGTACGGGCACATACTAGTGAATCAAAGTTCAAGTAGCAGGGGGAGGAAACAGTAACCCTTAAGTAAGGGCAGGGTTAGGTAGGGTTCATGGGGGTAGAAAAGATCGTGGATCGAGATGGAGTATTACATGAGAACTGCTTGCTTGAAGTTCTAGCAAGAAGAGTGCAATTTGAAGAAGAAAAATAAATATCTGAAGCAATTATTCTTAATGTTTGGTGAATTTTATTTGGGAAGTTTTCTGGAATGAAAATATATTTCATGCACATATGATGGCATTTTTGAATCCCCACCCCCTTTCCTTAAACAATGCTTCTTTGAATCCCCACTCCCTTTTCCTTCAACAATGCTTCCTACCTCTTCTCTTTGAATTTCTTTCTCTTCTCATCACATATCTTCCACACTCCCCTATAAATCTCTTTTCACAAATCAACCACACTAGTTTTCTTTTTCTCAATTTCAGTTTTCTTCATATATCCCTTACCCTCAGTGATTATGTAATACACACCTGCATGCACACACACTATACTAAAATCGGTGTATCTCGGGAATGTACCTGCCAAGAGGAGAAGGAGGTAGCTGCCTGATGGAACTCGACCAAGTACACAGAATGACGATTGTCGGATTGGCTGATTATGTGAAACAGATGGTTCAAATATTCAGGTTTCCTTTGAGTATCGCAAGTCCAAGTCGAGTGATTCCCTATCCTATTGAGGTATGAATTGAGACGACAGTGCCCAAGTCTTAGCCTGAAGAGAGCAACCTGGCCTCTGTGGGGAAAGCCAGGGGAGCTCAACTGGGGAAGCCCACCACCGGGTTCACTCTGTAATAAAACATTCCCTTAATGTTGGTGTTCCAGTGGGATTGCCATATTTTTTTGCCCCCGTTGGACTTGGTCCGAAATGGGGGCTTATGGATTTGGTCTCAATTTCTGTGTGCGTACGTGTGTGCGTCCGCAACCATATCTCGGACATGTATAGACCGATTATATTTGTAATTGACCCAAACACAACACATGATGCTATACATATGCACATCATTTTGTTTCACAATGCGATCAAAGATGTCCGACTGGTAGACTGGCAGCCTTTTTAGTTGTAAAAAAAACCCCTGATGTCAAACACATCCTCAATTATTTCTCAGACATGTATTTACCGATATTTTTCGGTAAATAATTAATGATGGCTTGCATATGTGCGCCATTTTCTTTTCGAGATCCGATCCAAGTTTGCCAACTGGTGGTTATTTCGTTACTTAAACGTGTCCCCAACCTTTTTTCAGACCTGCATGGTCTGATTTTGTTCAAGCGTGGCAAAAACACAGTACATACACTTGCACCTAACTTTATTTTGCGATCTGATCAAAGATGGCTGACTGGTAGACTGGCAGCCATTTTAGTTATGAATAAATATGGGCTAGCCCTTTAACTCCGGACAGCAAAATTACTAAAACAATGGGGGTTAAGACATTTCATGTCCTTTTTATACACACGATATATATATATGTATATATATATATATATATATATATATATATATATATATATATATATATATATATATATATATATATATATATATATATCGGGGTGTATTATGTGATACCGGTCGTCCGTCCGTCCGTTCCTGTCCGCACTCTAACTCCCAAAGTTTTCAACTTTCACGTTTCATATTTGGTACATAGGTACAGACTGTGGAGACTGTGTGTCGCGACATACGTTGGTCATCTAAAGTGGTTGCCATGGCAATTAGGATGCTGTTTTCCATGTAGTAGGACAATTCTGTATCTGGGTAATTCCATGGCAAAAGTTACCTGGTGGCTATTTTTTGAAAGTACATTTTTCATTAAACCTTATATACCATTTGACAGATCATGAATTGAAATAATTTCATTTTTGCAATATTAGCTTCATCAAGCAGTGTCTGTATACATTGTGGTAGCATCTCCGGACGTTTATTGATAAACGTCCAGAGATGTTACGTCCGTTACGCTCAGTTGGTACGTCCGTTACATTACATTTGCCAGGGTACTGCCTACTCGGTATCATTAATTCCTCAAATAAATACTGGGAATCCAATGATGTACCTATACCAGATTTAGTCTTCTGTCGTAGAAGACTTCACAGAAATTTGTGAGCAAAACGATCATCATGCTAAAGCGGGTATTTTGACGGTTACGTCCGTTACGAAGATTCGTCATACCGTAGCACTCAGGCAAAAATTCTTAATCTCATATAATTACCATTTCCTGGCACCTTTGTGTTCACTGCACAAGATAAACTAATACATTTGGTACGATAACCTTGTTCATGAAATATTTTTGAGAACTGCCAATAAGTTCTGTCTGAATGTTACGTCCGTTATGGTGGAATTGCCCATATGTACCTTCTTGTTCGGGCGTATATCGTGCTCGCTTGTGCTCTTGTTTTGTTTGGCATGGGGACGGTGTACTTTGAATGTACCTATACTTGTTGTGCACCGCTCCTTCCCTTCCATATCCAGGTGATGCATGCCATCATCGCCGGGTGCCAAAGGAAGGGAGTATGCAGTTTTTACTCCGCTTGTTTTCTTTCTTGTTTGTTACTTGCAAAATCGAAGATTTTTAAAGTATATTGTTTAGTCGATTTTGTTATTCTGTCTGTCTGTCTGTCCACACTCTAACACCCAAAGTTTTCAACTTTCACGTTTCATATTTGGTACATAGGTACAGACTGTGGAGACGGTGTGTCACAACATGCCATCGTCATCTAAAGTGGTTGCCATGGCAACCAGGATGCTGTTTTCCATGTAGTAGCACAATTCTGTATATACCTTCTTGTTCGGGTGTATATTTTCCCTGTTTTAATCTGGTTGTTAGCTCGACTCAATTTCTGAAGACAGATGGTACGGCAGCCATCAGCAAAGAGATAAAGAGGATTTTCCAGAGAGTCGGAGAGATCATTGATGAAAGCCAGAAAAAGAACAGGGCCCAGAACACTGCCTTGAGGAACTTCAGCCTGAACAGGAAGAGGGGATGAAAGAACTCCATTTCGGGCCACACGTTGACTGCGACAGGAGAGGAAGTCTGCGAGCCATGAGTGGAGATGGCCTTGAATACCATGGGAAGAGAGTTTGGTGAGTAGGGCAGGGTGCCAGACTGTGTCAAAAGCACGTGATATGTCCAGGGATACGGCTCGGATTTCCTGTCTGATATTGAGTCCCTCCATCCATTGTTGGAAGAGCAGAAGCGGCATATCCAGGGTAGAGTGACCTGGTTTGAATCCAAATTGATGATCGGAAATCAAGCCATTGAAGAGGAGGAAGGATTTCATGTCTGAACCAATGATGGATTCCATAACCTTGCTGATGATTGGGAGAAGGCTGATTGGTCTGGATTTGCATGGATCTGTTCTTGCACATTTTTTATGCAGAGCGGTAATGTTTGCTGATTTCCAAGCAGATGGCAGATGAGAGGGTGAATAGAACAAAGAGTGGGTGATCAAGAGCAGCAGAGCAGGTTTATAGGACTCGTCGGCTGATGCCGTCTGGACTGGTCGCAGAATCTGACTCGGTTTGATAGCAAGCTCTCCACCTTGTGAGGAGAAATGGACACAGATTCCAGGAACAGCGGGGTGCAACTGGGTAAGGTGATGACAGAAAGCGATGGGATTGGGACACAAGATTTAGAAGCAAACACGGAGTTTAGGCATTCAGCCTTTTCACGTGCAGTGTCAGCTGTGCGGCCATTTGAGGTAAGGGAGGAGATAAAGGGGGAGCATACACTAGAAACAGACTTAACTAGACGTCATCAGGATTTAGAGGAGGGAGACATGTTTGAGAGTTCAGACTTGAGATTAGAAAGATGTTGTTTTCTGGCTCTCCTGAGCCAGAAATATATATATATATATATATATATATATATATATATATATATATATATATATATATATATATATATATATATATATATATATATATATATATATGTAATATGTTTTTTTTTTTAAATAAGGAAAACACAAATGTAATATTGCAAAAAGAAGACTTACTTTCTTGATTTATTGTTGCAAACGTTCAAAGTGAGCACCGTCGACATCTAGGCACTGAAGACAGTTGCGACAAAATTCAACAAAAATTTCTGCTGCGATATATGTACAGGATTGCTCAATTCCATGCCAAGGGTCTCTGAGTGTAGCTGGTTTCCTGCTGCACACCACATCCTTCAGGTAACCCCACAGATAAAAGTCGAGTGGAGTTAAATCAGGCGAATGTGGACGATATTCAACATATCCTCTTTGCCCTATCCAACGGTCCAGCAGGAATGAACTCAGCAAACAGCTACCCGTGCACACCTGTCCCCGTCTTCCTCCATCAAACTCGTACATATGCTAGTACCATATGCACAGTGAGCTAATGCCATCTGTTACCCAATGGGAACACCACTTTGAGCCATCACAGTTATAATATTGTAGTAATTAACGAAAAAATATTACTTGACGAAGTGTGCCCACATAATAATTGATAATTGAAGACATGAAAAGTATTCCAGGTAGGAAGTTGGAAGAGGGCTGAGCCCCTGCCCCAGCCTGCACCCGCCCAGATTCCGCAGCATCAATATTTTGGAGCTTGCTGTGTCAGCTTTCTGCTTTCTGCGTCACTTACTGCCAGGTCCTTCAATTCCATGTGTCATAAATGATACTTTTGGATGAGTTCAGAATGGGGGTATTCGTTGTGTGCTATTGCTGTGGTCTTGTTGTGTTGATTTTGCCACTTCAGCAAAGTATAAACTAAATCCAAAGTGTATGCCATGGGATTATGTTTTGTTGGTTTATCAGAGCAAACATTCTTCCCCAAAGGATTTAAATTTGATAAGAAAGAATGTCACAAATTACAGAGTCAGGGCTTTTGCACCAGGCTTACATGATCCCCCATAGTTAAGATGTTGGATGTTTACTGCAGATTTATCTCTCAAGAAACATTCCATGTTTCAGGCTTTGCCATCACATGCTGTGCAGGATGGAAGAAATGTAAGTTGTGAGGAAGTGAACTTAGCAGGTAGCTCAAGTCATGTTAATTAAGGTAAAGTATTCATTGGGGTGCTGTGGTAATTGGAAGCTCGAGATAGGGGAGGGAAGATGTGGAATATAGAAATGGAGAGAGGAGGGAAGGATATTTAATATTCTCTGTTTTACAAGTACCCTGAATCGTGAGTGATGGAGCGTGCGAGTGCATGGCATGTTGCTAAACAGAATACCAAGCCAAACTGAGTCAGGGTCAAGGTTTACTTGCATTTTTGCAAGAATATAAAAGTTTGGGAGTAGCTAACCATGTTTACAATAAAATTAGAACACTGAAAACCTGGAAATCGAAATATAGCACAGTTGTCCAAATTGAGCCGTCAGCCTCTGGATTTGAATGAACACATTTCATTTCCTAGAATCCACGGTTACAATTTCTGGACCTGACAGGAAAAACTACCGTTGTTTATTTACCCTGAAACACAAGGAGACTTGTACCCAGGTGACCGTTTGGCCCATTATATGTCTGTGCTTTATCCACATCTCGTTAACTTGATCTTTCTGCATCAAATCACACTTGCTTTCCATATTTTCAATGTAATGTCATTCACAGACTTTGGCACAAAGGCTTTAACAAAGCTCCCAATGTATTGTATTCAGCCTCAGCTCATCTTCTGCTTTTCCAGCTTCCTCACTGGGAGATCTCTCTCTAACTGCATTAATGGTGTCCTCTGTGACCACAACCACATTAATTCAGGTGTCCCTCAAGTTTCTGTAATCTCACCTTCCCTCTTTCTTCTTTTCATAAATGGCATCTTTGTATGGCCTCTTCACAGCTACTAACAACCCTGTCCATGCCTTTGTTGATGACTCCACCCTCCACTCGTCTACAGTTATAAACTCCAGTTCACCTACTCCCACACCCTTGCTGGTGATCACCTCTCAACTGTTGCCTCCATCATTCGTGACCTCAATGTCATCTTCCATTGGAGATCCAACAGCTTTGTCCCTTTCAATCAGTTCATGACTCAAACCCTCCTTATACCCAGGAAGATCAACACAGCCATCCCTCCTCTTCTCATATCTAGCTCTCAACTCCAGCAGTCTTCCTCTATGAATATGATCAGCATCACCATCTCCAACAATCTCTCCTGGAAGCCTCACACCCTGAATATCACCAAATCTGCCTCCAACTTCAGGCCTCGCAAATACAGAGCTTCAACTCCCAACAGCTTCTCACCCTTTACAAAACGCAAGTTAGACTAGTTAGTTAGATGGAATACTGCTTTCATGTCTGGAGCGGTGTTCCATCGTCAGTCATTGGCATTCTGGATTGTGCCCAAGCCAAGCCTGTCCCACTGATTGATGATCCTTCTTTATCGAGCCATCTCCAACCTTTGACCTACTGTTGACCAGTGTCCTCCCTGTGCCTGTTCTACCTCTACCACAACCCCAGTGCTCTGTCGAACTCTTTCTTTCACTCTGTTCATGCCACCGATCTATTTTCCACTCGTCACTCTTTCTGTATTACCCTCGTTACCTAAGCCACCGAAAGTGGATGGAGTTGATGTTTTCATCCCTGTGTGGCTGTCGTTTGTTTGTGAACAGGATATCTCAAAAAGTTGTGGATGGATTCTAAACACACTTGGTATGGAGCTTTGGTATGTGACACAGATGAAACGATTAGATTTGGGTGAAGATCCGAATCCGGATCCAGATCCGAGAATTTTAAAAAGAGATTCTTCACCATTGAGTGATTGGGCTAAAACGAGATATAGCATGACATCTGAAAAATCTATGGACGGATTTTAAACTTGGAGGATGAGTTTGTTCGGTGACAAAAACAAGCTGATTAAATTTTAGTTGAGGTCAGAATCCAGATCCGGCCAATCAAAACGGAAACTAATCATCCGGCAGAGGTATGCACCCCACTAAGTGGCAATTCTAGTTTCCCTGGGTACCAATCACCATGCCTCTTCCTCCCAACCCACACCAACACTCTCTCTCCTCTCTCTCTCTCTGGAACGGCCTCTCCAGCAGTGTTCCCAACTTCGATCAACGTGCAACTATTCAAGTCACGAATCAATCGTCAAGATCTCATTTATTTGTTAACTTTTCTGATCCTTTCTTTCCTTTTTCACTGGGGGGGGGGGGTCCCTCTTGGTTTTTTTTTGGCTTGGCCCTTCCCCTCCTGTGTTAGTAATAAAAAAGTATCTGTTGCATTCATACCATCTATCTTTGCCAACGAACCACATGTTCATCATACGTTTAATAGTATTCTTTCAAACCCAAGCCATTAAAATCTGGCTATATTCCTCCATTCATCTTCTGAATATTTTATTTGTATGCAAATGTCGGCTCATAAAAGAGAAAGAAGCAAAGAACTGACAGCCCAGGCGGGGAGTACTCCATCAAGTTAAGGACAAAGATCTTGTAGGGTGTGAGTCGTTCTGATGGTTGCCATAGGAAGCAAGTTTTGCTATTTGATCAGCCCAGTGGAGGTCATGACTGATGGTGAAGCCAGGAAGTTCAGGAGACTGTCTGTCCATGGAAATAGGCAGGTGAGTTTGCTTGATATTTTCAGAACGACAACATGAGACTGCGATTTTCCAGGCTTGAAGGACATACTGCACAGTATTTCATTGTTTCATTCCAGCATATAATCAAGTCCAGTTCAGCAGAAAGAGATACAGCTGCTGTCTGCCTGTTGGTGGGATTAGAACTGTACAACACAATGTGGAGTTATCTGCAAGGAGGAAGAGGGTTTTCCAGAGTATTGGTCACTTACATAGACGAGGACCAGGACTTGGGGCACTACAGCCTCCACTGGGAGAGGAGAGGAGGGTTGCACTGATGGCAACGCGTTTACTGTGTGAGTGGAGGAAGTCGGAAATCCAGGAATGAAGGTGCCCTTGAATGCCCCAGGTAGAGAGCTTGGCAAACAGAACACGATGCCTGTGTCGAATACCCGAGATACAGTTTGCCAGGGGAGGTATACTTACATCTTCTTTGAGCTTTAGGCCCTCTGGTCATTGTATTAGTCACATTTATAATATTTTTAATGGAGATTTTGTTTTATAAGCACTGATGGACGAGCTTGTACATATATAAAATGCAGGACTTAGACATTGGCAGACATCAGTGTACTTTAATGTGAATTGCAAGGACAGTATTAGACAATGCACAAACACCTATAGTATTTGGGTTTGAACCTGATTTTCCAGCATCATGAGTCAGTGGTTCAGATGGGAACATGAACATACCAATCTACCTTACCTTCAGAAAGTATTTACACCCCTTGACTTTTTCACATTTTGTTGTTTTACAGCCTGAATTTGAAATGGATTAGATTAAAAAAATTTTTTTTTTATCGCCGATCCACACAAAATACCCCATATAATGACAAAGTGGAATATTTCTTTTTCGAATTTTTTACAAATTAATTCAAAATGAAATGTTGAAATGTCTTTTGTCAATAAGTAGTCAACCCTTTTGTTATAACACTCCAAACTGAGTTCAGGTGTATCCAATTTCCTTTGATCATCCTTGAAATGTCTCCACAACTTGATTGGAGTCCACCTGTGGCCAAAATTCAATTTATTGGACACAATTTAGAAAGAAACACACCTTTCTATATAAGGTCCAACAGTCCAAAGCTGACAGTGCAAGTCAGAGCAGAAACTCTACCATGAATTCCAAAGAACTGTCCAGAGAACTCTGAGATTGAAGTGTGAGGAGGCATAGATCTGGGGAAGGGTATAAAACAATTTCTGGAGTGTTGAAAGTTCCCAACAGCACAGTGAGCTCCATAATTAGGAAATGGAAATAATATGGAACAACCCAGACTCTTCCTCGAGCTGGCCGTCTAACGAAACTGAGTAACTGGGCAAGAAGAACCTTGGTCAGGGAGGTGACCAATAATCCAATGACCAATCTGACAGAACTACAGAGTTCCTTGGCTGAGATGGGAGAACCTGCCAGAAGGACAACAATCTTTGCAGCACTTCACAAATCTAGGCTTTGTGGGAGAGTAGCCAGACAGAAGCCACTCCTGAGAAAAAGGCACATGACAGCACGTCTGGAGTTTGCAAAAAGGCACGAGAAATACTCTGAGAACATGAGGTAAAAGATGCTGTGGTCTGATGAAATGAAAATTGAACTCTTTGGCCTGAATTAAAAGCACTACATCTGGTGGAAACTCAGCACAGCACATCACTCACCGAACACCATCCCCACCGCAAAGCATGGTGGTGACAGCATAATGCTATGCGGACACTTTTCAGCGGCATGGACTAAGGGACCTGTAAGGATAGAGGGAACAATGAATGGAGCCAAATACAGGCAAGTTATTGAGGAGAACCTGTTTCAGAGTGCAAAAGACCTTTGACTATGGTGAATATTTACGTTCCAACAGGACATTGAACCCAAGCATACAGCCAAAGCAACACGAGAATGGCTTCATAACAAGAACATGAAAGTCCTTGAGTGTCCCAGTCAAAACCCAGACTTGAATCCCATTGAGAATCTGTGGAAAGACTTTGAGATTGCTGTTCACCGACACTCCCCATCCAACTTGACAGAGCTTGAGCAAATCTACAAGGAAGAATGGGAGAAAATCCCCAAATCCAGATGTTCAAAGCTGATCCAGAACATACCCAAGAAGACTCGAAGCTGTAATCACTGATAAAGGCGCTTCTACAAAGTATCGACTCAGGGGGTTGAATACTTATTGACGCAAAACATTTCAGCTTTTCATATTAAATTGATTTGTAAAAAAATTCTAAAAAACGTGTTTTCACTTTGTCATCATGGGATATTTTGTGCAGATCGGTGACAAAAAATGTCAATTTAATCCATTTTAAATTCAGCCTGTAACACAACAAAATGTGATGACAGTCGAGGGGTGTGAATACTTTCTGAAGGTACTGCATACTATGACAAAAGTATCATTCCTGATTTATCATAAAAGTAACAAAAATACAATTAATAAGGTTATTTTCATCACATCTCTCATCCACAGGCAAAAGGATGTAACTCCCATGCTCTGTCCAGATAGGTAGCCTTTTGCAAGAGAAGAAAATTAGCCAATAAAAGCTATTTACCCAGCTGAAAGGCCAGAAGAGGAAAACAAATCAAATTTCCAGGCTAACAGACTCTCGGCACATCATGCAAACAAGTCTTTTTAGAGAGTAAATGAACAGAACCTGGTAAAGGGAATGCATTTACATAAGATATTTAATCACAGCGATGATTTTAGAGTGCTCAGCTTTCTGAGAGCTCAGCAGATGGTTCAGAGGTAGTGTACTTTTCCTTTAGCTGTCTATTCCTGGTGTAAATTAAAAATATAATGCTCGTGCTCCGCAGGCAGGGTGATGCGTCAACGAGTACGCCGTTCTTCGGAAAGGATGTTGTCATGGAGGTTCCTCGTATACCAGCATTCATTTGTCGATGTTACAGATCCCACAACACCTTTTGAAAAGAGTAGGCCATTATGTGGTGGTCCCCGAACCAAATTCCAAATCCATGCTCTGGTTGAGGGCTGCTTGGCAAGCACCCTGCGATGGCGCAGCAACTTGTCAAAGATAAATGATCAGGATGTGGGTGCCCTGTTCAAGGATTGGTAAAACAGCTGAGCAGCCAATATAACAAAGCTTGTGGGATGACTGTCATAAATGCCATAACTGATGTTTCTGCTGGACAGGTTTAGCACATACACGTGGGAGATGATTGCGAACAAGCAACATGCTGTCACCTGGAATGTTTACCTACACAAAGGGAAACGATGCCGCTTAAGGCTTGAAGCAACTGAGACGAAGCAACTATCCTGATGAAATGCAGAGCCAAACGTTGGTGTCATTGGAAATCGGAAGTTTCTGATCTGCTTGTGGCTGACATCAACATTTTGAAACTTCATCATCTGTAGCATCGTCATCATCAGTGCAGCATACTCTTGCAAAACGCTGGTGCTGCTGAAGAAGTCTCCTTGCAATGGTTATGCTCGGTAGTTTGCCATTGCTTTTCCAGTAACCAGTCGGGGCATAAATCACGGTGCCAGTGATGACTCGTCCCCTCTTCGCGAAAGACACCAATGGATATTTTAAATGTGTACTGATGTTCAACACTGGCAGAGAGGTCTTCTGGCTTCGTGTCCTACCAAGGGACAATATACTCAGTGATGTATCTCCCTGCATGCGAAATACCAGGGTGACAGTTTATAGTTGAGTTGACATTCAAACCCAGGTTAAATAGCTCCAATATGAGTTGTTGTTGTTGTTTTGTACACAACCTGCAGCTGCTGGTTGCATCATTTTCTCGAGGGGCAGCTGTGCCACAAATGCAGTGCCTCTGTAACCGCAGATGCAAGCTGATAATTTTGCCAACCTCAGAAGGTTGGATGACAGGCTGAGTCAACCCACCTAATGTTATGTCAGCAGCACAACAAGGGTTTAAACTTATGACCCTAAGATCTTAAGCCAGCCACCTCAATTGTGAAGCCAACACCAGGCTTTCCATTGTGAGTGAGGATACCTCTACCTGCCAGCCTGCAAATGAATGACATGGCATCGAATCTGAAAATTCTGCTCAGGTGAAATGGTATTGTTGTGGATTTCAGATTTCACATTTGTTGGATTCCGATTTGTTGTGGATTTCAGAATCGGATCTGAGTGTCCATAACATCCAGGTCATAAGACAGTTATTTCCATAGATGCATGTTCAGATTTGACCCATCCCCTTGTCTGGTGGGATTCCAACTCTGATGAGTTGGAGAAGGGTAGAGAACAGATTCCCTTTCTTTCTTAAGGGATAACCTTTTCCTCTTTTGGACACGTTCATGATGTATGATTTTTACGTGGGTTTTCATTTCTGCATGAGCGATATTCACCGTTCGTACACGCAATAGATAGCCGTTAGCCAAATGGAGACTCGTTCTATTCCCTCTCCATCAAGACACATTGTCTTGGAAATACACGATTTATTTACACATTTTATTTTGGTTATCATTTTCACATTGGACTTACAGGACATTGGAGTCATTAAACACGCCACCAATTATTCCTGAACAGTTCATTCTGATAGTCAAACATGGCTGTGGTCTCGGATCATTTACTTGAAGCACCCACCTTTTTTCCATCGACGTTTGACTCCCACCTTTTTCCATTGGCGATCGACGCCCCGTTCAGCAGCTCGATGGATGCTAACTGGCTCTTCTTCATGTTGGGCTGAACAAAGAGGTGATAGTTGCCTGTTGACATTGTCTGGGCGCTTCGTGTTTCTGCTCGGTTGCTCCGGCGGATGGCTGCTTTCTGGCATTTGTCCAGCGTTCAGAACATGGCGTCATAAGCCAGGCCTGTGTTGATTGGGAGTTGCATCTCATTTGATGGTCAGGAAAGAATGACCGTGATGATGGACGGCTGGAGGTCTCGTGCAGCAATGTGCCAATAGGCAAGCTGGATTTGGCTGAAGTCGTGTTTGAGGCTCCACCCACACTGGTCGCCTATTGAAGGATTGGCAGGACTGCCATGTTAGCAGTTGGTGAGAGAGCCTTGTGACGGTTGGGGACAGCAGCAACGGCGGTTGGTGACAGTTCGACTGTTCCTGCTGGTTCTGCTTGGTACCTGGTTCTTGGCGTACCTGGTTCTTGGCGAACCTGGCTCTTGGCGTTCCTGGTGCCTGGGGGTGATGATGTGACATTAATTGGTGTTTAAGCCTGTTTGCCGGTGGGTGCACGGTGAGGCAGGGAGCTGGCAGTGGAGAACTCGTTTGCAGAGGTAGACCAAGACATGCTCGCACATTTTGGTTTATTTTATTTGACGCACGACGACTTCTGCCTTGGTAAGCCGAGACCAGATTTCTTTTCCCCCTGAATGATCTGCTGAGTACCTGTCTCGTGTTTAATTGTTAAGTAAGGCATAGTGATAAGCATCTGCTCTTTGCCCGTTTTTCTATCGATGTTTGTTGAATTATTTATTTGTTTGAGATTATTTTGCTAATTGAACATTTGATTGATTTGAATTCATCCATTTAATCGACAAGGAAATAAAAAGTCCTTCAGTTTATTTATTTTTCTTAACAATAAATTCCTTGTTGACATTTCAACCTGTCCGTGATTGTCACATTTCCGTCCATTGATCCAGCATTGTCCGAACCTTGATTGACTGGGAGATTATAATTCCCAAACGAATTAACCTGTCATAGTCAGCGTGCACCAGCAGTGAACGCTCGGCCGCGTTACTTAAGATGTAATCAAGATAAGGTCGGTGCATTGCCGAGGGCGCATTCATCGGGAGGCCACGACCTCGAGTTAAATGGCAAATTAGGCGGTGGACACTCACTCGTGCTTAACTCCTTGGTGTTTGTGGTTGTTAAGTAACCCACCGCACCACAAAGTTAATTGTGAGCGGTGGCCCAGGTCCGGTTCTTCCAAGGAGAAAAGAGGATTAACCCCCTCGTAATACACTCGGTACCTGTGGCCGTAACGGTATGTTCTTCAGGTGGCATGATCCTGCTTTCTGGCCCACCTGTGAACTCCAATAACGGTAACAAATATCACCAACTTATCATTGTACAAAGCATTTCCACCTCTCTAAGTCCATGGGACAAAATATTCGCTTTTGATTCTGTCCTAGACACTCGGACAACGGACAAGTGGCTTGTGCTCTCACAGAAATATACGAAACCTCTCAACAAGCTCAACACAGCCTCTTTGGACATTTCCCAACTTTCAATGTTATCTGGCATCATCATTGCTATGATGGCAAATTCCCACCAATGGCATTCAAAGTCCCCTCATACAGGTGTCTGGATGATTTTTTTTTATTATCAAGCTCACCAGAAACATCATACTCTCACTGGCAATTCTTATTATTCTATTCCTGGAAATGAGCAACCACTGGACAAACTATGGTTATCCAGCCATGTCATACACGGACAATCTATTTGCTGATAACACTACGACCTTCAACCTAAGTTTCACATGCTAAGTCCAATAAAGAAAGACAAGGAGGTAAATGTTACCCCATTCTTTTGTGACCGGCATGCCAGAGCTGCAGTTTTTCTTTAACTTTTTTTGCCAAATTAAAAACTTTCAACTTTTGGTAGACCCCATTTCCCATCTCACCTCCCAAAAGCAGACACCAATTGGGCACACATCTTCAACAAAAGTCTTTTCTTTCTTAGAAAGTTTGAGGTTATTACAAGGAATATTTGATCAGCTCACCTTGCAATGCCGTCCATTACCAACTAGTAGTAATGCCCGGTGTTGCTCGGGCTAGCAATAAAGCCTGGCGTTGCCCGGGCTTTCTTGCAAATTTCCTGAATAGGGGTTAGGGGTTAGCGGTTAGGGTTAGCTGTTAGGGTTAGTGTTAGGGTAGCTAACCCTAACACTAACCCAAACCCTAACCCTAACAGCTTGGCGTAGCGGAGGTCAACAGCGCCCGGGGCAAAGAGGAAATTTGCGTCCCCCATAGGCCTTAAACTTGAGTGGATTTGAATGGAAAATCCCATAAGGGATATCAATTTATCGATTTTTTTCGAATATCGGACGTGTTATGGAAATTCTTTTTATAGCCAATGACATAAGATGGACCAAAAGCCATAATCGTACCGAATTTGAATGGAATCCATTGGAGTTTGTGAAAATGCATCAAAACGAATTTTGAGGGACCTCTTAAGGAAGACAATAATATCATTGGCATATGTGTCAAATCTTGTTTCATTTCATGCAGTCACAAAAATCTGATGGTGGAACAAAGAAAGGGGCGTGCCGAAATATATATATATATATATATATATATATATATATATATATATATATATATATATATATATATATATATATATATATATATATATATATATATATATATATATATATATATATATATATATATATATATATATATATATATATATATATATATATATATATATATATATATATGAGGTTTCTGCATCACAACTGACCAATGGAACAAGCTTAAGATTTGCAGACAATTGTTTGACATTGGGAATACCTTATCTCAAAGGAGGAAGCTGTTGCTGCCACTTTTACTACAAATTATCCTGTTGCGCTCACTAAGAAACCATCAGGAAGTACCTCTCACATGCCACCTTGAGGACAATTCTCATTGACGGGTCATTTTCACAAGGCAACCTTCTCAGCTTAGCATTATTCCAGAGCTTCACTTGACCATATCCTTGGGTAGCCATCATCTTCAGCATTTCTTGAGGGCAATCAGTGAGTGAACATTTGGAGGCTTGGGCAGGTAAATCCTTCTTCTCTTACTGGACAACAGGAAGGGTCTATCTATCTGGTATTGCATATTCTACACCTTCTACAATCAGGTCAGGTCAGATTTGGGAGCATGTGCCCGAGCAGCGCGTCGCTGCGTCCACTCTCCACAGGTACTCCAGGGGCCTCCGTCTGGCTATCCCAAAGGCAGATGCCTGGCCCATCCCCATCTCCTTGAGATGCCGATCAGCCTGCTGCAACCACGAGGCATGTGGTCGGCCCATTGGCCTCCTCCACTCACGAGGCTCCCTCGCTGAGAGAACCCGGTGAGCAGGATCAGCGTCAGGAAAATGAGCCACATGTCCATACAGCTGCAGCTGACACTCATGGACTATGCAGGTAACAAATGTCATTTGAGTCTCTCTCAGCAACTACTTGTTGGACACACAGTCCGACCATCGAGAGCCAAGGATTCTCCAAAGAGGCCTGGTACCAAAGGAATTAAGTGTCCGTCTCATATCCCTGGTCAGCGTCAGTCTCACATCCGTAAAGCAAGACTGGAAGCACCAAGGACCTGAAGACTCAGACTGTCGTCCTCCTGCACAGGTACCAACAGTGCCACACCCCATGATCCAGTGAATCCATGACTCCCCAGGCCCGACTCAGACGTCTCTTGACCTCCGGCTCACAGCCAGCAGAGACATGAATATCACTGCCAATGGAAGTGAATCTCTCCGTGACCGCAACATCCTCACCACAAATAGGTACAGACAACATAGCAGCATCCAAGATGTCATTGAAAGCTTGGATATTAGTTTTGACCCAGGAAACCTGTAATCCCAGTTGCTCCAACTCCTCAATCAGCACCTCAAGGGCCCCCAAAAGGATATCCAGACGGCATCATCTGCAAAATCAAGGTCAGAGATCTATTATCCCTCCCTCATTACTCACATGGGATCAAAAGTTTTATCGACTGATAAATTCCTTGTCCTTCAATTTGAGCCGTCTGTTGACATCCATTCTTTTATCCATTTTTTTGTTTCCTTGGCTTTGGATTTCTATAAGACAGGCATAGCCATGCTGCAGCAGGACTGGACCAGGTTGTGCATTGAACCTAAGGGGGACTACGTTGAAAAATAAGACATTGAAAGCAAATAATGTTTATTCGATGTTAGGGTAAAAGCTTTCGAAATAATCCTCATACCTCACCACCCAGAGACAAATTACATGATAACAAATTGGGTAACTAAGAGTAATCACAATCCAGCCAGTATATCTGAACATACCTATAAATCAGTGACACTGCATCAGTGGCACAGCTGTGCTTCCAGAAATGATGCGACCAGCAGTCACAGATTGTGTACATAACAACATCTGAATACCTTATGCATAACCATGCTGTGATAAATCTATTCAAGGCATTTTTTTATACAAGTATTGAGGCTCATGGAAGAATAACAACAGACAAAGCATCAACACCTCACAAAGTGGAGTGAAGGGAAAACAGGGCAATAATGTACGGATACACTGCGTAGGTTGAGGAGCAATGTTGCAGGTGAAATAGGGACAATGATTCAATGAGTGTATAAAAATTCAGGGGTACAATTTGGAGAGATCAAGAGGTGACAATCGGCAGCAGACTTAGGCCTGGTGAGAAGAGCACCAACACCAGTCTTTGGAAGATGAGAGAGAGAAGAGAGAGCAGAGAGAACAGATGAAGATGATCATTTCTTATCATTTTGTGGAGGGTAACAAGATGAAATGATTGAAATTCATACTACCTGTGTCTAGAAAATGAAAGAGCACATGCCGAGATACACATAACTTATGTTGATACATCAAGTCAAGCATTTTGAATTCGGGACCCAGGGGTTGTTGGGAATAGATAGGGGTGCCAGGAAGGGAGAAGCAAGACCACAAAGGATCTGGTGAGGCTGCAAGGCATTTTTTTTACAAGATACATATTTTTCTGTTTTAATCTCGCAAAAAATGTATGTAGCTTATAATTGTGTTTGTGTTAAATGTGAAACCCAGAGACAACCAAAATTAATATGGTCGCTCAAGAAAAATGGTGATTTATAACACAAGATGGAGTCAACACACGACCTCATCTCAGATCATCAATTTCGATCCAAACAAATCTCTCTCTGAAAAGACCACATGGCAAACCCTCCCATCTACTTAACAATACTGTTGAAGTTCAGTCGCTTAATCTCCTGGGTCTCACCATCAGTCATGATCTTTCTTGGGCAAACAACATTTCAAAGTTGGCTCCCAAAGTCAGTCGCAAACGGAGAATCCTCTGTCATACAAAATCCTTCCTTGGAACACCTGAACTCCTATCCACCTACAAGGCCTTCACACAAGCTGGAGTAGTGCTCTCCCCTCCGGGATGGCTCCAGTCTCACAACTTGCTCAGCTTGACACCATAGAAACATCAAGGTCACAATGATTAATTATTGGAATCTCCCACAATGAAACTGAGTCTATCACTTTCTCGTCGCAGATAGGTCGGTGGTCTCTGTCTTCTACCGCCTCCTTTCTGGTCTTGAACACTCTCCTCTTTCTGTGCTTTGTCCCTCCCCAGGTTTCTCCAGAGCACACATGGTCTACCATCAACCCTCTTCTGCCAAAACTATACCTAAATCCAGTATCACTGCTCACGTCCTCTCATATGTTCTTCTTTTTTCCCCACTTTGTGGAATCAACTTCCACATTCTCTTCAATCTCATCCTTCCCTCCAGGTCTTCAAGACAACTGTTCACCACAATCTCAGATCACCCCCCCCATCCAAAGCCATGATCTTTTCGACCCCAAGCCACCCCCCCTCCCTTCCCACCCCCAAGCCCACATCCTTCCAAATTTCAAGTTTGCTTCTGAATCCATCTTGTTCTCTATCCTGTGTATCCTCCCCTACACCTCTTTCCTCCCCACATCCCTTATTCATCCAAGTCTCCCTCTGTTTTATCCTTCAACCCTGCTGTTGGTGTTTCCCCCATTTTCCAGCTGTTCCTTTTGGTCTGTTACATGTTGATCTTGTCACTGTTCTCGCTCTTCCACTAGCCTTGACTTTGTATGCAAAATATCCAGACAGCTGGAACGCCGCAATAGCTTTGTAATCGACAAGAGCAGGGTTCAAACCCAGTACTTCATCACCCAGAGATAAGTACAACTCCTAGCAGACATTTAGCTGGAGACACACACTTGCTGTTGTATCCATCCATCCTACGAGCCTCCAATACAAAGCAGCAGTAAATATTCATGTCCATCTGTTGTTGGTTATGAGGTCTGATATTAAAATTCCATTTCCTGTGCTGCAGGCAGCTGTGTGTGTTTTTGTTAAGGGCGCTGCGTTGGTGTACTTTGGGAATACAGCTGGCAAGAAGAAAGTCCCCAGTTAGAATCCCAACGGTTCCCACTCCATCAGGATGGTTCGTTCATCTGGTACACAACACCAGCTCTTATACCAAAGTGATGCCTGCAGTTCTGAATTAGTGGTGAGAGCTGATATTGGTATTTTAAGGAATTGAAAGAAAATTGAATCGAATTAAATATCTACCACTTAATAGGTTGTATATGTCTGACTGCATCATATCTTTGAAGCGAGGGAGAGTTGAGCCTGATTAGTAGTCGTTTGGGAGATCTCCATGAAAGGGAGGCTGTTGCAGGTTGAGGGCCTGCGTGATATCTCAGTTGGCAATGTGCATGTCTCTGCACAAATATAGCTGTTGAGAAGTTCTTCGTAAACTTTCATCGAACAATCCACCTTGTCTAATATCACCTATACTCCGAACACAACACTGATGGACGTCATGAGTTAGTACAGCAAGTATATAGACATCAGCAACATATGGAGGTTAAAAAACAATAAATACAGATATGAGTTGATGCAATCTCAATGCAATCAGGATGAGAGGTAATCGTGTAGATACGTAGGAGGTCACCGAGTGTGATTGCACCTGCGTAGGTCGGGCGCAGGGGACGGCTGAGTGAGGGGCAGCTGTGGCGTTGAGGTGTGGATGGCTGTCCGAGGCCTCGGAAATGGACATCGATGGCCATGTGAGCCGGAACCCGACAACATTCGTTCAGACAAACTTTATTGGTGGCTGAACGCAGCTGATTGCCTGTGAACTTGTGGATATGGCACCACAGGTGGTGTGGTGATGTAACGATATCGGTGTCGTGCGAGGACTTGTCGCATTCCACAGTGAGGGAAACGAGGTGATCAAGGGAGACTGCGGCATTCGGTAATGGGCTTCCCAACTCGCCAATTTGTACGAGTGCTGGGGCCCATGGTTCATATTGCACATCGCTTGCTGTTGTTCAATGAGCGCACAGTCATCTCGAGGTGGGGACGAGTTGGTGAACTGGTCACGTTGGTAGAACATCTCGTGGGCAGAAAGACCACAAATGCGTATGTGGAAGTTTCGGCGGGATGTCACAATGGCGAGTGAAGACGTGTAATAGCCCTGCCCTCAGGGTTTTCACATTGTAACTCCTCCAGCTCCTCAAGCTTATCCGACCACTGGATTCTTATTGGCGTTCTTGATTCAGCCAATTTCTATGGAGATACCCAGACTGCACAGAATGGGATTATTGGCCATGGCTTTGAATCCGGGAGCGGGTTCAGTGCACACAGTTATAGGGAGACCTTCAACAGGGCGTAAATCTATGCATAAACGAGTCAGGACATCGAGTGGTGTCGCTTCTCGTTCATCATTGATAAAACAGGTGGTGAAGGAAGTGAGTCTTCCAAAGAGCAAAGATCATTTGACGATAGTATTTAAGGATGTCAGCAGCAGAGAAAACTGCGACCATGTCGGGGGGCTTTGAGTTGTCTGCTCAATGACCGGGTTGTGAAAGTGTTTACCAAGCTTTATGGGAGGTCTGTGAGGTTAGAAATTCTGATCTGATCAGCCACAGAGTGAACAGTGCAAGGTTCAGGCCAAAAACCATGTGGTGGAAGCAAGCAGGTACAAGGGGACTTGGGATAGGGCTTGATGGCAACATAAGAGTCGTGGTCGATGGTCTCGGGAATCTTCATTTCAATGTCGTCTCCAAGCCGAAGTATGAGGCCACCAGCAGGAGCACCTAGAGTCCCTTATGTACGTCAAATTGCAATAGTGTCCAGGGCTTGTGGGTGCCTCGCCATAGTAAATTTGTTCATAGTCAGACATTTTCACAAGTTGCTGAGCTGGATGAAGGCTGATATAATTGGCAATCAAGAATGGAGTCCCAGCCAGTATGTCCGCATCCAGTTCGGTGACAAGTGCGTTCAAAGTTAGAGTAAAATTGTTCTTCGATAACAATAGTCGAGTTTTTCTCATTATGTTTAAACGTGTGGCACCATCATCCTAAAACTCCTGGTGAGTACTTTTCACAATATTCGCATCCACACTTCTGACCGCTGACAAGCATATCATATTCATTTCTGAACCACTGTCCAATGTAAGAGGAAGGGGATGCTCGCTAAAAAATGCGAACATGAATGGGGACTTGTTCACACCCACATGTCTCACAGCCAGCCTAGGGCTGGGAGGCTCAGGTTTCACATCAAGGTTGTCTTCTCCACTGTCAGAACAGTGGGTTATCTGCACGTGAGAAATACTGGCCATAAATCGATGGTCGGACTCGGGAAGAAACTTGCACTTACTTAAATGTTCACAAGGTAACCAGTTGCCTTATATTGTGGACATGATTTGCCTAGCAGATGTGGACGATCTTTAGGGTCATGCCTGGTGGACCATTTGTTTTGGTTACTGCTGAAGGAACATATAACTCTGGCATTTTCAGATGTCTGAATTTATGAAAGCAAAGAGACCTGAGCCAAATAAATCTTTGGCTTAATAGACACAAGGTGTGTGACCATAGCTCTGTTCCATACCATTGCTTAATGAGCTGAGGTAACACTGAGTGGATAAGTTTAAGCCACATTAACAACACCATGGTTTCTACGGTAGGGCTCAGTTTTTCATTGATGATTGGGAGCTCTCCATGATGGGTTATGGGCCCATCTTTTTGCTGCAGAGTATCCTCCACAAAGGCCAAAAGCTTTTAGAAAACATCCTCCAGGTGGTCATCAAGTGAACGCTTCATGAAATCCAAGTCTATGAAATGGGCCCCAGATATCTGAAATGGAGCTGAATGGATTGCCAAATGAAGGCCAGAGACATAGAGGCCTTCACAATGGAGTTTCTGGAGAAGATGGGACAATAGCGACTTGACCCAGCATGAGTTCCAAGTGCACTATCTTCTGTTGTGCAGTGCGTCACACAGCAGCAAGAACATCCCCTTCATCATCTGCAAGGCCCCGAAGGAGTGACTGGTCGGTTTTCTTTTTCCCATATGAAGCCATCGATGAAAAAATATGAAAAGTTTGGGTCGAGGGAAAGAATATGCTGAAGATTCTGTCACCAGACGTAACTGTTTCATGTTTCATTAGACTGCATTGTTTAGGAGTCCAATATGCTGCCATCTTAGGAGTATGAAGTTCTCCATCAGTTCAAAGAGAAAGTATAATTAATCCACCTCACCGATCGAAGGACGCAGGTTCGGATAACGCTGCCACCATCCCAGTGGGTTCGAGGATCAGCCGGTAACACCAACGAGGTTTGTTAGCACAACCCAAGTTTATTCAAGATGCGGTATATGCATGACCAAGTCAGTCAGGGACCCAGAAGCAGGGAGCACATTGCCAACAGCGACACCGAGCTGCAGTCAACCCAACCAAAATATATAATGTTGCTGAGTTTTCTGGTTCTGGAGTTTTCTCTTGTGGCATCAAATCTGACTAGACTGTTGTCTTGGTACAGGGTTCAAAGGGGCCGCCACATCTTGGTACACACTATTTCAGATGTGGATCCAAATTCGGCTGTCCTGTCTGCATTTAGGTTGTGGATGTTAAAGACCCCATGGTATATCTCAATAAGAGTAGGCCATTGTGTGCCATACCTTGGCCAAATTCCACGTGTCGAGATATGAGAGGTAAATAGGATGTCAGTTAATTATAAGAGGTATGTGGATTTTCAGTGAGTTTAAGTTAAATGAGAAGACAAGTTAATTGAAATATTAAGTGAGAGGGGTATAGCGATAGCACAGGCATGATAGGCCAAATTCCTTCCTCCTGTGTCCAAGTTTCTTCCAAGAAAATTCAGTTTCATTGAGATCTAAAGAAGCTGCACAAGGAAGTGAAGCATTGCTCGCAGTTGTAAAAACAAAATAAATAAAAATCAAACCCCCAAAATACAAAAACGATAAAATAAATAACCCACACGATTTGCGAGAATGTCGAGTTATTAAAGAAAATGAAAAATCACAATAACATCAAGATGACTGTGGAATTTGTTGGTGAAGCAAATAAATAATAAAATAGCAGCCTTTAGTGTAAACAACTCTGGGAGAGCAATAAATGAGATTAATTTCAAAAAATTGATTACATCACTCGGGGCATGTGCTCAATATTACCGCAGCGTTCGGGGATATTGCAGCGGAATATCACAAATATTGGCTGTGCAGAGCGCCGAAGATGTTTGGTGCATTGGTAAAAGCCAGAAAAGTTGTCCGAGTGTCCCCACATTCCTTATCAAGCTTTTATAACCCAGTCCCAAAATATCCCTTTTAAAGTACCAAGTGGCTGAAGTAAGATATTTGATCACTCTGCACAATGACGAGAGCAACCAAACAAATATTGGACCTTTTTTTGTCTTACAAGTACCAAACTCCTTGACAGAGCAGCAGTGGATAGGTCAAGTCACCACATCCTGGACAAGTCATCACTGAGTCCCTGGGTGCTGTAGGTTTAATTTACGTGACAAGCAACTTAAATTCAGGAGGAGGCCATTAGGTCTATAAAACTTGGATAGTGATTGCCAACCTGTGGTTGTTTGTCTGTACTCTATCTTTTTTAAATTTTGAGTGTCAAGGAAGGAAGCAGCATGTACCATTTTAGAAGTCTTTGGTATGACTCGACGGGGTTTGAACTGCTGACCGAATAGACTCAGAGAGGATCCTCTCATTATTACACAGTGAGGTTAAACTTGGTCGTCGGAAATTGCCTATTCTTGTGAAAGACACCCCGCGATCTCCACCAGCAGAAACAGTACTATAGTCAGGTATGCTGGAGCGGTATAAGGGAAAGGGGGGCAGAATTTATTTGATGGCAAAAAAAACAACAAAGACAAAAAAACATCCTTCCCTTTATTGATTTAGTGTAGAAGATAAATACAGTGTGTGGAGATAAACAGCAAGTTGTGAATTGAATAAGAAATTGATGCTGTAAATCGCACTAAAACACGCCACATGGATTAAACGTAGATCATGATGTGCGTGCGATCAAAACGGAAGCGCTCCAGTTGCTGTTGTACACCGAAAGGTCCCAAAACATGATCACGCCCACGTGCGGTAAGATTATTTTAATTAGTCACGATACTGAGAATTATCAATTCGTGGTGGTGCATTGCAAAACACGATAGCTATCCTCTGTAACTCCATGGCAGCTGTAGGCTTCTCAGGTAACATCATTCACTGCCAGGATACGTGCGGTGTATCATCACAGTAAAATTGACTAAATACAGGACAAATTGGAATCGGTGAATAATTTTGAGGAAATTTCGAGGTTTCCCTCATAAAAGCTCTGAAAGATTTGCGATGACAAAATTATTGGCAGTCAAAGGATATGATGTATTTTAGAAACCTGTTACAACACACTCTGTTACGCCAGCAACGTCGTTGGACCTTTCAGGCGTTCGCATGACGAGGAACTTTCTGCCCCCCCCCCTGGAAAAAGGGAGGAGGCCCCTCCATCTCCCTGCCACCCTGCTCCGGCATCTCTGACACTAGTAGATGGGACAGAAATCCTGAATTATGGCTGCTGAAAGTCAGCACACTCTTTGCTGCACCCTGCCCCTTGCCCATGAGGTTCAAATGTTCAAGTACCAGAGTGACAGTTTACATACCTTGAACATACTATTCATTGAATTTGGGGGTTAAGCATGGATCTGAATGTTACATGTACTGCTTGTGCTGAACACGGGCAGGTAAAGTTCAGGTCCAGATCAAATATGCAATATTTATGTTTTCAATTACATTCAAGTCTTGTCTGAAAGACATTGATTGATGGGCTGTGGATGATGACTACTTCTGAAGGTCGTAAATTCCACTCATTGACTATCCTCTGGGAGAAATGGATTTGCCGAATTATTTTATTGAATCTGCATTTGTTCAGCTTGAAGTTGGAAGCTCTGAGCCTTCTAATTTTCTTCCAGGGTGAAGTGATTTTTAAGGAAATTAATTATCTAAGCCATGAAAGAGTTTGTATTTTTATACC
>NC_140971.1:38945507-39023007 GCF_056783735.1 Eptatretus burgeri | reverse complement strand
CGGTCATATATATATATATATATATGTACAGATCCATACATATATGTATATATAAAATGCAGCACTCTCCTCCCACACCTCTGTCACTCTCTTGGAGTGTGTGTTTGTTTGTCTACATGCGTGCAAGTGTGCAAGTTTCTCTTGTGTCTACTATCTCCACATGCGGGTGGGTTTCAAGAGATGGACCGGAGATCTACCAGGTCTCAATGTATCCATCTCCGTTATCCACAAGGTACGTATATCAAAGGTACGTTACCACCAGGTATCCACCAAGTATGTTACCACGATACATCGAAGTATTATATCTACCAGGTCTCAAAGTGTGTGTGTGTGTGTGTCATTTTGTTATCTCCATCTGTGGATTTCAGGTGGAACGGAACCCTCGTGTGCATGCGCGCATCTTTATATTTTCGCTTTAAAAACGTTTTTCTCTGCAACCACTTGTCTGATCGATGCAAAACTTTAAACATAGGAGGGTGTGGCTCCCCAAACACAATATTTTATTGATTACTTTGACATAGGTCACATGGTATGGCAGCCATATTGGATAAAAAAAATTTAGACATCTTTTTCTCTGGAACCACTGAACAAAAAATAAATTAAACTTCATACGTCATCAACTCCCCATAGGATATATAGGGTGATCACAATTATGTCATCAGTGAAGTGGGATTCCAGTGGTATTCATTGGTTGAATCAAAATCCTTATCCAAAAAATCTGAAACTTCATATGTCTGATATTCAACGCAATGTAAGTGAACAATTGCATTTATATCATTGATCACTGGATTAAAAACAAAACAAAAAATACCTCCGAGCGGGAGTGCCGGTCATCTCTGCCAGAGGTCGAAAGTAACTCTGTGCCAGACTGGAATACGGGCAGTTCATAGAGTACGTACGCTCTACTTCCGGGTTTCAAAACCACCCACCCCCCCTGTATGCAGGCTAGTGACCACCCATCCCTGTACGTAGCCCGTACGCGGGCTTTAAACCACCCACCCCCTCTGTATGCAGGCTAGTGACCACCACCCACCCCCTCATACATCGCAAATCGCTTGCAAAGCCAGTAGTTCCTTATGAACTGATGTTTGTAAGCCATGACGATGCAGTCCCTAGTGGTGTAATTTACCTTTTTCTTTTAATATCACAGCATGTCATTTATGGAAATAAAAGTACAAATTGACATTCAAGACAATGTTAATGTCATAAATGAAATTAAGTGTGCATATAAACTTATGTTCCATTGTTTTAGTTAAATCTGACAAAAGCTTCAAATGTAATATTTGTCTTGGGAGAGTTTCGGTTCTCAAGTTAATACTTTTATTTTTGTATGTACGTACTTTATGAACGGCCCATACGGGGAATCAGAGCGAAGTTTGAAGGGCTATAAAATCGGAACAAGAGCAAATTTCAAAAAAATGGCTCGTGTTGTTCTAGATAATAGTCCGTAGTGTCTGAATCACTAATAACATTTGATCTCTCTTGATAAATGAGGGAGGAGGTACGATTTGAAATCGACAATTTTCGCAACTTTGACAGTCTCGTGACGTTGACCTCGACCTTGAACGACCTTGAAAGTTATATCGTTGTGCACGTCTCATCGACCTCTATCCATTCCACTATTGGTTATTTGTCTCCACTCGATTTGATTGTGGACGGGCGGACGGACTTCGAGACTGTTATTATTAGGTCATCTCTACTGAGATGATAGAGATGACCTAAAAACATTTAAAAAATCTTCTTCTCCGGAACTGCTTAACAGATTGATGTGAAACTTCATACATATGATCAATTAGCCATGGGGAATAGAGTTTGAAATTTATTTCATATTCACCTTCTTTGACACAATTTAGCCACAAAAGTGGTTGTTAAATATCCTAATTATCATTCAATAAAGTTATGGATAATGGCAATGTATGTGACATGATAGGATGCATGAACGATACGGGTATATGAGGAATAATAGCAGTGGGCCATAATTGTAGTGTGTTCAGTTAATGATGGTATTTTTTGTTCATAATGAGAACGTGAGGCAAGACTATGCGTTCCGCTAGTGCCATTCAAGTTTGTCACATTTGTTTGGTTTGAGAATATGACGAGACGGTACAGCTCAAGAGTGAGTTTGCAACATCGCTTGACCATTTCAAACTGGATAAATGCAAAGAATGAGGAAAAGATAGAAATCACAAAATGTCATCAGGTAGTTTCAGAGGATTAACTACTCATGAGGAAAAAAAAACAAAACCAGACAGAAAAAGTAAGGTAAATTCGAACATTTATTTGAACCCACAGACTAATGCTTTAACATGAACAACAATAATTCATCACAATCTTTCCAGTATCCAGGGAAATACAAAGCTATGGTTTGTGGTTGGAAGCGATCGGAGAACCTTATACGCAATCGTACTAGGCAAATATAGTCGCTAACGAATTGTTCAAAACTCGTATCACGCCTCGTACCCTTTCCCCCCTTCCCCTCTCCCCTGCCTCCCCCTCTCCCCCCCGGATATTTCAAGTTAACTCTGATCAACCATCTCAGCTCTCACCGTCACGTTCGTACAGAATATTCACAAGTACCGTATTTATTCTTATTCATTTTTTTTTTATCATAATTTGTGTTGTAAACAGACAACATACACTGATAGGAAATATAACTTCGTTTCTTTTTTTTTTGGCAAAAAACTGATCGTAAAATGAAGAAATAAAATTCATACCCGGGATGGTTCTTTTGCGCTTGGATGCGCTACTATCTACTGGAAGAGTTTATTTTGCGTTTTCAGCATCGCTAGCTTACATTATTATTTCCTTCAAAATCGGAACGTAATGAGGGAACCACAGTGTCAATACATTAAATATAGAAAAAAATTGTCACTCACACGTTGCAATCTCTTCAGACAAATCCAAGCAAGGCCTTGTATGTCGGCCTTGAGGCTAAACAGACGTTCAGGCCTTGAAACCTAGTCTTGGCATTAAAGTCTATTGAGGCTTCAAAGCTGAGAGCAGGTTTTTGCCCTTCCCTAGGCCATTATACCTAGTATAAGAATCAAGGTCTAATACAGGCCTCAAGGTCTAGCCTCTGCATGTAGGACTAGTCGAGCTGAGAAACATACTTTTGAGATTGAGGCACGTGACTGGATGATGCCTGGTGGCTATGTTACAAGCTAAGCAGGGTGTGCATGCTTTTTACCGGCGGCGCACAGTGGGGCAAGGGGTGAAGGGTGGTCATAGAATGGCCTGAGCCTGAAGTAATCCTGGCTTCTTCTCAGACCAGGAAAGTTGAGATATATGTACAACCAAGTGAGTGTGAGACATAGCACGTGATCATTTGTGCTCCATCATAAATGGAAAAGGACAAGGGGAGGGGGTGGAGTAGTAAAAGAGGAAAGAGGGGGGTAATGGGTTGGTGTTGCAGAGGGTGGATTAGAAGAGAATGATGGAAGAGGTGTAAAAGAGTAAAACAAGGAAAGACAGAAAACCCTTTCTGCAGGTCCATGTTCAGAAGGAAATAGATGGTTCTGTGGAAGGTAAGGATGTTGGGATGGAGTTGTGGAAGGCAGTACCGTGGCGGACGAGAAGAGGAGCTCAAAGCAACAGGCGCATGCAAAGATAAGGAGCGATAATACTGGGTTTCAGGGAAATTTCTCAATTTTATATCACCCAGAGGGATCATGGTCAGCACAGCCATTACGATGGACTTAGTGACCACATTGAGCTTACATTAGCTCAAAGGCATGTGCCATGTCATTCTGATTGGGCAGACACGGTTAAGGTATGAGTTGATTACTTTACGTGGTGAATTAACCCAGTATCAAAAGAATTATCCAAAGGAATCCAGTTTTGCTCTACGTTTCACAAGAGTTAACAATAATCTGAGATTTTACCTGAAAACCTGTGCGATTCCCTTGGTCTTGCTTTTAAGCAAAAGTGATACCAAGCTGGAAAACAGGAATGATTGAAAACCCAACTATGAATTCTTTTGACTGGGTTTGTTCAGTCAACTATTGAATGACATGCCATTTTTGTGAGCTTCACTAGCATTCCATCAACAGGCTGGCACTCAACTAAAAAGCTAGTGCCACCATTTGTAAAAACAAACAATTTTTTAAACTTCAGTTCCATTTCAAATTTAATATACTCTCTCACACATTCCAGTTTCCTTCCTATTGGCTGGTTGGTTGGCGCGTGGGTCGGGGTGCACGATATGTACGAACGTTTTACCCTGTCACAACAGAGGCGCCAAGTGTAACCAGGCCTCAAGTATTTGAACCGAAGGTTCCGGTCAGTCGATAGTCTGCAGGTCCTGGCTGGACTCCTGCGACGACCAATCAAGACCGACAAACTTCTGCCCAAGAAAGTCTACCAATCAGCAGGGGTAGATACGATTGAGTCCATAGTATACAAAGTTTCTGATAAGTAACAATCCGGTTACACATGTGCAGGCTCAAATAATGATGGGCTGAAGCAAGAAATGTGCCAAGAAAGGTAAGGGGAAAAAATGACCGATGAAGGAAGGGTGAGCACAGTCATTATCTCTGTCCAGAAAGCAAGGTGTCGACCTCACTGTCCATCACCAGAACCGGGGTAGCATTTTGTGGAAGAATTTTATTCGAGTTTTCTGCAACTGGCAGGCAAAACTCAGAATAAACAATGGAAAGGCCTCAACTCCAAAATAACTCGAAGCCTTTCCGAGGGAAAGGAATGCAGGCAAAATATTAAAGAATAGATCAGGGGTATGCAGTGAAGTCAAAGTGGATTGTCTTTTCAGGTAAGTTTGCTGAAGAAAAAAATCATGGTGGAGGTTTAGGGGTTACAAACTAGTAACGAGCTGCGTGCTTCCTTCACGTGGCCGCTCGTCTGGGGAAGGTCTGGCCAAAGGCAGGGCATAGAGATCACTGGCACCAGGCCCTGGCTGATAATGAGCAGGGGCAGGTGGTCGGGGAGGTGGAGGGGTGGCAATGGGAGGAGGTGGGGGTGGTGGTGGAGCAAAAGCTGCTTCTGTGCCAGGCTCAGAATCAGGTTCAGGTGAGTCTCGTAGGTTTGGCATGCTGGTGTAGAGCGAGTCTCGGTTCGGTGATTGCAGTTCCGCAACTTGCTTTGGGGTCAGGAGAGGAAAGTAAGCAGCTGGGTGTCGCTCTTCGGGTGCAAGAGGTGGACGGTGTGGGTGCTGAAGTGAGTGTGTCCGTTGTGGGAGAAGTGGAGCGCCTGATTCTCCATGACCAGGTCCTAAAGTTTCATCGTGCCCCACATAAGGTTCATCAGTAACAATAGCATCATCATCATCATCATCATCATCATCATCTTCATCGCTGCTGCCCTCACCATCACCACTTGTACTCACCTCACTACTTTCTGATGAAGTTTTGAGCTTCTCTGGTCCGTTGCCAATGCTATCCCCACTTAGTCGGCCTAAATACACTAGATAATCCTGGCCACCTACTTCAAGGGGTTCCCCAGAGCTACCGAGGTAGATTGGCTGATCTTTCTCAAGGCAACTGTCAGGTGGTTCTGCATACAATGGTCCAGGCATAGAACCAACATAGCTTGGCGGTGCCCGGCTACTAAGCAAACTCTCATGCGGCTCCCGAAAGATTTCAGAATGGGTGCCAGGTCTGAACGACGAACGCAACTCATTATCTCGAAACCCCGAATTTGCTGGTCCATCAAGCAACCCATTGGCATTGCTTAGATAGGCGGGACCTGGACATTCATCCAGGAGATCATCAGGGCTCCCAAGAAAGCCTGCTGCCACAGGCATGTGATGTTCAAGAAGCGAGTCAGTGTTGGGAAGGTAGACGGGTCCATTGGAAGAAGCGAGATCAGAGAGGCGTAATTTATCAAATGAAGCGTGATGGTGCGGACTGCAACCGCGTGTTCCGACTGCATCGCCCAAGAAATCTCGGCTGCTCAAGTGGTAGCTGTTGCCATGGTTACCATTGAGGGGTAGAGTATCCATTGCACTGGTGTCGCGTGCGTTCGCGAGTGAGCGTTCTGTGGGAGAGAAGAGGAAGACAGAGGAGAGCTAAGTTATTGACACAACGGGCAAATTACATTTAAGACCAATTGTCAAGTGTCTGCATGTGAAGTCTGCTTGGCTGCATGGATCAGCAGTCCAAGGAAGCAAAAATGGCAAGATGAGCTCCACATGTTACTGAGACATCAAAGGCATGCTACTCAAGCAATGATAGAACATTTGAGGAGGTGAAAAATGAAAAACCACAGTGAGAGAGAAATGATTGAGGAACCATTAGGAAACCCTTTCACTGAACAGAACTCGAAGGTACACATGGTAGCACTGTGGTCTATTTTTTGAAGAACCAAATACCTTGATCAGATTATGGGACAATCTGCTGTAATAATAAACCAAATGAAAAAAATATGGACAGGCAATTGAAGCTGAAAACCACAGAGAGCATAAATGCTGTTTACCAAAGAGCAGCATAAAGAATAATGACAAAAATGATTTCAAAAGTGACAAGTGGTGGAGCTTTTAAGCCTCGTCGAAAAAATGAAAAATTGGAACATGCAGATTTATTGTTTTTCTGATTCGCAATGGCCGAACAAGTTTTGAATGAAAAAAAAAATCAAATATCTTCAAATTTACCATCAGCAAGATTGTATTTCTTGAACAGCAATGCAAGTGCATGAAAAAGACCCAATGAAAACAATAAAATTTGGCCATGGAATAGTTTGTGATGAATTATTTATCATTTTACACATGACTGGTAAAATCCATATTAACTGTCAAATTTTTGGACTGAAATGGATTGGGAACCGGTGAAAGGGTAAGACTGGTTCACGTAGCTGTGAATGAAGATGCTTGGTGTAGATGCCAATACTTATGGCAAATTAAAAAAAAAGATACACATGCCGGCGAACTGATGGAAAATAATATAAATGGCATTGATTCCTGCTCGAATTTCTCTACATCACTGCAGCACAACACTGCTCGCTCATCGTTGTGGAACTTATTCTGTTATTATTTTTGCATTTCTGCATTGAGAATCAATCAGAATTAGAACTGAATTATGTCTTTCAAGGCCTGTACTTTTATTTTTGAGATGTTAGAGACAAAGCTTTGCAATAAGCTGTTGGTATAGCTGGGTGATCTTGTGGCTGGGCAGCTGGGCCTTACCGCTTAGCGAATATAATTAGGCAGAAAAGGCCACATCATAACCTATTATTTCAAGTTTCTAAGCCCCTTTTTCAACAGCTAATTTTCCACTCATTTCCAAAAGTTTAATCAAAGCCCTTCAATGGTCAGACATGAAAGAAAGAAAATCTATGAACAGCAAGCTTAGCGCTAAAACGCTTAGTCAAAATGGACAATAATCTCACACAATCAATCCACATTACAAACCACAGGGTAACAATGAAAATCTATAACGATCATACGACATATACAGAAGCAGCATAGCGACAGCCGTAGACATGACAGGTTCCAGCATAGCAGGGCAGACGAAGCAAGGTAGCAGGCCAGGGATAGAAGACTAAGGTGAATGAAAGCTCTATTGGAAATTGACTAGCACTGGTTTATAATGCCTGGGGCAATGAATAAAGTCTTACACAGTCTAGGTTTGGCCACTAGCCAGTGACCTGACAGGCCCAACCACCCAAGCTGGTAACAAGAGACCCCTGGCTATTACCAGATGAGAAAATATAAGGCCTAGAAAGGCATGATAGACTGGCATCAAGAGATATATTTTTGAAATTATATTACAAACCAACTAGGCTGTATCAAATTGGGCGTTTCAGGAAGATTTCAACAGCTGTAGTTGCTTATTACCAATGGAAAATAATGGTAGTGCCATATTGAATCAGTAGAAAGCCAGGTACACGTGCTGTTTTGTGTAGTTTTCTAAACTGATAATTCATTTCATCAGCAGAACCCAAAATAATTTTGGGAATGAGTTTGAGGCATGAGGGTAGGAAAGGTATGAGTTGCCTCAGGTGGAGGAAATGGGTGAAATGAGGAAAAAGATTAAAAGATGATCAAGTAAGGAAGGGTCATGTGGAAACGGGCTTAGCAAGCAATGAGATGTGTAGAAGAGCCTGCTGGTGCCCGTTTCTCAGAGGACGTATGACTCGATGCTGTGGGATTACTTTGAACGCGGGCGATTATCATCTAGTGGCATGCCCGTTGCTCGGCTGCCGGCTAGCGAGGGATGGGAGGCAAGAAACGGGAGAGGGAGAAGAAGAGAGGGAGGGTGAAAAGAGAAACAAAAAGGAGGGCAGTGTTATAGAGCAGCGTTCGTGAGGATCAGGCGACAAAAGCAAAGCCAGGCAGCTCAAAGCAGCAGCCTTGCAAGTAGATGCAGCTTTGGCCTACAAGTTTGGCTTTGGGCTATGCATTAAGCTTTGGCATATACCAAAGCAGACAATTCTTGTCGGCATCCTGGCAAAAAAAAAACATAGCAAGCCATCTTTTCTGACACAAGCAGCTGCAGACAGGTGGAAAATTGTTCAAAGGGTCAATGCATGCATTCTGCTGATGCACTGGTGTTAAGTGTAGTCATAAGCACTTGAAAAGATAACATTTTTACTGCAATTCCACCCCACCCCAGCAATGAAATTTACAAGTCTAATTCTATCTGTTTTCTCACTATGACTGAGGAGATAGAATTCTTCGCATTTGTGACCTTCATCGCTGACTTGAAGATATTTTATTGAAATAATTTTTGTTCAATGGGATGACTGAAGGTCACAAATGCAGACACACACACACACACACACACACACACACACACACACACACACACACACACACACACACACACACACACACACACACACACACACACACACACACACACACACACACACACACACACACACACACACACACACACACACACACACACACACACACACACTTTTCATAATGATTGAAATCCAGAAATGTAGAGAGACAGAGACAGAGAATTGTGTTTGAGATATAATTCAATAGAGCAGAATCACAGTGCTGTGTTCCTGAACAGAATAATCAAAACGCCCTGCTTTTCAAGCTGCTAGTCACAGAGAGTCTCACTTTAGCCTGTTATATGCTAACAACCAAATTTCCTTTCTGCAAAATCCATCACATTATGCTCCGTGACAATGTCTGCTGTCATTTTCGTAAATGTACAAACCAACTGCAAGTCATGACAGTACAACTTGCCATTGTAAGAGCTCGAAATCATCTCTGCCAAACTAGTGCTTATGAAGTGAAGTTTTCCATGAAATGTTCACGGAATGCTTTTCGTTATGTTGCAGCAACGATAACTATAAATGGGGCTAATAATTGAATTTCAAAATGTCTGATTATTTAGAGTGGTTTTAAGGCTGTTATTTTTAATGAGGTTGAATTTTGCATGGCCTTTGGAGGTGATGTGACTTTTGCACTCAATTAATAATTATATCAACATGCTGCCTGAGTTGATCCATTTCATTTTTTTTATCGTTTAGAGAGCTGAGGATAAGTGCACAATGGGCATGAGTGGAATGTGAATGGTGGGAAAAGCAATATATTACAGCAGCTCCGACTTGCCATTTACTTTGCCTACTGCTGGGAGATTGCTCTAACCAGAAAAGGCTTCGATTATAGATGATATCCCCAATTGTTCATTTTCTTTTTCCATGATAATCTCTCATGCACAATCGTAGGAACGGTGAGTATGCAAAATCTTGAGAGTTTGAAGACAATTTGTCAACTACATGCGATGTTCTACCACAACCAGCCACACAGCTAGAAACTTGCCAGGTTCATTTGCCCTAGTAGGCTAGGACACAAATCTTATGCCTTTTTATGGAGAGGGGAATTATGAAAGGGCAGCAAAGGTCAAAGTAATCGGGAAGGAAGCTCATGTCAAGGTGAGGCAAAATTTGCTTTGCACAAGATGGAGAGATAAAGATTGCAGCTTCAGACGGCTTATTAAATGACCCCGTAAGGCCAACCCAGTCCTTTAGAAGCACGATGAATAAATGGTGGAAAGAAGGATGGAAGGGACCTACACAAGGGTGACGGCACACCTGGCGACTTGCTGTAGAGAGTGGCAGCGGGTGGGTTACAAACCACGGTGTCTGCGAGGAGCGTGTTATAGAGGTTGTTAGAGCCGTGGGGCCGGAGGAGGGAGTTTGTTAGCAGCTGGTTAGCCACAAGGCCTGGGTATCCAGGAGTGGGAGCAGGCCAGAGCAAAAAGGGGAAGGAGAGCAAAGGGTGAGGGTGAGGGTTGGGGAAGGGCAGAGGCAGTGCGGTTAGCAGCAGAAACTAGGAGATGGGTCTTAGCGCAACTTTATGGTATTGGTTGGGCAAAGCAACAGGGCCTTCAGGGTTATAATTATGATTACATTCTTGCAAATTAATCTCTGCATATTTTGTCGATTATTGTGCCCATTTTGGATTCTGTATAACAGGACAAACCCAGCCACAAACGTGCTTAGTTTCTCAACACCTCGCCGCATGGACTCCCTTCACCCATAACATACCTCGATAACCCGAGGCATGCAATTATCGACCTCTTTCCATTTTTCATACACTTCAGTCGTCACTCATTTAACAACTTACAAGATACAATGTCACTGATGCAATAAAGGAATATGAAATAAATCAGGGTTATATGGTCTACATATCAGCGAGTATTATTAGTATGAAAGATAGGTAGTTAGACTAAAACAAATAACATGTTAAGCTTGTACATATATAACATAATATGGTGAAAATTTTAGGCAGAAAAAGAAACAAGTCCTTCTTACCTCAATATTTATCGAGTTAAAAGAAGACACAAAGATCACAACAATCACAGAATTCAACAATTATAATGACAGCTCGTCAACTCCACTACCTTGGTAATCAAGTTGACAAAACGTCTTTTTTTAAAATACCCAGAACTCATTGCACATATAATTTTAAGTAAATTAACCTGATTTAAAAAAAAAAATCCAAATCAGATTACGTTTCACAAGGTTTTTCACGATTCCAGGCTTTTTACAAAATAAAGAAAAATAAATTTGTAATATAATATTTTTTGTTTTTCAAATAATGAATTCAAACAATATTACCAAGGCAATAATAAAAAATATAAGTCAACAATAAAAACAGTTTTTAAAATGACAGGCGCTCTCGATATGAAATTGTTCGAGGAGGGGAAGGGGTTGGGGGTCAGGGCTGGAGGATCACAAATCTCGTTGGCAGTGGTTAAATAATACGCAAAAACTGATCAATGCGACAATCTACAGGAACTGATAATTTTTGACAAACATTTCATCCACCTTTTTATTTTGCAATATATATATATATATATATATATATATATATATATATATATATATATATATATATATATATATATATATATATATATATATATATTTTAAACTTCACAACTCTGCATGTGTAACTTCTGTTGTCAGAAGTATCGTTGATATATATATATATATATATATATATATATATATATATATATATATATATATATATATATATATATATATATATATATATATATATATATATATATATATATATTAAAAGGACGATTGAATTAGAGATGCAAAAAATAAAAACAAAAAGACATTTTAAAATTAGAACGACACTCGGAAGAGCACATACCTCCGCAAGGCTGAACAGTTTACGTTTTATATTCCACTGATGGGCCTGATCTGTATCCGGACCTGAACTAAAATCTAATCAGCTTGTTCTTGTCACCTACCCAACTCATCCACCAACTTTTTGTCATAACTCGTCTACAACTTTTTGAAATATCATGCAATAAATCGTTTTTAAGCCTTTCTCTCAATGGTGAAGAATCACTTCAAAAAATTCTCATATCTGGATCCAGATCTTCACCAAAATCGAATCAATTCGTCCTTGCCACACACCCAACCTGTTTAACAAATTTTGTTTGAATGTGTCCATAACTTTTTGAGATGTCCTACTCACAGACAAACACACACACAGACAGACACGGGTGAAAACAAACTCTATCCACCTTCAGTGTTGGAGGTAATAAGAACAAAGCATTGCCTTAAGTCATAACATTGCCTCCCATGGTGAATAATCATTATACTACAAATACGTGTAATGCACAAGCCATTGTGATAAGATGTGTTCAACTGGAAACAGACCTTGCGAAAATTAAACAATGATAAGAGAAATCCCTGAGACTCACAAAAAGGCTTTTGAGGATGTGATAACAAGAGAGGCTTCACACAGAGGGGTAATTGTTCTCTTGTCCTTGACCTAAACCTCTTAGACGCTGCATTATGGTCACCTGGCAGGCCAGTTGAGTCGGCATTGATGACTGTAAAGCAACCACAGTGATTCGTAAAATAGTAATGAGTGTAATAAAATAAATAGGCCGTGTTGATCGCACTGAGATCTTTGATAAATCAATTATAGAGCCAATGGGAAGCTAAAATGCAATGTCCCCACTAGGTTCCTTACTGTCAGTAATGGACTGCAGGGCATGAAGTGAGTCTTCATGAAGGCATTTAAGAAAACAATACTGCATTGGTTGTTTGATGGAAAACGAGAACATGGCCACCGAGTGTGAGACTGTTCTGAGGAAGTGTATATGACATGGAACCACACCTCTGACGAATGCACCCTCCATTTTAAAGTCACAAACAACACATCCTCACTTTTACTTCCTTACTTTTGGCTTCATTCTCTTTTTCAATCAATTTCCTTTATATCTGCTGTGGTTTTTTTTTTTTTTTTTTCCAAAAGCAAACAAAAGCATTTTCAGTTTGACTATAATCCATGGCACTGCCCCATGGAAATATTTAATCTCATTGCAGCATTTGTTTGACTCTCTTCACACTTCTGGATTATTTCTTCCTCTTGCCAGATTCCCCACGATGCATTTCTGTTTCAAGATTTGACAATCATGCTTCATAGTAGCAAGTGTAAAAAAATGAAGAAGAGGCAATTATGTGTTTCCTGTGTCTTCTTTCTGACAATGGGTTTGTTATATATTTACTTTTAATCCAATAATCCTTTTTGTATGAGCATTTTTATCTCTTTTAATTATTGTTCAAACTTTTTAGCTCGAAGCCATAGCAAACCCAATTAAAACGTAGAAACAAAATGGATGCTTACTGAAATGCCGAACTTGAATGGTCACGTTCCAAAGTGTATCTAAATCAGTACTTGTTTAGAAATGCTCAAACTCGGTTTGTTTTAAAGGTTCTGCCCAAGGTGTCAGTTCTGAGACGCTCCTTTAAAGTTTGTGTGTCTCCTAGCAAACACTGCTGCACCTTATCAATCTTGTCCATCTTTCTTCAGCGTCTAAATCCAACAGCAAGTTGAGTTATGTAAGTTTTAGGGCCTGGGAAACCCAAAACTTTAGTACTTGTGTGGTGAATGGGACATTTAGTGTTCGATTCTTCTTGACTTTCTTAAACTACTCAAAAGATTTATTACATGTAACGCCCCACATATGAATGCTAACTTAGAATGTTCTCATGACTCTAAATCCTGATGCCTCAAACTAACTTTGTCCTATAAGTTTGTGCAACTAAAAGTGCTTTTGTGTGCTTGGCATTCACTGGATCAACCAGACGGAGGCATTAATGGATTATTCTCACAGCTGACCTACAAATCTTTGCAGGCAAGACGTTGCATCACAAAGTGCGCCGTCCCTTGGTTGGTCGTTAAGCTGGGTGTTCTGTCTGCGAGCATTAGCTGGTGAACACCAAAGATCTCACTGTCTTTTTACAAAGAGCTGAATGAGTTATCACCAGCATCATGAAGAAGTTCCAAAATATACTGCCCTCGCCTACAGTGGGCACTGCGTTAACTGCAAAGCCACACTCATGAGCAACGATGCCATCAGCCACCATGTGCTGCATATTGGAGAAGAAGAATAAGAAGTCACCAATCATTTATTGACTTTATGTAGCTCAGACATGACAGAGTTTGCGGAGAAGGTTAAAAGGGATTTAATATGGACATAATTACATTGAATGACTATATCTCATCCCCTATTTTCCTTGTTCTTTCAAATATTGATATGAAGTCAAAGAATATTCGTTCCATTTTGGTGTAGGGAGAGAGGGGGAGGGCAGGAAAAGAGGATGAAGAAGGGGGTGCTAGGAAGGGGGAGGGGAGAGCGAAAAAGGGAGGGGGGAGGTGGGGAGAGCGACACCTCACCAAACCATACACTGCGGGGGGGGGGGGTTGGGGGAGAAAGAGAGAGACAGAAAAAAGAAAAAAAGGTGAGAGGTGGAGATGGTGTCAGCAAAGAGAATGATGATATGTTATGCTTAATGACCGAATACAAAAAAAAAAACGTGACAGAACAGCTGTACACACAACGACACAACAGAGTTTGTAAAGTAATCCGCTGGCACGTCTGCAAAGTTTGACATTCCAGTTCCAGAAAATATGTGGCAACATGAACGGAAAGCAATCACTGAAAACATGGAAGTACCGCTCATGTATGACCTAATGATACCATCGAGCGTGAACATCGAAAACAAAACATTACACCAGTTATCACACTGAGGTACAAAAAAGAGAGAATAAGGAATTGCTAATTGAGGTGTAAAGGCCCTGTCACACCTTGACGTTTTAGCCAGCGTATGGCAAGGTATCAAAATGTATGTAAAACGCTGGCGTACGCTGAACTGTTGATGTTTTTTTTCTCCAGTTTTGGACGTATTCATAACGAGTTGGACGTATGCATAACGTTTTAGTAACGAACACAGAACGTTTCGATAACATATAGATAACTTATATCAACGAATGCTGAGTGTGTTGTCGGCGTTCACAACCTATGCCCAACTTATGCATAGCGTCTAACTTATGTTAAGACTCTAACATAGCGTCTTAACATAAGTCTAACTTATGCATAGCGCGCAGCAGCGTATCGCCGACCATCACGTGGCGGAGCCTATTAAAAGGCTGCGGCTCGACGATTCAAATCATAACCGCACTAGACATCGAAGTGTCAAACCGCTGTCACACCTTCACGTTTTAGCCAGCGGCGTATGCTGACGTATAAAAAAATTGCCGAATATGCTGACACACGTCAAATACGTTATGGGTAAGTTTTGTATACGTTAAGAGCACGCTGAAGCACGCTGGCATGCGTCGTAGTACGTCGACAAATTTTCAGCATGTTGAAAATGTTTTGACGTATCCAGCGTATGACACACACGTTCTGCATACGCTGGCATAAGTTGTAGGCACGTTACGTGATCGTTGACACATGTTACTTGTAAGTTACTCATAAGTCGAAACACGTCGAGGTAATGTTTAGCGTACCCGAAACTTATTTCTAACCTCTGAGTAACGTGCTTTGAACCTATGAGTAACGTGCTTTGAACCTATCTCCAACGCACATTGACGTATGTGGATGTATTTGACGTCTTCCGGACGACCACATAACTTACTGAACATGTTACTAACTTACAGCTTCCATATAATGTCGTATTGGCAGCGTTTAGGGGAATTGGTATATAAAAATGGGGTTCACAGGAGGAACCCGTCAGTGTTCCAGACTCCATGATTTTTTTTTCTTCGGCATGACGGTGATGTTGACACTTTGATTTCTAGTGCGGTTATGATTTAAGTCGTTGAGCGGCAGCCTATTAATTACATTATATTATAACAGCACTATAAATCGAAGTGTCAACATCACTGTCATGCCCAAGAAAAAAAAAATAATAATAAAAAATCATGGAGTCTGGAACACTGACGCTAAACATTACCTCGACGTGTTTCGACTTATGAGTAACTTACAAGTAATGTGTGTCAACGATCGCGTAACGTGCCTACAATTTATGGCCAGCATATACGGAAAGTGAGTCATACGTTGAAAAATTTCAAGCATGTTAAAATTTGTCGACGAGCTTGGCGTACTACGACGTATGCCAGCGTACTACGACGTATACCAAACTTACCCATAACGCATTCAATGTGTGCCAGCGTTTTAGACAAATTTTTCATACGTCGGCATATGCTAGCTAGATCGTCAAGGTGTGACAGGGCCTTTAATACCAGTGATTTGGACTAAGCGATGCAGATATCAAGAAAATGACCAAATACCAAGAACTCAAGAATGAAGTGAAATGATCCTGGAAGCTGAAGAACGACAAAGTTATACCAGTGATAGTTGGAGCTATAGGAATGACGACGAAGAACCTCACAGATATATTAAAAACCATCCCTGGGAATATTATTACAAACGAACTACAGCTGGAAGCTGTCTGAGGCTCAGTGACAATCCTGAAGAGAGCCCTCGGCACAAAACTTTGAGAACAGAAAACTTCACGGCTTGGTCCATAAATCATGAACCCTTACCGAAATGAAGGTGGATACTTTGAACCTACCCTGGGAGGACTCCATTCCACATTCTGAAACCCCATATGAACACACACACACACACACACACACACACACACACACACACACACACACACACACACACACACACACACACACACACACACACACACACACACACACACACACACACACACACACACACCAAGTGCCGTTGTGGTAATACAATTTATATACATCCACACACGTGCAAATGTACACACACATAAAGTAAATAAAAATGACAAACACAAACATTTACCTTTAAAAAGAGTTCTTTGAAAGAGTAATTCAAGTGGGAAATTAGCAAAATTCAATTCATAAATATATCGAGGCACAGAACACAAAATGTCGATCTTGATGCTCCATGTCAATGCCTTCACAGCGAGATCATGGCAAACATGTGGTCGGTTGGACCGTATTGTTAGGTCATCTCTGCATATACCTCTACCGATCTCTCTACCGAGATGACCTAATAAATCCGGACCAAATGTCCGTCCGTACATCCGTCAGCAATTTTTCTTTCCGATCTTGATGAAACTTAGTATGTGGGTAGAGATCGATGAGTCTTGCACAATGATATAACTTTTGTCCGGGTTCAAGGTCAGGGATGAGGTCACGAGGTCACGTAAGTGATAAAAATCGCCATTTTCAAAACCTATCTAGTCTACCATTCTACAAGATATTCGGCAACTGTTTATCGATTATGATAGTAAAAAATATTATCTTGCATCTAACCGGACAGATTTTTGAATTTCCTTCCCGTTTGGCCGCCACGTAACCTGGAAGATGGTCAAAAACACCTCCCGGTACAAAGAAAACTTTTTACTTCCGATCTTGATTAAATTTGGTCTGTGGGTAGAGGTCGATGAGTGATACCCAACGACATATTTTTTTTCCCGTATTCGAGGTCAGGGTCAAGGTCACGAGGTCACGAAAGTTGTGAAAGTCGCCATTTTCAAAACCTATCTCCTCTGTCATTTTAGGAGATATCTGGCAACGGTTCATCGATTATGATAGTAAAAAACATTATAGAGATGACCGTCACCCCCACACGGGGGTAATTTTTTTTATATCTGTATCGATGTCAAAGTGAGGAGTGGATTGTATTGAAAGGAAATTGCACAAAAAGGTAAAACAAAACGATGTCCTGTGAAAATTAAAATTGCACATTTTCAGCGGATGAGACACCTCCCGAGGAACCCACCACAATACACCGCAGGGCCCAATACATGTGGAAACGTATGTCTAATCGATGTTAGATTGAAAGCATGGGTACTTTTACCAAAGCCAACAACCAAGCAGCTTGGATAGCGCTCACCAAGTCACTTAACCACTCGAGCAAACACTCCAACGAAACAGTGGAGAAGAAACGGCTCACTTGGCACAAGATTAGCAATCACCGAACTGTACTATTAAACATACACTTCCCAGACACACAAGATGTCAAATATGTCCGAATTGGACAAATGAACACTTTTCTAAGAGTCTGAACTGCTTGTAAGTTCGATTCTGGAGCTTAAATTTTGCAATTTGGCTTGGTTGAGATTCTCACGGTGATCGCATGTGGGGAAATGAAATAAAGTAACGAATGCTGACGTCTCCAGGTGTTTCTAAGCATTGCAAACAGGCATTCGATAATATGAGTGAGGAAAGCGGGGAAAAAAAAAAACTTTACTGTGAGGAAATCGTTGCGGCCTGTTCCAAGTCAAGGCGAGGGTTGAGCAGGCCAAAAAAACATGGTGGCTTTCGACCCCAGCGATGTTACTTAGGATATGCATTTAGAGCGAGGTGTCCTTGGAAGCACCTGATTAAGTATATAATTAATTATCTTCAAAAGGGGTGTTTTAAATAACCCCAAAACCCAATTTTCACTCTTGCGCTTCCATGGAGTTTTCTGAGTATGCATACTAAGTTTCAGGCTGCTAGGTTTAATCGTTTTGGAGTTATGAAGGACACACACACACACACACACACACACACACACACACACACACACACACACACACACACACACACACACACACACACACACACACACACACACACACACACGTATAGATGTGACATTGCTACTGTATAGGAGTGAAACAATAAACTCTACATGACCAAGTGGAAGGAAAACAATATTAAGGGACAAGTCTGAAGACGACGATGGTTCGCGAGCGGTATTTGACGATGTAGATTGTTTCAGAAGTCAAGGATGAGACAATGTGATAATGTTTGACCAAGTTATAAAAATGATCAACATAATGTGGTACGAGTGACAGGTTATTAGCTGCAAAATGTCGAAAACCCGGTTTTGTTCAACAACTTTAAAAATTTGACCTTTGCATAACCTTTAAAGGTCCCAAAACAATGTTGTGGGCATTAAAATAAGGAATCAGGATACGTGCTATCGCTTAATGGAGTTAGTTCGACGAAGAAGGTCGAAAACCCGGTTCGATTCCCACAACTTTGAAAATTTGACATTTGTGAACTTTAAAGGTCAAGGATTATGACCTTTGGTGCAAAACTTCCTCTGGAACATTCCAGGAACAATATAACGTCATATAGGCTATATGGCATTTCACACTCCTCGGATTATCCATACTTTGATGAAATCAGCGTAAAAACAAACTTGAAGGGGACGCCACGGGCAAGGTGTTCGAGATAGAGAAAAATGGTTTCAAGACTTTCGGTGGGGAATGACCTCAAGATTATGCATAAAAAATATTGTCATCCTAGCTCTCAAAGTTTGGGCGGTTGTCTAATTTTTATGTCAAAATTCGAAATTTTCTAAGTTCATGACCTTGTGACCTTGACCTTGTGTCCTTGACCTTGGGATGAAAATGAAAAATCGAGCTCCATGGGGCTATGCAGGTGCCATTGGGCTAACCATACCCAAACCCCTGCCAGATTCGACAACCCCTCGGAGAAGATGGATTTTTTATGTCAAAATCGCAATTTTCTAAGTTCGTGACCTTGTGACCTTGACCTCGGGACGAAAATGAAAAATCAAGCTCCGTGGGGCTATGCAGGTGCCATTGGGCTAACCATACCCAAACCCCTGCCAGATTCGACAACCCCTCGGAGAAGATGGATTTTTTATGTCAAAATCGCAATTTTCTAAGTTCGTGACCTTGTGACCTTGACCTCGGGACGAAAATGAAAAATCAAGCTCCGTGGGGCTATGCAGGTGCCATTGGACTAACCAAACACCGAAACCCCTGCCAGATTCGACAAACCCCCTAGGAGAAGATGCAAATTGAAATCGGCTACCCCCTAAAAACACAATTCGCAATTTTCTAAGTTTGTGACCTTGTGGCCTTGACCTTGGGACGAAAATGAAAAATCGAGCTCTGTGGGGCTATGCAGGTGCCATTGGGCTAACCAAATACCGAAACCTCTGCCAGATTCGACAAACCCCTCTGAGAAGAATTTTTTTATGTCAAAATCGCAATTTTCTAAGTTCCTAACCTTGTGACCTTGACCTTGGGACGAAAATGAAAAATCGAGCTCCGTGGGGCTATGCAGGCGCCATTGGGCTAACCAAATACTGAAACTCCTGTCAGATTCGACAAAACCCCTAGGAGAAGATGCAAATTGAAATCGGCTACCCCCTAAAAACACAATTCGCAATTTTCTAAGTTCGTGACCTTGTGGCCTTGACCTTGGGACGAAAATGAAAAATCGAGCTCCGTGGGGCTATGCAGGCGCCATTGGGCTAACCAAATACTGAAACTCCTGTCAGATTCGACAAAACCCCTAGGAGAAGATGCAAATTGAAATCGGCTACCCCCTAAAAACACAATTCGCAATTTTCTAAGTTCGTGACCTTGTGGCCTTGACCTTGGGACGAAAATGAAAAATCGAGCTCTGTGGGGCTATGCAGGTGCCATTGGGCTAACCAAATACCGAAACCTCTGCCAGATTCGACAAACCCCTCGGAGAAGAATTTTTTTATGTCAAAATCGCAATTTTCTAAGTTCGTAACCTTGTGACCTTGACCTTGGGACGAAAATGAAAAATCGAGCTCCGTGGGGCTATGCAGGTGCCATTGGGCTAACCAAATACTGAAACTCCTGTCAGATTCGACAAAACCCCTAAGACAAGATGCAAATTGAAATCGGCTACCCCCTACAAACACGGTTTTTGGGCGTGGCTCCGCCCACAATGGGCAGGCCACGCCCATTTTCAGGAAAACACAACTACATCATGATATAAACCCACCAAAATTTCATCAGGATCGGATCAAAACCCACGGAGCAATGCTCGGGACAGACAGACAGACAGACAGACAGACAGACAGACAGACACACAGACAGACAGACACACAACAATAACGAATATAGTGGTCACTTATATTTTTCGTGAAAATATTTTTTCGTGAACCAATAAAATGAGGATTGCTCTATTGGCTTTTAGTGTAAATCCTACGTGCCAGAGAGTGACAAATCAAGAAAAAAGCTCTAAAATTGACTGTTTGCTTTAGTCATGGCATTGGCAATAATCAATTATTTAAACTTCACATCGACTAATTTTGAAGCCAACAACCCAGAAATGCACTTGATGGTGAATAAATTTACTTAACGGTGAAGCACGTCTGTTTCATGGCAATGGAACACACTGTTGGGAATGTCTGACCTGTATTTTATTTGTCCAAGCTTTTTTCCCAAACAAGGTGTCCATGATCGGGGGCCTATTCATTAATGAACCTTCGTTTAAAGAAATGAATATTGAAAAAGAACATTTTAATTTTTTCGGAAGTAAAAAAAACCTTTCAACAAAATTCATGTATTTCATACTCATCACGTGTATACTTGTGAGGTAAACGAGTTCTGGCAATTTGAAACAAGTGAGTCACAGGTGCCCAAGTACAAATCTCAGGGTCTCGAGTGTGACTCCAAGGCACAAAGCATAAATTTGAAGTGCAAGACATGAGGTCTCAAGTTGAAGATGCAAGGCATACTGTATGACACAGATTTCAACATTTTTGATGTGATCGATCCAAAATGTCTTTTTTATACAGGCTCTAAAGCTCATTGGAGGAGCTGCAATCATATTGGATCTTTATTGATTAGATTTACTCATGATACCGAGAACGGAACTCAGTAGAGCATATACCTCCGCCAGGCTGAACAGTTTACGGTTTGTATCCCACTGAAAGACCAAATCTGGATCCGTACCTCAACCAAAATCTAATTGGCTTGTTCTTGTCACCTGCCCAACTCATCCACCAAGTTTTGTCCAAATCTGTCCACAACTTTTTTCAGATATCCTGCTTTGAGATATAACACAAACAGACAGGGGTGAAAACTTAACCTCTGCTCACCTTAGGCGGCAGCGGAGGTAAAAATGCATTTCATTATACAAATAAGATAACCAGGAAAAAGGTGAACAAGGAATGGCACTTAAGATAAAAAGGAGTGTGTTAGTTTTTCAGTAATTTTTATGAGAAAAGTATAGAAGCAGATTACTTTGCCTCATATGATTCTGTGAACCTAAGTTTGAATCCTGGAATTGTCCATCATCTCCTAATGTCTGTGATTTCATGTAAAATATACCCATATCTCTTACCATTTGTCTTTCATGTAATATTTGTGCAAGCAACAACACAAACAAGGGGTGGAGATGGTGCTACCGCTTACATGCACAGGTGAACAGTAGAATGAAACAAGCAGTATGTATAACACAGCACACATGGTAACGCATGAAAATATTAGAGTTCATGCACCACCTTTACAGTCTTGAGAACAAGGGCATCTTTTAAACTCTTGCTTTGTGTTTCCAAGCACGATCTATATTATCTACGAGCCCCGAGTCTCCCTGCTCATTATTGTATGAATCTCGATACTTCCCAATGATGAGAGCAAGAGCAGCAAATTTGATTGGTCGAGATGGTGTAAAATGGCGTGATATTTTGTCCAAGTACTGCTAAACTGAACGTTTTTGAAAGTGCCAAGAAGGAGATTTGCATTCTATTGTTCAAATTTATAATTCGATTGAAATAAAATACTGTATTAATTTTAAAGGCTACAATATTTTTTTCAGAAATTTACCACTGTTGATACACCGTCTTTTCTACCACCTTATTTAACACGTTAAATCAGTTATTTGTGCCTTTTGTTTGTGGCCTCTATGAAGTCCCTAAAAACAGTAAATTTCCTGTTTGGAATGATTTTCAATTTTTTTAAACTGCCAGACAATCAGAGTAAAATTAGAGAGTTCATAGAACACAATAACTCATGCAAGTATATGCCTCAGATTTAATAATATAATGATTTTAAAGATCGTTTAAAAAGCAGGAAGTTCAGCATGACTGAAGCAATCTTGTACATCTACCTTGTACACTGTAATCAGATGACATTGAGTCACAGTTTAGGAGATGGGGGCTTTATTGATCACCATGGAACGCAGCGTCAATCAGCATTGTACGGAGCCATATCGGCGGTCTCTTTTTCACCCTGATAATATACATACATACATACATACATAGGTGTATATATATATATATATATATATATATATATATATATATATATATACATATATATATATACATATATATATATATATATATATATATATATATATATATATATATATATATATATATATATATATATATATATATATATATATATATATATATATATATATATATATATATATATACAGTAGACTAGGCGTAAGTCGTCACCATCGGGACCTAGAAAAAAGTGACGACTTAGAAATGTGACGACTTGCGCGTATGCGAACATTCATGATGACTGTGGGGTGAAGGATGAAGTCGTGCGTGGCCTGGACATGTATGTGTGAGAGCCGGCTATTGTACCAAAAGGAAAACACAATCCTCGGGGCATAGGTGGGGGTTCATTGGTGAGTTGGAAAGTGATCAACCAAAGATGGAATTCATGAATCAGTTTATCAAAAGTAAATATCATGAACAACTGTAAGACAACAACTTCGCCTGCTTATCACCATGATGGGATTGACCAACGAACCCCAGAGACTTTTCTGGCAGCATCTGCCAGAAAAACCCAGTCTCATCGGCATTGTACACGTCCCGAGGCTGATACCTTTCCAAGATGTCTTTCAATTTGCCATCCTTCCAGTCGTGCACCACTGCCGAATCCACGCTGCCTGATTCGCCGCACTTCTTGACCTTGCCGATTCCCCACCTCACATTGAATCTGTCTATCCAGTGCATCGGCAAGGTCTCTGCATCATTATGCCCGAGGTCCGCAGCGAATTTACGTGCCTTCAGCAGCAACATTTCATCGTCCAACCGAATATTTGGCTGAGCTGACATTTGCCGAAACCAGATGATGAGCGCGTCATCGACATCTTCAAAGGACACACATTTCACGCGTTTCACACTTACTACCGGCCTCGCGATCTTCTCCACTTGTCCAAATATCTTGCCCTTATTCTTCAAGATATTGTTCAATGTCTGCCGTTTGATTTCGAACTTCTCAGCTATGGCTGTTTTCTTCATTAGTGGGGTTGCCTCGCAAAACTGGATAATGTCGTATTTTTCTTGGTAGGTTTTAGTTGCAAGCTTACGCTTAGTCGCCATTGTCCTGCCTGCAGTGCGATCAACGTGTGTACGCAGTTATAAATAGCCTATCACTGGCGGTGTAAACCAATGAGCGAGCATCACGATTCCATGAAATCGGGCTTCTCACGAGGCAGCAGTTCCGTGTGACGAGTTGGGAGTGGGAATTTCCTTGAGTTTCCATTACGCGGGAACGGACAACATCTGACGACTTAAGGCCCGGTCACACCTTGACGTTTTAGCCAGCGATGGCAACGTATTAAAATGTATCTAAAACGCTGGCTTACGTTGAACTTTTGATGTTTTTTTTTTAAAAGATTCGGACGTATTCAAAGCGACTTGGTCTTATGTATAACGCATTGGTAATGGACACAGAACGTTTCGTTGTGTTATAGATAACTTATACCAACGAATGCTGAACCTGTTGTCGGCCTACACAACCGATGCCCAACGATAGTCTAACTTAGGCATAGCGCGTTGCATGCATCGCCGACGATGTCGTGACGTAGCCTATTAAAAGGCTGACGCACAACGATTCGAATCATAACTGCCGTAGAAATGGAAGTGTCAACATCGCGGTCACACCTTGGCGATCTTGCCAGTGTATGCCGACCTAAGAAAAATGTGTCTAAAACGTTGGGGCACGTCAAATACGGTATGAGTAAGTTTGGTATACGTGAGTACAACGCTAAAGTACGCTATCATACGTCGTAGTAAGTAGAGTACGTCAAGAAATTTTAAACATGTTCAAAATTTTACGACGTACTCGGCGTATGACACACGTTCCGCATGCGATGGGGATAAGTTGTACACACGATATGTGGACGCTTACACACGTCCACAAAGGCTACTTATAAGCTACTCATAAGTCGAAACACGTCGCGGTAATGTCTTTTGTACGCGAAACTTATTTCTAACTTATGTTTGACGTGCTTTGAACCAATTCTTTACGTAGTCCCAACACACATCGACGTATGTAGACGTATTCCAATGACGTCATCCGGTTGACAAAAAAAAAAAAATAAATGAACGTGTTTCTAACTTACAACTGCCATATAAAGACGTGTTCCCAGCGGTTTTGGGAATTGGTATATAAAAATGCTGCTCATAAAAGGGGAACCCAACAGTGTTTTCGAGTCCTTTTTGAGTCGATGTCCATGTCAGCAGTAACAGTATCAGTATTAGTATTAGTATTAGTAGTAGTTTGTTCATGTTGGCAGTAGTAGGTGAGTGTGAGGGGGAGGGTGTGGGTTATGATGGATCGTCCTTGCGTTTAACGATTTAACGATTTAAATGATAAACTCAACGATTTAAATGGCTGCATCTCCACGATTGAAAGTAGACGCTTGCGCTCAACAATTGGATTTTTTTTACACTCAACGACTTTTAAACGGTACCACTCAGCTATTTTCATTGTTTACAATGAACGATTTAAATGGCTGTCACTCGCCTTTGTTTTTTGACGCTGGGGTTTAGAAATTTGAAGCGTTTCTTCTGAACGTGTTAAAACGCTCAAACTCGACTATTTTAAATAGACGCTGCCGATGGACAATTGGAATCATAGCCAAGCTTGACATCGAAGTGTGAACATCCTCGTCATGCAGAAGAAAAGTTTGAAGAATGCTGCAAATAAGTGTCCTGGCCGTGGATGCTGACGCAAAGACGATCCATTATACCGACGTCTTTCAGCCTATGAGTAACTTAAAAGTAACGTCTGTCGATGTGTGGCAACGATCGCGTAACGTGCCAACAACACGTTAATCATAGGTTAGAAATAAGTTTCGGGTATGCTAAACATTACCTCGGCGTGTCTCAACTTATGATTAACTTACAAGTAGCATGTGTTGACGTCTGTCAACGATCGCAGACCGTGCATTCAACTTGTGGCCAGCGTGGCGGAACGTGTGAGTCATACGCTGGCATACGTCGTGAAATTTCAAGCATGAAAAAATTTGAGGACAACCAAAAAGTACAACGTTTAAAGGCAACGTACAACGACGTATGGCAGTGTTTTTCAGCGTGCTCTCAATGTTATCAAAACTTACCCATAACGTATTCAACGTGTGCCAGCGTTTTAGAAAAAAAATTCAAAAATCGGCATACGTTGGCTAAAACGTCAAGGTGTGACCGGGCCTTTAGACGAAGTGACGACTTAGAGATGATGACTTACAGAGGGATGACCCTTTATTCAAAGGGATTTAACATGAGATAAATTCGGGACTTTTTGACGCTGCCGACTTAGGCGAAGTGACGAGTTACACGCTGCCGACTTACGCCTCGTCTACTGTATATGTGTATGTATATATATATATATATATATATATATATATATATATATATATATATATATATATATATATATTTTTTCTCTATCCTCTGATTCTAAAAGTACATGGATGTTGAGTTGCTTATATAATAAGCAAAGGTGGGGATGATGAGATCATCGAACAATGTCTGGTCATTTTCGACACAGATACTGCTCAGGCTGAAGTTTTACGGTGCAGGGAATAGATTACTCATGGCCTTTTTTCACAGCAGCCACTCATTGGTCAGGCCACTCGTAAACGATGTGGCCTGTTGTCCAATGGGGATCAGCAGAGTGCTCGTCACACTCCTCATGTTTCAATTTTCCTGCTGGTCACGGTCACATCATGTGCCTTCTGGTCAACTGGTTTGCATTAGCAGGAACAATTGGCTGGGTGACAGAGGATTGGTTGTTCTGTAAGGATTATGCAGTTTTACCGTGTGAGACAATCCATGGTGATGCTCACCATAACAGTCAGGAGGTGTGTGTGTGTGTGTGTGTGTGCATGCGTGCGTGCGTGCGCGTGTGTGCATGTGTATCTAGATATATATATATATATATATATATATATATATATATATATATATATATATATATATATATATATATATATTTCTTCTTCTTTCGGCTGCTCCCGTTAGGGGTCGCCAGAGCGGATCATCCGTATGATCCGCATAGTGATTTGGCACATGTTTTATGCCGGATGCCCTTCCTGACGCAACCCTGGTCGCCTCTTATGACACGGACATATATGTATATATATATATATATATATATATATATATATATATATATGTATATATATATATATATATATATATATATATATATATGTATATATATATATATATATATATATATATATATATATATATATATATGTATATATATATATATGTATATATATATATATATGTATATATATATATATGTATATATATATATATATATATATATATATATATGTATATATATATATATATATATATATACACGAGCACATTGATGGAATAATCATGTTGTCTTCAAATACATTTTCCATTAAAGGGTTACAACAAAACATTGTGCAATATGCTAAAAACTTTACTTTTCAAGTTAATTATCCATCAAACTTAATTGGCTACATTTTCCTTTTGTCATCACACTTAAACTCATTATGATAATTTTGGAGAAATTTGCATCCACATCTGCTTGACATTTTGCCTTGTCCCTCATAGTGGGGCAGATAACAGCAATTTATGAGAGGAATCGTGCAAATGATGTTACAAGCATCAAATTTGGCACATTTGTTCTCCAGGGGATTCTAATCAAATCTGCCTGATTGACCATTTGAAAATCCAAATTTTGAAAAATTTGAAAAAAAAAAAAAAAAACTTCAAAAAGTCAAGATCACGAATCAATGTTGGATGCTAGCTGAGATTGGTGAATGTTTCAGAAACATCATCAAAGACGTTCAAAGTCTGCCATGCAGTTTTCTTCCCTTTACCACGGAAGGCAGACATGACGTCACAACCAGTGAACGCATGGAAGTATGGGATCCCTCTGGCTTTCTCAGGCCCTATTGCAGAAACCACCTCATGGACTGCAATCCATCGCGCCTTGGCTCCTTGGCCAAAGGCAATCCACATGTTCTCAAGACCTAGTTCCTGTAAGGATGGCAGTATAGATATTGCTACGACTTGTATATCCGTGTCATTAGCCTTAATGATAATGGACTTGCTACCATCCGTTGTTGCAACCCTGGCGTGTACAAATATTCGAGTGTCAGCTTCTTCATGACAACATGGAGACACAGCATCCAGTGACTTCCTTGTGTTGCTAAAGGCATCTTCTCCTTTTGTGACAATGACTGTGCTTGTCGTCTGTGCTTCACACATCTTTTCCGCAAGGAAGTGAAACAGCTCAGTCTTGTTGCTGTCATCTTGAAGAAAGCTTCTCTAGTTACTTGGGGTCTTACTGGTTCCTGTCACCCTTCTGATTCCTTGCTAACTTTTCGACCTTGCCTCGGACTTCAGACTTGACTTCTTGTACACATCAAACACTACGTCCACTCTCTCGTACCTGGCACCATATGATTCCACCTTTGGGATGATGTCTTCTTTAGCATAGTCATCAAATATCTTTGAAGTGCGTGGAGGTAGGGCATTGATAAGTGCTGAGCCATCAATGATGACTGCATCTCCCCTTGGTTCCCTGTCTGGGATGTTCACTTGCGCTTCAAGAATTTCAGCCAGCTGTGACGTCAAATTTTTTTGAATTTTTTCTTTTCTTTTCAAAATTTGGATTTTCAAATGGCCAATCAGGCCGATTTGATCAGAAAGCCCTGCAGAACAGAAATGCCAAATTTGATGCTTGTATCATAATTTGCACGATTTTTCTACTATCTACCAGAGGGACTGCTTATCCATGGCGTCTGCCAGATTTTCAGAAGTTTCGCGAGGTGCTCTGCTCAGGAATCAAAGCAAATCTTGTAAAAAATGGATGTTTTAAAATAAAGTTGTAACGTTTGTGCAGACCACGAACCGATGTACCACGTGACACGTGCGCAGATGAGCAAGACAATGTGGTGGATTATCTGCCATGTTTACTTCATGGGTGATTTAACCTTTGCGATGTCTACAAGGTTGTTCTGTAATAAACAGCAACTCTTTTGTGCATAAAGTCATTATTTGAAGGAATTCATTTAATTTCTTTAACTGATGCTGGTGAAGACCAGCTTTAAAGTTAAAGGGATCCTATATGGCATGCAACCAGAGCCTGGCCATCTGTTCCTTATCAACCATTTAATTGGAGTGCTTGCTTGAGTGCTTAAACCACTTGCCGAGTGCCCAACAGTTGATAGCGGTCCAGTTCGTGTTCTGATCGGGATGTACAGTCGGCAGTTGCAACAACGACAAAGTAGAGGTACATGATTTATAAAGGTTATATGGTTTCTCTTTGTGAGTTTCAAAGCAAAATATATTTGATAAACCCCGATTTCAAAGCCATTTGCCATATTAACAAGTTTTCCAAATTAGTCAAATTTCTTTGCCACTCGTTACATGACGATTGGCAGCTGTTGATAAAGATTAATGTTTATGCACATCTCCCTGAAACGTTTATAATGCAATGTTGTTTTTATAATTTGTTTGTTGAAATCCCCACAAAAGAAGGGTGAAAGCCACTCAAAGATTTGGGGTTGTATACAGCATGTACTGTAGTCGGTAATCACACTGACTTCAATCTGCCGATTCCTGAAGAATTGCTGATAGCGGCCAAGTACTAATACAGTGTGTGCGTGCGTACGTGTGTGTTTTGTTGATAAAGCATAACATTTTCTCTCTTAACTCCCCTCTCCCCACCAGTGTCTGTCTCTATCTCTATCTCTATCTCTATCTCTATCTCTATCTCTATCTCTATCTCTATCTCTATCTCTCTCTCTCTCTCTCTCTCTCTCTCTATCTCTATCTCTATCTCTATCTCTATCTCTATCTCTATCTCTATCTCTATCTCTATCTCTCTCTCTCTCTCTCTCTCTCTCTCTCTCTGTCCCATCCTCACTCTGCCCCTGCCTAAGAGAGAGCAGCACCCTCCCACACACACCTCTCTCTCCTCTCTCTCAGGACGTGTCCGGGCGGTGATTATGTCTGGACGGTGTTCGTCTCCAGATGTGTTTGGGCGGTGTTTATCTCTGGGTGGTGTTTGGGTCCGGACATGTCCAGATGGAGTTTGTCTCTGGACGTGTTCAGGCATTGTTTCTCTCCAGACGTGTCCGAGCAGTGTTTCTCTCCGGATGTGTCAGAGCAGTGTTTGTCTCTGGACTTTTAGCTTTGGGAGGTGTTTGTCTCTGAACATGTCCAGGCGGTGTTTGTCACTGGATGCGTCCAGGCTGTATTTACGTATAGGTGGTGTTTATCTCCAGACAGTTTAGCTTTGGGAGGTGTTTGTGTCGGATGCTTCTGGGCTGTGTTTATCTCCACAAAGTTTACCTTCGAAAGGTATTTGTCTCCGAACCTGTCCGGCCGGTGTTTATGTCCGGTGAGTGTTTGTCTCCAGATGTGTCCGGGCGGTGTTTATGTCCAGGTGGTATTTGTTTCCGGACTGCGTTTATCTCCGGATATGTCCGTGCGGTGTTTGTTTCTGGGCGGTATTTATAGTATGACCAGTAGAAAATGGACTTCAGACATTATTTTGTTTCCATCTTCACTGATATTCTATGCAGAATCATTTTGATGAGACAGTGTGAATCGTAATTAACGCTCCACCACACGTCTACCTTCCCTTCTTCTCACTGCCTTCCCTTCTCCCACCCCTCTCTGTCTCTCCCCCCCCCTTATTATTATTCCCGTCAGTGAAGCGGCGGGTGGTATTCGCGAGTAAGTAAAGAAATTTGGGTTTTACCTAGTGTCTATTACATCACCCTATTTACCATCTTACAGTAGTTCTTCATGCCTGTTGGTTGTGTCCTTTATAATTTTCTTAAAAACAGTAAATTTTCTGTTTGTAATTATTTTCCATTTTGATTGACTGCCAGGCCAGCAGACAGAGTAAAAATATTATCTCATTCCACTCTGCACATGTGCGGTCATGACGAATTCAGAGCCAAACACTGTAAAACTGCAAACTTGTTTTCCTATTCATGTTCCGATTCGTATTCAAAATACAACATTCAATTTAGGTAAGCTGTTTCTCAATCATAAACTGATAAGACAGACAGATAGATGGACTGATGGACATGCACCAATTGCTTAACCCTGCTTTTTGCTTCACGTGCATGGGGTAACAATTGCCTTACTCTTCCCTGTGCTTGAGACTAGATATCTGTACAATTTGCCAAATTCAGAACGAAAGTACGACTAAAATGCAGGATGGCGTTTAGATTCATGTTCTACAATGTTCAAAATATATAATTCAATTGAAATCAAGTTGTTACGGAATCATAGACTGATGTCTATAGACAGACAAAGCGAGCGAATCACTTCACCCCACTTTTTGCAGGGTAGGCAGTAGTAGGTAATTAGTAGCAGTAGTGATAGTAGTCGTAGACTTTATTTAACGAGGATAACATGTTTAGTCCGAAGACTAATCATCGATATGGTCCTAATTAAAGCCTATTTAGAAAAATAACAGAGTGGTAACTAAAATCCAGACAAAGAAAATTATTACAACAATATTCTACTTCAAAATTACTGTACATAGTATGGTATATGACTTGCTTTTTGGTGTAAGCAGACACTGGGACAATGTGCTGGGATTCATGGACGTTAAATTAGGGCTGTTTATAAATGGCTGCCCACTGTGCTAAGCAGGTGTCTGCAGTGTGAGAGTGAATTTTTTTTTGATAATAATGCACTGTGCAAGGGAAATTGACTGTGTAAGGCAAGCAGGTCCATTATACAGATTATACTGTTTGGCTAAAACCAAGCACACCAGACATGATGAGGGCAAAGAAGAGTAAAAACAGTCGAAAAAAAAAATAAAGACACTATCTGGATAATAATGAGCAAGGAGATTCCAGTTAATTTCTCGTTTTTTAAACTGTACTTTTTTTTTAAAGACCATGGAAAGTAAGATAACTTATTTTGTTTTTAAATACAGTGCGTATGCATGTGTGACAGGTAGGATTATCACACACGCATGCACGCACGCACACAATTTTATTTTGCATCATTTTGATTATAGCCTATTTAACGGGGCTTCAAGGAAATAGAATGTATTTTATAATAGTAATGTTGTTGCATTAGCAGACTGTTCTTGTTAAGGAAATGAGTAGTTTACAAGATTCACAATCCAATTTTTTTGGCATTGAAGATTATTTTCGTGCTTTTCATTTTACAAATCTCAAAAGCTCAAATAGTGAGACTCTGTATAGGTGTGTATTTTATACTCATGGGTACATGAAGTGTTGCAAGTCTGACTTCTGTGTTATGAGTATATGAAGAAAAAAAAGATCTGAAAGGGCCCCTCAGGAAAAATTGCTAATGGACAACACACAGGATGCTGAATTGCAAAAATATAATGATGCATTTATTCATCACAAATTCTTTACAACACCAAATTATATTGGTAAGTTTAACTTAGAATACCCAGGAAATCAGGACATTTTACAAAACAATTCTCAAGACCCATTTTACTTGAATACAAGAGCCCAAGGAGCCCACTTTATCCTGTGTATGATTTTTAAAGGCTTTTCTTCCATCCACAGTGTCCAGCAATTTGAAGCAACACCTTTATATTCATCACACAATTCACATGAAAAAAAAATCCTGTCTCGTGCAGTACATAACAGTCCTGGTGAGCCCATTTCTCACAGATGAAACACTGAATCCAAATTTCCCCTGCTGAGATGTCTAATAAATGCTCCTGGAAATAGACACTTGGGACATTTTCCTGTTGAGACCTGTAAGATGCTGTTTTAGACCCACTTTGCTATTGAGAATTATTTAGTTTTGGCATGCATTCTGTCCCACTCTTACCTCGTACTATATCTTTGAATAATTTGATTTTGACATTCTGGCAGGCTGACATTTTACCCCACTCTTACTTGGTGCTGGTTTTGTTTTGTCAGACTTTCCTCTGTTTCTGTGAATCAGTTATTTCATGGCTTTTCTCTGAATTTCCTCTTACTAGTTCACCTACTCCTTAAGGGGGAGACATGAAAGGTCATGTTATTATCCTCTCTGGGGTATATAGATTACAGTATATCTATGGTCGGGCCTCAAGAACATCAGGAGTATGTTCAGTTATCAAGTTTCTTGTAGAGCACTCACCAAGTGGCTTCAGCATTCAAGCAAGCATTCCATTTGAAACGGTAGAAAAGGAACAGCTTGGAAAGTGCTATCAAGCTGCTTGGTAACTGAACATACTCCAGCCTTCTTCCCTTTCAGTTTAGTGTTGAACAGCAGTAGCGACTGTTTAAAAAGGTAATCATATGTGTTTGTGGTTTATAATATTTTTTTTTGCTTCTGGAAAGGGTTTTCCATGAAACGCCACAATAAGCTAGTCACACACTTTAACACGGTGTTTGTTCAAGGAGAAAAAAGGCCTTGGGGAGGGTGGAACACTCCTTTAATACATTACTAGTATTAATATTGTGTTGTATTAATATGATATTCCTTATGATGGCTTAATGGTAAGGGTGGTGGGCTTGGGATCCAACAATCCTGAGTTCAAATCCCCCTCGGCTGTTGAATTAATACCAAGTGGGGGTGACTCTGCCTGCCATCCTTCTGAGGTTGGCAAAATGAGTGCGAGCTTGCTGGAATCCTGTGTTGGCATGGTGACCCATCCAGGATTGTGCCCAACAGCCAAGGAGACTGCTTCGGCAGCACCATACAGAGTATGGTACAGAGTATGGTCCCAATGGATGGATTCATATTTTGCAATTGTCGTTAGTGTTGTTATTATTTTGTTACGAGCAGATACCACCTGTCGCTTCACTGACGGAAATACTAAGAGGGGGGAGAAAAAGAAGGGGGAGAGAGAGAGTGGTGTGGGGAGAGAGAGAAGGGGGGGAGATTGAGAAGGTGAAGGAGGAGAGTGAGGAGGGGTAGGGGAAGGGAAGGCAGCATGAGGTGAGAGAGAGGGAAGGCAGATGTACGGTGGAGTGTTAATTACGATTTATACCATCTCATGAAAATGATTCTGTAGCGAATAACAGTGAAGATGGAAAGAAAATAGTCTGAAATCCACTTTAGAGTGGTCATACGAAAATACTGTCCAGAGACAAATGCCACCTGGACATAACCACTGAGAGAGAACGAGGGAGAGGGAGAGAAAGAGAGAACGAGGGAGAGAAAGAGAGAACGAGAGAAAACGATAGAGCAACAGGGAGAGATGAGGTGTGGTAAAATGGTGCTGCACTGTATTAGGAGAGGGTGGAGGGAGGACAAAGTGAGAGAGGGGTATGGGTTGGGAAGTTAGCAGGGAGAATCTCTATTATAATACCAAGCTTGCACACTAAAAACTCAGCTCCCCGTCACACGATCCCTATGAAATTGCTGTGGCACTTAGCGGACATGCCGACAATGTTTGGGAAGTCTTGGCGTTCCATGGTAGCACTTGCATTTTGCACAATGCATATTTTTGTCATTCCCCGTGTACGGTCTGTCGTCTGCTACCAGCTATGTTGTACTGCTATACCGTGCATGTGCACGGGTATCGCTAGTATGTTATGTTTTATGAACACACACATGCACGCACACACACACAGCCATATATTAGCAAATATAACCCCTTGCTTCGCTTAGGCCGAAGTCACATTTGCTCTACGGTGAGGATACGGCGGCCGTACGCCCTCTGAATTGACAGAAACGTGCGGCGGCTGCAGAGTTTCTGCGGTGGCCTCAGGGTGGCCCTACGCCGTTTGGCTATATTTTACAGGCCGAAGGGGTCGCCGTGGAATTATAACGCGGAGTTATAACTTTTTTCATTTCTTCGTTCGCCGTAGCAATTCAACAAGCCGAAAGAAAAGAACTGGTAAAAAAAAAGAAGAAGAAAAAAATTAACCCACTCGTTACCGTCCGTCTGGCCGCACGTTCGCCTTAGCCCCCCCCCCTGCGGTCGCCCTGCGTCTGCCTTGAAAATTCTATGGCCGCCGCAGGAACGCCCTCAGGTCACCGTGCGACATCAAATCAAACAAAGACCGTACGGCAACCCCAAGTTTTCGGTCTCCACAATTTATAAATACACCGTGCGGCTCCCTGAAAAATAAAAACACATGTGACTGCTACATTGTGTGACCGTGGAAATACTGCGGCCGCCATATAATTGCTAGTGGCCGTAGATTTTGGAGACCCCACGGCCGCCGTGGCAAATGTGACTTTGGCCTTACGGGAGTATTAATGGGGTTTGGGGGGAGTAAGAAGGAGGGGAGAGGAGAGGAGCGAGGGTCTGGTTAGGGGAGGGAGAGGAGCGAGAGAGGAGGGAGGGTGAGCGAGGAGCGGTGTGGAAAGGGAAGGCAGCATGAGGGGAGGGCAAGTTAAGGCAGTGTGAGGGGAGGGTCAGACCAGATATAACGACCGTCCGGCTGACAGGTATACAAAAGAGGTGGGAGGGGGAGAGGAAGAGGGGGAGTGAGAGGAGTGGAGGAGCAAGGAAGCAGGAGGGAGCGAGGAGGGGTGGGGGAGCGAGGAGAGGTGGGGGAGCGTGGAGGGGCAAAAAAGCAGTAAACAATGCATAAATAAAACGTATAACAAATAAAAACATCAAAATGAATTACTTTTTAATAAGTGTTATTATGAATGAGGTTGTATATAGTGCATATTGCTTGAAGCAGACATATTCAGCTGTGGCAGGCTGTCCAGTTGAGGTTGAAGGCTCAGAAGATGAAATGGAGGCTGATTCGCTTGGGATTAAAAAAAAAAAAATCATAATAGAGACTTGAGTGGCTGCCTTCATTTTCTGTTCGGAGACCTCCTTGAAACATTTCAGGACATTATCCATCTCCCGACGCAGCTTGGAACTTCTCATGCAGTTGGGATCGTGATCACAACGAACCACTCACTCAGAACGATGGAGCACGAACCACTCGCTCAGCATGACAGAGCACGAACCACTTGCTCAGAACGACGGAGCACTAACCACTCGCTCAGAATGACAGGGCAAGAACCACTCCCTCTGAATGACAGAGCACGAATCACTCCTTCTGAATGATAAGGCACAAAACACTCCCTCTGAATGACAGAGCACGAATCACTCCTTCTGAATGATAAGGCACAAAACACTCCCTCTGAATGACGGGGCACGAACCACTCCCTCTGAATGACGGGGCATGAACCACTCCCTCTGAATGACTGGGCACGAACCACTCCCTCTGAATGATGAGCACCAAATACTCCCTCTGAATGATGGGCCACGAACCACTTGCTCAGAACAACAGAGCACGAACCACTTGCTCAGAATGGCGGAGCACGAACCACTCGCTCAGAATGACAGGGCAAGAACCACTCCCTCTGAATGACGGAGCACGAATGACTCCCTCTGAATGACGGGGCACGAACCACTCCCTCTGAATGATGGGGCACGAATCACTCCCTCTGAATGATGGGGCATGAACCACTCCCTCTGAATGATGGGGCATGAACCACTCCCTCTGAATGACGGAGCATGAACTACTACTCCTGAATGATGGAGCACTAACTACTACTCCTGAATGATGGAGCATGAACTACTACTCCTGAACGATGGAGCACTAACTACTACTCCTGAATGATGGAGCATGAACTACTACTCCTGAACGATGGAGCACGAACTACTACTCCTGAATGATGGAGCACGAACTACTCCCTCTGAATGATGGAGCACGAATTACTCCCTCTGAATGATGGAGCACGAACTACTCCCTCTGAATGATGAAGCATGTTCCTCCACAGCTATAAAGACATTGACAAATACTACACACATGAGAATCCCAAAGCTAAATTGGATCCCATGAGAATCCCAATGCTAAATGCTACGTGTTGCTGCTACGAGCCGGGGCTGCTCCATTCCAATCGACGTTCATTAGATTAAATCGACACTTAAACGTACAGATTCTTACACGAATAGGAAAGGGTCTTTCTTCTCACACATCTTTCTTCGACCATCTCTCTCTCTCTCTCGACTATTGTGGACGCACAAAAGAGCAATCAGCACGGGCAAAGCCCAACTGTTCTTTTCAGGGCAGGACCCAAGAGTGAACTAAAAGAGCAAATCTAACTGACGTGCACCTCACATTTTTTTCTCTTGCACCATGCCACACCCCCCATGTTGTATTACACTCGCACCTCACACTCCGCCACCTTAGACACCCTCAGTATTCCTTCTTCCTCCCCTTTACAAAGCGTTCTGGGCTGCACTGGTCTGCCAGTCACACCAGGTATTGAGGTCGTTATTCCTCATCTGTTTCTTTATTTCTGGGCTATCTCAAATTTTCCTTGGGTTTTTGTGTGTGTGCGTGATGGCAACTGTTGTAACGTAAGTTAAGACTGTGTAAGAACTATCGGGATAACTCTGCACTGTATTCTTCCGTTTGCCTTTTTCCGCACTCCAAAAATTCCTTGCTTTCCCTGCTGTACATTGCAAGAAACCCATTTCCTTGCGCCACATAACTTTCCTCGCATTCTGGTTTTAAATAAATTTGTTGTTTAGAAATGATCCCAGATCGTTTTTGTCTTTTCCTCCATTGGTCCAGCATGGGCCGCACCCTAGCTTAGCTGGGATATTATTCCCCAAAAATCTGTTTCATAGCCGGTATGCACTTGGCAGCTCCGCTCGGCTACACCTGATCCAGCAAGTAATCTAAATAACACAAGTACATACCAAGGGTGCAACCCCAGCAAGGTGGTCACATGTCCTTAGGTAAACGGTTGTTAAACGGAGGACCCCAAGTCATTTGGTAAAGTTATTGGCGTTCACAGTCTATTAGCGACACAAAGTTATTCGTGTGCGTTGGTCTGCGATTCCCGGTGAGTCCGGGGAGGTACCCGAGAGACCCACTCCCTTGTGGTTTCCCCATGACGGGGCCACCACAAAATATATATATATATATATATATTTATATATATATATATATATATATATATATATATATATATATATATATATATATATATATATATATATATATATATATATATACGCACACATGTAGTCAGTCAACCCTCACAAATATATACCCACTCAAATATTGTGGGTTTCATTCCTAAACCTTCATTTTTCCTTCAAACCTCATTCCTAAACCTTCATCATCCAACTCCGTATTCAAACCTCATTCCCAAACCCTCATTATCCAACTCTGTATTTGAGCCTCATTCCCACAAATTCATCATCTAACTAAATATTCAAACCTCATTCCCAAACCTTCATTATCCAACTTCGTATTCGAACCTCATTCCCAAACCTTCATTTTCCAACTCTGTATTCGAACCTCATTCCCAAACCTTCATCATCCAACTCCGTATTCAAACATCATTACCAAACATTCATTATGCAACTCCAGATGCAAACCTCGTTCCCAAACCTTCATTTTCCAACTCTGTATTCGAACCTCATTCTCCAACCTTCATTATCCAACTCCAAATTCAAACACCCATTCTCAAACTCTTAATTTGCGACACCAGGACCCGAATCCCCATTCTAACGATTCATTCTCAAACAAACATTCACAACCATGGCTCATGAAACAAATTGAGGTGCCGAATCAGGCTTTTAACACCGATGAGACAGGATTATTCTGGGAGAGGATGTTGTACCTCTCAGCTTCCTATCCAAGCTGGGAAGATCAGGGTTCAAGGTAAGGTGTTTAAGGATTGTGTTACTCTTCTCCATTGTGGCAATGCTAGACGACTTTGTCAATCACCTTCCCAGCTCCTCCTGCTCACCTTCCCCTTTCTGCATTCCACACTCCCCCCTCTAACAGCATCATCCCAAGCTAAGTTTTGTGGTTTCTATTTATGTATGGCAGAGTACAGTGCGAGTACATAATGTTTTTACCCTCAACTACCTCACTGTTTTGTAATAAATTAAAAAGGTAAAACTTGTGTTTTTGTTTAATTACCTCCACCACCTCAGGTGGATGGAAGTTATGTTTTCACCCCTGTCTGTCTGTCTGTTTGTTTGTGAACAAAATATCTCAGGTTGTAGATGGATTTGGATGAAATGTGGTGGAGAGCTTGGGTATGTGACAAAGACGAAATGATTAGATGTTGGTGAAGATCTGAATCCGGATCTGAGAATTAATTAAAGTGATTCTTCACCATTGAGTGATCGGGCTAAAATGATATAGAGCATGATATTTCAAAAAGTTATGGACGGATTCGGACGAAACTTGTTGGGTGAGTTGATTAGGTGACAAGAACAAACCGATAAAATTTAGTTGAGGTCCGAATCATCCAGATCCAGCCAATCAGTGGGATACAAAACATAAACTAATCAACCTGGCGGAGGTTTGCTCTCCACCGAGTGCCCTTGTAGTTTTTATTTTTTTGTATACCTTATTGAGGCTCGTATGAGAGCTAACACAACGCACAGCTATGGGGGCATGAGACAAGAGGGGCGGGAGTGGGAAGGACAAAACAGTGGGGAACAGAGACATTAGGAGATCTGTGGAAGGGAGAGGGATGGGGTGGGGAACATGGGGAATACAATATGGACATTACAGGGACTTTCATGAAGGAAAGCAGGGAATTCGAAGGAGGTGGGCTTGGCTGGATTATCAGGGGTCGAAAAGATCGAGGATTTGGATGGGGGATGATTAAAGGTGGTAGTGAACAGCTGTTTTGAAGGCCTGGAGGGAAGAATGGGATTGAATAGAGTGAGGGAGTTTATTCCAAAGGTGGGGAAAAAGAGGAATGAAAGAGTGAAGGTGAGCAGTGATTCGTGATTTTGGAAGTTTTCCCAGAAGGGGGTTGTAGGCGGACCTTGAGCGTTCTGCGGAAATGTGGTGGGGACAAATTGCAGAGAGAACGGGGGGGGGGGCGAGGATGGAGAGGAGATGGTATAAGACAGAAAGACCACCTACCTGCCTGCGGTGAGAGAGTGAGAGGCCCAAACACTCAGCCTCATCGCGGGAGATGCCAATTATCCGAAATGCCTTGGTTTCCACAGCGTGAAGCCGAGAAAGGTGGGAGGCAGGAGCACCAGCCCAGAGGGGAGAGCAGTACTCCATCAGGCTGCGGATGAAAGCTTTGTAAGTGGTCAGGAGCTGAGGTGGGCCGAGTTTGCACGACAGAGGATTCCCTGTCGGTGACTGGCTTTGGAGGCGAGGTTTGAAATGTGGCTTTCCCAGGAAAGGTCATGCAGATAGTGAGACCCAGAAGCTTGAAAGAAAGCACTTCTTCCAGAGGATTGTTGAGAAAGTGGACCCGGGGGGGGGGGGGTTCTAAACGGTCCTTTCGGAGAGACATAGTGAGAATGTGAGATTTGTCAGGACTGAAAGACATGTTCCACGTGTTGGACCAGTTTGTGATTTTACCCAGATCTGCAGTGAGCGAAGAAGCTGTTGCATGCCGGTCTGGGGGATGACAGATGGTACGGCAGAGGGTGGAGTCATCAGCAAAGAGATAAAGAGGATTTTCCAAAGAATCGGAGAGATCATTGATGAAAACCAGAAAAAGAACAGGGCCCAGAATGCTACCTTGAGGAACTCCAGCCTGCACAGGAAGAAGGGATAAAAGAACTCCATTTAGGGCCACACAATGACTGCGACAGGAGAGGAAGTCTGCAAGCCATGAGTGGAGATGGCCTTGGATACCATAGAAAAAGAGTTTAGTGAGCAGGGCAGGGTTGCCAGACCATGTCAAAAGCACACGATATGTCTTGGGATATGGCTCTGATTTCATGTCTGGCATGGAGGACCTCCATCCATTGTTGGGAGAGCAGAAGCAGCATATCCAGGGTATAGTGAACTGGTCTGAAACCAAATTGAAGATCAGTAATCAAGCCATTGGAGAAGAGGAAGGATTTGATGTCTGAAGCGATGATGGATTCCATAACCTTGCTGATGATTGGCAGAAGGCTGATTGGTCTGTAGTGGCAGGGATCTCTTTTTGCACATTTTTTATGCAGGGCAGTAATGTTTGATTTCCAAGCAGATGGCAGATGACCTTGGGCAAATGAGAGGGTGAATAGAACAGAGAGAGGGTGAGCAAGAGCAGAAGAGCATGTTTTAGGACACGTGGGCTGATGGACCGGTTTTTAGGACACGTCTGGACCGGTTGCAGAATCTGAGTTGAGGTTTGACAGCAAGCTCTCCACTTTGTCAGGAGAAAAGGACACGGAGTCCACGGACAGTTGGGTGTGACTGGGTAAGGTGGGTAGAGAAAGCGATGGGTTTCGGACACAAGATTTTGCTGTAAACACCGAGTTTAGGCATTCAGCCTTTTCACCTGCGGTATCAGCAGTGCAGTCATTTGAGGAAAGTGAGGGGATGGAGGAGGAACATACACCAGAAACACACTTAACTTGACACCACCAGGATTTGGAGGAGGGAGACAGGTTTGAGAGTTCAGACTTCATGTTAGAAAGATGTTTTCTGACTCTCCAGAGGGTAGACACACTTGTGCCAAGCTTTGTGGAAGGAACTGATTGCCTTCAGTTGGATTAGCCTTCCATGAGACGAAGGCAAGTTGTTTCAGGACAACTGCCTCACCACAAGCTTCAGTGCATCATGGGCGGGAGGAACGAAAGGACAACTGAAGACGAGAGGGGATAAATCTGTGCATGAGGGAGAGCAAGTTTCTTTGAAATAATTCCCAGCATGAGTTTATGTTGGAGAAAGTAGCGATAGGAGACCAGTCGATAAATTTTATGGCTGCTTGGAGACCCTGCCAGTTGGCTCGAGTGAAATGCCAGACTCAACGGCGGTGAGGTGGTTCTCTGATAATAACCAGAGAGATGTCCACTTTGACAAGGACGTGGTCAGAAGAACCGATTTGAGCGGAGGAAGAGCAGCAGATTTTGTCAAGGAAATTTGTCAAAATCAGATCCAGATGAGATGGAGTACCATTGGTTGAGATCCGGGTCGGGAAGTTGACCGATTAAGCCAGTCCCAATGAGTCAAAGAAGTCCTTTGCTGAAGTGCCATGGCAGGTGAGAGAGGTACCCACACTTAGCCAACTGGCATGATGACAACTGAAGTTGCGACATTTGAGGAAGAGAGAGTTTTGATGAGAAGATAGAAGTTGGTCCATGTTTTTGGATAGTGAGGTGTAGAGGCAGTCATCACTGTTTGGTGGACGGTACAGTACACATATAAACATGAGGTGGGAGTGGAGGGGAAGCCGTAGCCAGAGGTATTCCTGGAGGTGTGGTGGAGTGAGGGCAGTGCATGGAGTGTGAGGAATTGAGTCTTTGATGAAGAGAGCAACTCCACCAGGACGAGGCTCAGGTCTGTCATACCAGAGGAGGATGTAACCAAGGAGAGATACTTGGGAGTCAGACATGTCTTGGGGGAGGAAAGTTTCTGTTGGACAGATTATGTCTGGTTTGTCAGTGGCAACCTGTATGGAAAGATCTGAAAGGTTTGAGCGAAGGCCCCGGATATTTGAGGTCCACACTGTTAATGAAGAGGGAGGGGAGGAGGCTTTGGGAGCAGGGGGTGGGAGGGGAGGGGGAGTGTAGGACAAAGGACGAGGGGGCGGAGGTAAGGAAGATTGTTGAAAGAGTGTGGGGGATTGCAGAATAGCTCGGGGAGGGGGCCGGATGAGGAGAAAAGGCTCTGTGGTGCTGGGGGAGAGGGTGGACAAGAGAGGGGGCAGAAGGCAGTTGAGGATTTGAGGAGGTGGAGTGAAGAGAAGGAGGTGAGAGGGCAGTGGAAGGAGGCAGCTTTGTGGATGAGAGGGGAGAGGGCAACTTTGAGAAGGGTGAGTGAGTGGGGAGAGTTGAGGGAGAAAGGTGAGGGGGGAGTTTTTGAGAGAGGTGAGAGGGAGGCTTGGAGGTAGAAGAGTGTGATGGTTGCTTTGAGAGGGAGGGGTGAGAGGGGTGAGTTGTCACTGTAAATGGAAAAAAAGAATGGTTTATGGAAAGCAAACATTCATTGCAAACTGGGTTTTTTATCTTGCCAAAACGAAGTTTTTGCAAGATATGTTAGTCATATCAGCTTGTATGTTTTTTTTTGTTTGTCTGTAATCACGTATAAAAAAATTCTGCAGAACAGTTTTCATTGGAAATATTTGTAACTTCGCATATTAGAGGCCTATCGAGGTCCCTTTCAGCGCATAAAATTTTGAAGGTCAAGGTCACTTTGTCGCAAATCAGGGGAGTCGACGAAACCCTTATTTTTTGATTGGATCGTCTTCAAACTTCATGGGAATATAGTTCATGGTCTGTCGCTCAGATGATTAATTTTTGGTGGTGATTGGCCTTGACCTTCATGATTAGCGCCTCAGGTCAAACATATTTGACCCCAAGGTCAAATTTTCAAGTTTTAGGAACCATATCGTGTCGTACGTCAAATTGAACACCTCGATGAGTGCTTTCTGGATATGTCAAGCTTGAGACATTATGATGTCATTTGGTGACGTTATGAGGAAAACGCATATTTTTCATGGTTACTCTGTAGAACGATTCTCATCGGAATCTCTCGTAGGCAGATATTCCTCAAGGAGTCGCTCCTGGTGGATAGCAGCTCTGTTCACCTCAGTGTGACCTTAAAGAAGTCACACGTGGTCACCTTTTGGCAAGATACGGGTCAGAGATGTGATTAAACACATTTCTTGAGGGATGCAATAAAGGCGAATTCAGAGAATGGAGAGAAGAAATGCTGTAACGGTTGGATTTTTTCGGCAAGGTATGAAGGAAAGGTCGAATTGCGAGCAGTCTGTTGAAATAGTAGAAGAGTTGTGCATTATGATGCAGTAAAGAGAACCACACGTGTGAAAGAGGAAGATGAAGCATTACAAGAGATTGTTTTTATTAGGGTACCCAGTCAAATGGACTGGGTAACCTTTTGTTTTTCTTTTGATATTTTTACCTTCGCAAACTTTGTTGCGAAGGTTATGTTTTGATCGCTGTGTATTTATTTATTTATTTGCGAATATGTGTGTTTGTTTGTTTGTTTGTTATTCACATAACTCCAAAAGTATTGAACTGAATCTCAGCAAATTTGGTGGGATGATTGGTTATTATCCGAGGACCATTTGATTAGATTTTGGGAGCGATCGGGTCAAAGGTCAAGGTCATGAAAAGGTCAAAATCGTCTTTTTACCATAGCGCGGTCAATTTGCATGCAACTAATGCCAAAATGTTCAGAATTCAATGCCCCATCTTGTGATATGTGACATGACGAAATAACCCTTATTAGCGGTTGGGAGTCAAAGGTCAGGGGGGGTCACGACATTGCAAAATGTGTGGTTTTAGTCATAACACGGTCAATTATTATCCGGTCAAGCCATCATAATACATATGAGATGGCAGATGTGGTATGGGATTAAATACCCTCACAATCAACGGTTTCTGGGGGGGGGGGGGGCAAAATGTAGCGTTGGCGAAGGTATGCGCTCTACTGAGTGCCCGTTCTAGTCTTTTTCTTTTTCCGCTGGCAATTTGCGGGCTTTTTCGCTTTAAAAATCATTTTCTCTGGAACGGTAAGTCCGAGCAACACGAAATTTTCACCATCGTATGTATCTTTTTTGATAGCATACTTAATTGATAATTATGACATCATAGGTCACGTGGTACGGGCGCCATCTTGAAAAAAAAACGATAAACTTTGGACTTCTGTATCTCTGAAACCGTGCAATAGAAATTTTTTTTTGCTTCATACATTTTAATAAGCTCCCCATGGGGAACACGGGTGATTTTTCGTGACGTCATCGATGAAGTGGTATGCTGGTGAAAATTCGTCAAGTAGAACGCTGCATGGGAAAAATCTGAAATTTCTTGAGCGTCATGTACACAACAATTCACCGTAGAAAAAATATTATGACGTCATAGGTGACTTGGTTTGGCAGCCATCTTGCTTTGAAAAAAATAAAAAATTAAAAACATCTTCTCCAGAACGGCTGAACAGATTGAGGCGAAACTTTACACACACATTCCCCATGACATCGTTTCACAGGTTTGTTAATTTCTTATTGATAGGTCACATGGTTTGGCGGCTATCTTGAATTTACCCTAAAACCTTCAAACATCTTCTTCTCCAGAATGGCCAGTCAGATCAAGGGGAAACTTCACATACGTATTGCACACGCGTAGTAAATATAAGTTTGTTCATGAATAATTGATAGGTCACATGGTTTGGCAGCCATGTTGGATTCAAGAATAATATTCAATAATGTTTTCTCTGGAACCACATAACATATCGAAGCGCAACTTGGCAACTGCACTCTAACCCCATGCCTGCATATATGGTAAAAAGTATGACGTCACACGTCACATGGTTTGGTGGCCATCTTGGATAGAAAAACGCATCTTATCCGATTAACAGGAAACTTCACACACGTGTTCCACGACAAGATTGGAAGCAGAATCTAAATTTATGATGTCATAGGTCACATGGTTCATCAGCCATCTTAGATTGAAAATTAATAAATTTTTAAAATCTTCTTCTCCAGAACGGCTGGACAGATTGAGGCAAAAATTCACACACACTTTTCCCAAGACATCCTTTCACAAGTTTGTTGATTTCTTATTGATAGGTCACATGGTTTGGTGGCCATATTGAATTTACCCTAAAACCTTCAAACATCTTCGACAGAACGGCTTAACAGATCAAGGGGAAACTTCACATACGTATTGCAAACAAGTACTGAATATAAGTTTGTTAATTTCTAATTGATAGGTCACATGGTTTGGCAGCCATGTTAGATTCAAGAATTATATTAAATAATGTTTTCTCTGGAACCACATAACCTATCGAAGTGAAACTTGGCAACTACGATCTACCCCCATGCCTGCATATATGGTAAAAATTATGATGTCACAAGTCTCATGGTTTGGAGGCCATCTTGGATAGAAAGACACACCTTGTCCGATCAACACGAAACTTAACAAGCATAATCCACTTCCCCATTTGAGGGAGAATTTAAATTTATGTTGTAATAGGTCTCATGGTACGGCAGCCATATTGGATTGAAAGTAATAACTTTAAAAGTCTTCTTCTCTGAAACGGCTGAACAGATCGAGGCGAAACTCCACATGTATGACTGCCTCTCCATGACGAACAAAAAGTTCTCCCCCCCCCTTTTGATGTACGACACATCGTTTGGCAGCCATATTGGATTGAAGGGAAAATATTAATTAATGTTTACTCTGGAACTACTGCGTCAATAAATGTGAAACTTCAGTTTTATGATGGAAGAGTCATCCGGAATGAAGGGTTTACATTTCAACTCGATTGGCCCCATGGTTTGGCAGCCATATTGGATTGAAGGGAAAATATTAATTGTTTACTCTGGAACTAGTGCATCAATAAATGTGAAACTTCAGTTTTATGATGGAACAATCATGTGGAATGAAAGGTTTAAATTTCAACTCGATCAGCCCCATGGTTTGGCAGGCATGTTCGATTGAAGGTGAAATATTAAGTAATATTTACTCTGGAACCGCTTTGTCAATATATGTGAAACTTCAAAATGATTATCTAGCCGACATGTGAGACATAGGTTTAAAATTTCAACCCGATCGGCCAGGCGGTTTGGCAGGCAGAATTATTTAATTATTCGAATTTGAGAACTTTTAGATTTGTTTTTTCCAGAAGGCTCACTTGGCTGCACCTGCATGCGTTTGAGGGTACAGGAACAGCAATTCAATTGATACCGACAATGTCCCTAGGAAAAAGGGCTAACTGCATACGTACTAAATAGATTGAACACTTTGTGCTACCCGGTTTGTAACTCGTCAGTCCCGCGCTGTATCGAAGCAGGGCTGTATTTGTATCACTATTAAATAATGTTTTCTCTGCAACCACTTATCCTATCGAAGGGAAACTTTGCAACTATTATACAAGTCTCATGTTGTATCAAAGGCGGACGTCTGGGTACCCGGTCATCACTGCCAGCAGTTTATAAAGTGGCAGTTCTAGTTATTATTATTATTGTTTGAGAGGGTTTCATCAGATTAGGTAATGGAAGTGTTGTTGAAAAAATTGTGAGGTGAATTTGGATCGGTAAACGCAGGGGGTGTGAACAGATCACGTGGTTACGGGAGAAGCACTTGGCTATGGGAGGTGTATAGTCAAACGTGAAATTATTAATTTTAACTAAGGATTGCGTAACATTCAGAAAAGGGAAGGTTGAAGTAAAATTGTGGAAGTGTGTGGTGAATTTGGAACGGTAAACGCAGTGTGAAGCTGCTGGGTCGATGAAAAAGTACCAGGAAGAGTAGAGAGAGAGACACGTGATTACAGGAGGTGTAGAGATCGAAAGGATACAAGGAAGATTATTATTTTTTGATGTATATTTGAAGAACAGGAAAGATTCAGGAATGGAAGGTTATGGGAAGAAATCGTGAAGGTAATGGTGAGATGGTCAGCTCAGTACAATAAAGATGGTGTGCTGGCAGGAGGAAGAAGAGGAAGAAGAAGTGGAAGAAGAATAAGGATCGAGACTCGTGAGTGTGCAAGGAGAAAGGTAGTTTTTTTGGGGGGGGGATTAAGACAAGAAATAGTGTTTAGTTGGAGGGATGGGGACGTTGGGAAAGTGGGGAAGATAGAAATTGAAGGTAATGGGGATAAAATACAAATAAACACGACCTTACACTGAGGGGAGGGATGGGTAGGCGTCAAGCACCCGGTAAGACAAGGTCGACGAAAACTCACAAAATAGCATGATTTTTGAAACAAAACCGAACTGGGAACACACAGTAACTTGTCGGTGAGAAAATAAAGTTAAAACGGGACAGATAACGACCGGAAACTTAACTTTGAGATCGTCAGCAGAGAGCCCTGAAGGAGACTTGCTGACGCGCCAAACTCAGAACCGGAAATAGTTTAAACTATATTTATTGTATTTGCATATTCATTATATATATATATATATATATATATATATATATATATATATATATATATATATATATATATATATATATACATACACAGTCAGCCCCCGCTTCATCGCGGTTCACCAATCGCGCCCCCGGTTCATCGCGGGGTTTCCCTTGGAACGTAAATAATTTATTTCTGCGGATTCCCCCGGTACATCGCGGTGATAATGTATAAAATATAAATTATTTAAGCAATAAATTATAACGCGTGGCGCTCGACCAGTCACACAACGCACGAGACAAAGTTTCACTTGTGAACTTCGAATATTTTCTATGTTTTTTTTCTCCAAGCCCCATGATGCCGCCCAAACGCCTTGCACCTTCTAAGGCTTCTGGTAAGGAACCAAAGCGCCAGAGGAAGGTCCTGGGACACTCCAGGAGAAGGTAAAGGTGCTCGATATATGCTTTGGGAAGGAAAAAAGTTTGCCGCCGTTGGACGAGCACTGCTCATACCGAGCACCTCAAAACCGACCAGACCAGACTAGTCGATCTCTGGCACCTCAAACCCAATCACTGCCAAACTGACCAGACCAGACTAGTCGATCTCAGGCACCTCAAACCCAAACCGACCAGACCAGATGAATCGATTTTTTGGGGAGGCATCCATTCATCGCGGATTTTCACTTAGCGCGGGGAGGTTTGGAACGTAACCCCTGCGAGAAACGGGGGATTAATATATATATATATATATATATATATATATATATATATATATATATATATATATATATATATATATATATATATATATATATATACGAATTTGGGAATTCGATTGCACACAACATACAGGTTCCTTTAGTCAGCTATGTCGATAAGTGCTTGTCAGAAATCGATTGGATGCACTGCGGATCGATTTAATAGTTAGGAACGAACAATGGAGACATCCCTCCCCCTCTTCTGCGAAGAGGAAGAACCACCCTGCCGTCCCGTGACTCATTATGTCAACAACTCCCTCCCACCCGTGGCTGAGCGGGGGATGGAGCACGAGGGCACGAGTCGCGCCGGGATCGGTGGAAGGGTGGAGAAGGACAAGAGGAGATCTTTTTCTTTTGTTCAAGGGCAGAGTTGGAGACGGCAGAGTTGGAGAAGGGAGTTGAGGGGAGTCGTTCAGCAGACCGTTGGGTCCTGCTTGGCTTGCGTTAGGGTTGAGGCCTTCAGAAGCTTTTTGCTTCGCTGGCTCAGTGAGCTTCGGCTGAGGCCTGGCTCGGGAGGAGGCTTTTTGGAGGCTCTTTGCTTTGATGGTTCCGTGAGCTTCTGCTTCTGCTTTGCTCGGGAGAGCTTTTTGCTTCGAGCTGCTTTGCTTGGAGGAGAGTTGAGCCGGTCGCTCGGCTCGAGCTGTGAGTGGTGGCTTCTTATTTTTCTTGGTTCGTGGAGCTCTTTGTTCTCCATTTTGGTTCCCGGCTTGGTGCGACTCATCGATCTCTTCATGGAGGTGGTTCCTCGGGGAGTTATACCAACGATTGATTAGCGTGTTTTAGGCGTCCACAACCTATGCCCAACGATAGTCTAACGTATGCATAGCGTGGCAGCGTATCGTCGACGATTACGTGAGGTTTTCTATTCATAGGCTGCAACTTCACTTTTAATAAATGGCTGTCACTCGCCTATTGTTTTTGGACGCTGGTGTTCAGCAATTTAAATAGTTTCCATTGAACGAGTTAAATCGCTTCCACTGGACTATTGATATGATTTAGTAATAATGCTTGGTTATCCTTGGACCCACTCTGGCTAGCAGCACGTCGAACATCGCTGGGGGCATTCGCAGGAAGTTGATGAAGGATGCATGGTCCTCGTTCCGGAGTTTCACCATGAGCTGGTCATATATGCCGTAATGGCGTCGCCTCCCGATCCATGGTCTGACCCAGTTCCTTTTCCTCCGTTCACGTCTTCTTCTCCCGGCTCTATTGGCACGCAACTGGTGCAGTGTCAACTCGATGAGGTCATGTTGATGTTCGAGGACAGGTAGGTATTGTCGTCTCAGCGTTGCCGTATCCTCCATCTCTCAGAGTGACATGGACATGTACTCACCACGAAGTCTAAAAAAAAACACGGGTTCCTCCTGCGAAGCCCCTTTTTATATACCAATTCCCCTAATCGCTGCCAATACGGTATCTAAGTTAGAAACGCGTTCATTAAGTTCTGTTGTCGTCCTGAAGATGTCAAATACGTCTACGTCTTTTTCAAGTAACGTGTTGCGAAGTGTGAACAACGTTCGTGTCGCGTGCTTACAAAACGTTACTCATAGGTTAGAAATAAGTTTCGCGTTCGCTAAACATTACCTCGACATGTTTCGACTTATGAGTAACTTGCAAGTAGCATGTGTCGACGTGTGTCAACGATCGCATAACGTGCCTACAACTTATGGCCAGCGTAGCGGAACGTGTGAGTCATACGCCGGCATACATCGTAAAATTTCAAGCATGCAAAAATTTGAGGACAACCCAAAAGTACAACGTTTAAAGCCAGCGTACTACGACTTATGGCAGTGTTTTTCAGCGTGGTCTTAACGTATACAAAACGTACCCATAACGTATTCGACGTGTGCCAGCGTTTTAGACAAATTTTTCATAAATCGGCATATGCTGGCGAAATCGTCAAGGTGTGACAGTGGCTTTAAACAGGAATTTATTTAACAATAAATAAATAAAGAATGAGGGGCATGCCGAAGGATAAGATGGTGGGAGGTCAGGGAGGGAACACCCAAATTACCAATCAATACAATAATCTAAATCAGATCTAAAGGCCCAGTCACACCTTGACGTTTTAGCCAACGTATGCCGATTTTTGAATTTTTTTTCTAAAACGCTGGCACACATTGAATACGCTATGGGTAAGTTTTGATAACATTGAGAGCACGCTGAAAAACACTGCCATACGTCGTTGTACGCTGGCTTTAAACGTTGTACTTTTCGGTTGTCCTCAAATTTTTGCATGCTTGAAATTTCACGACGTATGCCGGCGTATGACTCACACGTTCCGCTACGCTGGCCACAAGTTGTATGCACGGTCTGCAATCGTTGACAGACGTCAACACATGCTACTTGTAAGTTAATCATAAGTTGAGACATGCCGAGGTAATGTTTAGCGTACCCGAAACTTATTTCTAACCTATGATTAACGTGTTGTTGGCACGTTACGCTATCGTTGCCACACGTCGACAGACGTTACTTTTAAGTTACTCATAGGCTGAAAGACTTCGGTATAATGGATCGTCCTTGCGTCAGCGTCCACGGCCACGGCCAGGACACTTATTTGCAGCATTCTTCAAACTTTTCTTCGACATGACGAGGATGTTCACACTTCGATGTCTAGCTTGGCTATGATTCCAATTGTCCATCGGCAGCGTCTATTTAAAATAGTCGAGTTTGAGCGTTTTAACACGTTCAGAAGAAACGCTTCAAATTTCCAAACCCCAGCGTCAAAAAAAAAAGGTGACTGACATCAATTTAAATCGTTCATTGTAAACAATGAAAATAGTTGAGTGGTACCGTTTAAAAGTCGTTGAGTGTAAAAAAAATGTAATTGTTGAGCGCAAGCGTCTACTTTCAATAGTGGAGTTTGAGCGATTTAGCACGTTCAATAGAAACGATTAAAATTTCCGAGCGCCAGCGTCAAAAAACAAAGGCGAGTGACAGCAATTTAAATCGTTCATTGTAAACAATGAAAATAGCTGAGTGGTACCGTTTAAAAGTCGTTGAGTGTAAAAAAAAAAAAATCCAATTGTTGAGCGCAAGCGTCTACTTTCAATCGTGGAGATGCAGCCATTTAAATCGTTGAGTGGCAGCCTATGAATAGCAAACCCCACGTCACCAGCAAAGATAAACTGCCGCACGATATGGATAAGTTAGGCTATCGTTGGGCATAGTTTGTGAACGCCGGCTACACAATAATTATTCGTTGGTATACCGTATCTATAAGTCATCGAAGCGCTCTATGCACATTATTAGTTCATTGTGCATTTGTCCAACCCGTTATGAATAGACCTAAATCGTAAAAACAAGCCATAGCTCATTGTTGAAAAAGCCCCATAAAAAATTAGCCGCGAAGAACTTCGAACAATGGTGCAAAGATGTCTCCTACACGTGGACACGCGGACGCAAGGAGGATCCATCATAACCCACACCATCCCCCTCACACTCACCTACTACTGCCAACATGAACAAACTACTACTAATACTAATACTGATACTGATACTGTTACTGCTGACATGGACATCGACTCAAAAAGGACTGGAAAACACTGTTGGGTTCCCCTTTTATGAACACCATTTTTATATACCAATTCCCAAAATCGCTGGGAACACGTCTTTATATGGCAGTTGTAAGTTAGAAACACGTTCATTTATTTTTTTGTCGACCGGAAGACGTCATTGGAATACGTCTACATACGTCAATGTGTGTTGGGACTACGTAAAGAATTGGTTCAAAGCACGTCAAACATAAGTTAGAAATAAGTTTCGCGTAAAAAAGACATTACCGCGACGTGTTTCGACTTATGAGTAGCTTATAAGTAGCCTTTGTGGACGTGTGTAAGCGTCCGCATATCGTGTGTACAACTTATCCCCATCGCATGCGGAACGTGTGTCATACGCCGAGTACGTCGTAAAATTTTGAACATGTTTAAAATTTCTTGACGTACTCTACTTACTACGACGTATGATAGCCTACTTTAGCGTTCTACTCACGTATACCAAACTTACTCATACCGTATTTGACGTGCCCCAACGTTTTAGACACATTTTTCTTAGGTCGGCATACGCTGGCAAGATCGCCAAGGTGTGACTGCGATGTTGACACTTCCATTTCTACGGCAGTTATGATTCGAATCGTTGTGCGTCAGCCTTTTAATAGGCTACGTCATGACATCGTCGGCGATGCGTGCAACGCGCTATGCCTAAGTTAGACTATCGTTGGGCATAGGTTGTGTAGGCCGACAACAGGTTCAGCATTCGTTGGTATAAGTTATCTATAACACAACGAAACGTTCTGTGTCCATTACTAATGCGTTATACATAAGACCAAGTCGCTATGAATACGTCCGAATCTTAAAAAAAAACATCAAAAGTTCAACGTAAGCCAGCGTTTTACAGAAATTTTAATACGTTGCCATCGCTGGCTAAAACGTCAAGGTGTGACTGGGCCTTAAGGTGCCACACAAAAGCAGACTCAGTCACAGAGGGAAGGAAAGGGTCAGGTGAGGTCTTAGCTTTGGGCTGAATTTCACTGTCCTTGCAACCACATGGACAGACACACAATTTGATCCTCCTTCACTCGCAAAGATCTGTACACCCCCTGTGGTTGGGGAGGGGCAGAAGAGCTCTGCACAGGTTCCTTCAACCAAAAGCAGCAGAGCGAGTCCCAGAGCATCGCGAGTTTTAGCAGCCAGATAGAGTAATGCAAGAGCATGGAAAGGTTCAGCAACCAAGTGAGAGCGAGCACTAGGGAGTTTTTCGTCCACCCTTGGCAAAAATCTCTCTCTCTCTCTCACTCTCACTCTCACTCTCACTCTCACTCTCACACAAACTTTCTCCCTCCCACCGAGTCGCTCCCGGTCTCACCTGAAACCAATGAGCTTGGCACTCTCCCATTGGTTACCCTTGCAAGATAATAGCAGGCCAACAGCTTCATTAAATCCCTCGCCTGGCCTCACCCTTGGATACAGAAGGTTTTGCACAAGTCCTTCACCTTAACACCTCTCCAATTATTGTCTGAAGTGTCACCTTCTTATAACGCACATTAAACAAGACAATCTTATACTAACGTGACCCAATTTAACACACAAAATCCTTGTCTGAATCCAAACATGGTCCAAGTTATGCTAAGATGTCTATGCTAAGCTGTCTCTCTATTAAATATGCTAGCTCTACCCACCCCCCCCCAACCCTCTCCAACGTAACATTATGTTTGCTAACATTATGCTATCATGACAGTTGGATAACTATTAATATATAAATTCTGGTGGCTTATATGCTACCTTTAAGCATGAAACAAGTCGCTCTGTGAGAATGTCATTCAACTCTCAATAAACACCCATCTATACCACCATGGGAGCTTGTACAAGTGAAAGCAACGTGTGAGGAACTGCGATGAAATAAGCATGCACTTGGAGACAAATGAAGAGATTGTGGAAAGGGAACAAGAAAAGGATAGAGTTAGAGCTATAATTCTCCTTCCTCTTCCAGTTTGCCACATGTTATGGCTCTGTTGAAGTTTTAAAAAGACTTGACTGAATCCACTCTGGACCTAAAACAAACTGCAGTACCCTGAGAGTAAATACAACAGTTATAAATACCGTTCAAGAACAATATTTAAATAAACCAATTACTTTTATTTATGATATACCACTCTTCCTTTGTAACAAAATGTCAAAGTGCTTGACGAAAAAGGAGAGAAGAATAAAACGTGAAGAAAACACAACTGTAAAACGATGAGGTCTGTTAATTTTAAGAGACAGTGAGTTCCATAGTTGAGGTGCATAATTTGAAAAATACTCGACTGCAAGTGTCTTCATTCTCGTGTGAATGAGGTTTTCATCGTAATTTGAATGAGATCTCCATCATTTGACTGAGACTATGAGATTCCAATAGTTTATAGCAACACTTGCAGGGGTGTAAGTTATGATTAGGACAGAAAAGTAGGCAGGAGCCAATATATTTGTCGCTTTTCTGCAGTTTTTGAAAATCTATATGTTGGTGTCCATGGAACAAGTGAAATACGTTGAAGATTGGAGTGATGTGATCATATTTCTGAGCATATTGACCTCGAGCTTGGCTGCCATATTATGAAGAAGGTACCAGGGTGAGAGAGAGAGAGAGAGAGAGAGAGAGAGAGAGAGAGAGAGAGAGAGAGAGAGAGAGAGAGAGAGAGAGAGAGAGAGAGAGAGAGAGAGAGAGAGAGAGAGAGAGAGAGAGAGAGAGAGAGAGAGAGATATATATATATATATATATATATATATATATATATATATATATATATATATGCCTGTTAACATATAGTTGCATGCCACAGTCCAAGCATGGTGTAATGAAAACATGACAATTTGTGATACTTTTTTCATGGTGATGGAGAAAGAAAGACAAAAAAGCAAGTATGTGGAGGAAATGAGATAGTTGTCAACTTTAATGTCAACTCAAATAATGAGAGATGAAGTTCTGTGACTGATATGACTGAAATAGAGGTATGAAGAACAAGCAGGTGTCAATCATGTTCACTTTACCCAATAATAAAAGTGTAAGGGCAATATTGGATTATAAGCCAGGGCACCCTATCAAAGGAGTGAAAATATAACACAGATTTCTGCAGTGGATATATGTTCAGCATGCAAAGAGAGACTTACTTAATTAAGATCAGGTGACTAGACAAATAGGTGCATGAACATACTACTGATTAAGCAATTTGTCTTCTCAGCTATGGCTCAAGGGAATTAAAACTGTGGTGCAATGCATTACAGAACAAACAATCAGTCAACAAGATCGCTCATGCTTGATAGGTATTCATGATACCCCGAAGGAACATCAAACTTTCCTGGTTCTTTTGGAAAGTGCATTTACAAAACCCAAACTTGGTGGAACTTATGAATAAGTTGGATTCATAAGTTCAATAATAAATAAGTCAATAAGTAAGACTTTAAAAAAGCAAGCATTATTCATTATAAAAAAACTTTGAAAGTTTATTTGTTATTTTATTATGTGTTTATTTGCTATTATTTCAATTAAATTAATCTGAAACACCATTCCTTTTCATGACGTCTGCCAATCTTACATAATCTTACACTAGAAAAGATGTACAGGTACATACAGAATTTAATTGGCATTGTGGTTAGGAAATACTACCAGTATATGTAGTCCAATGTTTACCTTATATAATTAAGTCTTAAAATACAGTAGATACCTAAATGTAATTTTAAAACATAGTGGATACCTACTGGAGATATGGTGTAGATGAGTTCTGTTTCATGAATTATTATTTGTGTTATTACAATGCACATGCAAAGCGAACTATCTTAAAATGGTTGGGTGGTTGAAACCTGAAAAACAAACAAAATGGAATCGATTTTTTTTTTACAGGGTGTGTGATATTTCCAAGAAAATTTGTTTCAATTGCATTGTTTTTTCCTCTACAGATTTTTTTTTTTGGTATAGAGTCAAGACTCGCGGAAGAGTGAGAACACTGAATTGATCAGGACGCAACGAGGAAAGGAACAGTGGACAAGTGTGTGTGTGGGGGGGGGGGGGAGGGGGTGCCAATAGCAGAGTTTAAGGCCAAAAGAGAGGAAGACTTGGATAAACAATGGGTGTGGGGAGGAAAGGGGGGGGGCAGAAAAGGACACACGGGGTGGACAAGATGGATACAGAAGGAAACTCTCAGGAAGAAAAACTGGAAATTTGCGAGGAGGGCTAGGAGCTGGGGTTGGGGGAGTGCGTTAACGAGGGTAGCACTAATCATAGTTTTGGATTGGGGATGACCTGAGATGGTGGTGAACAGCTGTCTTGAAAACCTGGAAGGAAGAATGAAGTTGAAGAGAATGTGTAACTTTGTTCCACAGGTGGGAAATTGAGGAATGAATGAGTCAAGGTGAGCAGTGATCCTGGATTTAGGGAATTTCACCAAAAGGAGGTTGATGGTGAACCGTGTGCGTCCTGTAGGAACCTGAGGGGGGGGGGGTTGGGGGAGGGGGACAAAGCGCGGAAAGAGCAGCGGGTGCAAGACCAGAAAAGAGGCGGTAGAAGACAGAGACCACCGACCTTATATCTGTGATGGGAAATTGACAGACCCATAGATTCAGCTTCAGCACAGGAGATTCCAATGATCTTGAAGACCTGGGTTTCCATGGAATAAAGCTGAGCAAGGTTTGAGGCAGGGGCACCAGCCCAGAGGGGAGAGCAGTACTTCATCAAGCTGCAGATGAAGGCCTTGTAAGTGGATAGGCATTTGTGTGTGTCAAGGAAGGACTTTGTATGATACAGGATGCCCATGCCCAGTCGGCACAGGATGCCCAGATAGAATATCCATTTCAAAAGTTAAATGCAGTTGTGATTATGACCAAAAAGGGAGGCATTTTGCACATCTTGGGACCATACACCTTTAAACCCTGCCTTGTGCTTCGCTCCATTCCTTTCGGATCAGGATACAAAGGTGATCAAAATAGTCATTATATTAACTTCTTGGAATTGATGTCCAAGTGAGTGAACTTGGCTGTAAAAAGCAATAACCGTGAGGGCTAATATCGACAACTTATATAGGTTTCTCATCTTAATGATTTTATCAATATCACATGATGCAAGCAGACATTATAAGGTAAAACATGGTTAAAAGGGAAACCACATTATATTTTTAGATCCTCGTGGAGGATCTCTAAGTCTTACTCACGTTGTTATTCTTGTGGACTTTTTTTGTTTCACAGCCTACAGTTTTCATCGAAACTTCCTGAAATTTGGCGTATATATGTAAAAATAAACTGCGCAGACAGTAACCATCTCCGATTTTAAAAATCCATCCTATAAAAAAGTTGATGTCAAAATATCTGCGCTAATGGAAATCGCCTAAAAAATTATCTCCGAAACTAGGCAAGTTTTTTGAATTCTGTTTGTGGGAATCGAACAGGGTATTAGCAGAGATGAATTACCGCACATGTGATACATCACTATGACGTCATATCAATTTTTATGACGTCATTCCTATTTTTTGACTTTTTGTTTCACAACCCAGAGTTTTCATCGGATCTTCATGAAACTTGCCATGTACATGCAGAAAGCCCACACACAGGCAGTAACCATCTCCGGTTTTGGAAATTCTTCCCAGAAAAAAAGTTGACGTCATAATATCGCCGCTAATGGAAATCACCTATACCATTATCTCCGAAACTAGGCAAGCTGTTTGAATTTTGTTTGCGGGATTCAAGCCGGGCATTCGCACAGATAATTTATCGCAAACCTGATACATCACAATGACGTCATATTCGTTTTTATGACGTCATCATTAAGAGGACGAGGATCTTAACTCATTCGAGCTTGTTACCTTGAAGCCAGCAACACATTACAAGACATCATTTCAATGGAAAAAGATGATGAAAACGCCTTCTGTGCTGTTTTGTATAGGCCAGGCTTAAACATAGCTTCACAATGGCATTCATGGTTTTAAACTGATTTGTGGCAAAAGCTTGAAAAACACCTTGTGCAGGGAGGTGAAATTCTTGAAAAAGTGAAATTATATATGTCTCGTATTTTCTCCCTTTTATCCCCAAGTAATTGTACACCAAAAGTGGGACCATGTAGTTTTGATTCAGTACCAAGTAATAACTGCAGGGTCCTGCTATCCTACCTTCTACATACTATTTTACTGTGCTAACTAACTCACTGGTGAACATACTTTTTTAACAAATAGAGTGGAGGATCTATGTCATAATTCAAACAAATTTGGACAATTTTTAGCATTTATTCCACAAGGCCTACTCTGTTCATGAAGGAAGATCCTCATAATACAGTATAATGCTTTATGGTTTTAGAGCATCAATATTCTGGCACTGCAAACTAAAGGTCACACTTCTTCATGAAAAAAAGTGTTCACAAATGTATTTACTCAGGTGTAGAGGTTAAGCGACATACAAAACTGACTTTTATATGAAAGGTGGGACTCAAAATTGTGCATCAGTGACTCACCATCTATGTATGACTGAATAATTGGGTTAATAGAGGTGCCAGTAAGTCAAATATTGTAGTTACATAATCATAATAGGATGGGTCTACATAATCTCTTTCTACTCATTCAATATAGTGTTAGTTGGAACACACCACCCCATACCGCGGTTCAGTGTAGCGCTGCTGTTGATGTCGGCAGAGATGAACGAAGACTCTGTCTGTTTGCGTACGGTATCATTCCACATCCTCCGGATTCGACTCTGCTGTGGGGTGCAAGATGCAGAAATCATTTCACGATGGTCTCACCAACTAGCTTTGTTGTACTGTACTTACATTTTTTGTTAGAACTTTGATCGTTAACGTTATTTATTTACTAAATAACTAATGCTGTTCTTATAACATGAGAATGCAAGAGTATCTTGAATATGCACCAGCTTAAGCTCCCCTTTAATCCGAACATCCTCTCCCATTTGCTTCAAACATCTCCCGAATACTATATCCCCAAATTCCAAACTCTTTCCTCAAAGAAATTCCTCACCCGTATTTGCATAAACAGTGTGACCACAAAAAAAAAGCGATACACATACAATTTAATAAACCTTCTTTATTTTTTATTAAAAATGACATGTTATTTGGTACATATTTGCTTCACACCTTCTTCATATGCAGCCTGGGGCTGCTGGTTGCATCATTGGTTTAGAGCACAGCTACGCCACTGATGTGTTCACAAATGTATTTGTGAGGAGGGCTTGGAGCTGGGATTGGGGAGGGGGTTAACGAGGGTAGCACTAATCATAGTTTTGGATTGGGGATGACCTGAGATGGTCATCTGAGATGAGTTTTCTGAGATGAGTTTTCACGTAAATAACCCGACGCCCCTGTTCCCAGTACTTTCGCTGACTTCAGAAGGATAACAGGCTGTCAACCCCACCTGGTGTTAATTCAACTGCAGACAGGGGCTCAAACTCAGGATCCTAGGTTCCCAAGTCAGCCACCCAAACAGCTAAGCCAACACCAAGCTTATTGCTTCACATGATACATGATCACTGTGAAAAGTTTCAGATGTATACAGTGGGGAGAACAAGTATTTGATACACTGCCTATTTTGCAGGTTTTCCCACTTACAAAGCACGTAGAGGTTTGTAATTTTTACCATCGGTCCACTTCAACTGTGAAAGACGGAATCCAAAACAAAAATCCTGAAAATCACATTGTATGATTTTAAAATAATTAATTTGCATTTTATTGCCTGAAATAAGTGTTTGATCACCTACCAACCAGGAAGAATTCCGGCTCTCACAGACCTGTTAGGTTTGCCTTTAAAAACCCTCCTATTCTCCACTCATTACCTGTATTAACTGCACCTGTTTGAATTACCTGTATTAACTGCATCTGTTTGAACTCGTTATCTGCATAAAAGACAGCTGTCCACATTCAATCAATCAGACTCCAACCTCTCCAGAATGGGCAAGACCAGAGAGCTGTCGAAGGACATCAGGGACAACATTGTAGACTTGCACAAGGCTGGGATGGGTGACAGGACAATAGGCAAGCAGCTTGGTGAGAAGGCAACAACTGTTGGCGCAATTATTAGAAAATGAAAGAAGTTCAAGATAACAGTCAATCTCCCTCGGTCTGGGGCTCCATGCAAGATGTCACCTCGTGGAGCCTCAATGATCATGAGAAAGGTGAGCATCAGCCCAGAACTACATGGCTGGACCAGGTCAATGACCTGAAGAGAGCTGGGACCACAGAATCAAAATAAACCATCAGTAGCACACTACGCCATCATGGATTAAAATCCTGTAGCGCACGCAAGGTCACTCTGCTCAAGCCAGCGCATGTCCAGGCCCGTCTGAAGTTTGCCAATGACTATCTGGATGATCCAGAGGAGGAATGGGAGAAGGTCATGTGGTCTGATGAGACCAAAATAGAGCTTTTTGGTTTGAACTCCACTCGCCGTGTTTGGAGGAAGAAGAAGGATGAGTACAACCCCAAGAACACCATCCCAACCATGAAGCATGGAGGTGGAAACATTATTATTTGGGGATGCTTTTCTGCAAAGGGGACAGGACGACTGCACCGTATTGAGGGGAGGATGGATGGGGCCATGTATCACGAGATCATGGCCAACAACCTCCTTCCCTCAACAAGAGCATTGAAGATGGGACATGGCTGGGTCTTCCAGCGTGACAACGACCCAAAACACACAGCCAGGGCAACTAAGGAGTGGCTCCGTAAGAAGCATCTCAAGGTCCTGGAGTAGCCTCGCCAGTCTCCAGACCTGAACCCAATAGAAAATCTTTGGAGGGAGCTGAAAGTCTGTGTTGCCCAGCGACAGCCCCGAAACCTGAAGGATCTGGAGAAGATCTGTATGGAGGAGTGGGCCAAAATCACTGCTGCAGTCTGTGCAAACCTGGTTAAGAACTACAGGAAAGGTCTGATCTCTGTAATTGCAAACAAAGGTTTCTGAACGAAATATTAAATTCAGTTTTTCTGATGTATCAAATACTTATTTCATGCAATAAAATGCAAATTAATTATTTAAAAATCATACAATGTGATTTTCAAGATTTTTATTTTAGATTCCGTCTTTCACAGTTGAAGTGTACCTCTGATAAAAATTACAGACCTCTACGTGCTTTGTAAGTGGGAAAACCAGCAAAATCGGCAGTGTATCAAATACTTGTTCTCCCCACTGTATCTTTGATGTCATTGATATGATTGAGGTTAAAGCGCATGCTCCAGATGTCAGCCTCTGTGCTGCAGGCACACTTGCAGTCTATGGGCAAAATTGTTTATTACTCAAACACATTTGGCTGCAGTGATTGAATTGCTTTTGTCAGATATCGCTGTTCTGAGATCACCTATGGATTTGTGGGCTTCCTTGGTCGACATTGTCCTTAAGATAGAAATCTGGGGTGACATATCAGGTGAGTGTGGTGCCCATTCATCATAATGTTTGACTGATGACTCTGTCATCAAAGTGCCTGTTGACCCAGTTCAGTGATACATCTGAGGTGTGGGGAGTGACTCCGTCCTGTTGGAACTATCGTTCTTCTCTTCTGAACTGTCTGCATCTGATTAGGATGCTTCAAAACTACTCCAGGAACTCAATGTAATGCTCCATATTGACAGTCAATGCTTTACCACCATCATCCTCAAACCAGACATCATTGATGATCCCATGTTTAATGATTGCTTCTGATTGGAGAGTGGATTTCTCTGAGCGGAGCGGCCTTTCAAGCACCTGATCAGGGGGTTCTATGCCCCGGTAAACATTGCTCTTGGTGTTTACATGCACACTAATAAAGAAATGTGCCTCATCAGAGAGCCAGACAATGTCCAGGAAGTCAGGCTCTTCTTCAATCTTGTCTGTTAACCACTAGCACATTGTCACTCTTTTCTGCATATCAAGCTCAGTCAGTTTTAGTTTATCTTGAAATTTGTATGGATACATCTTCAGGTCGTCAATTAGAATTTTTCTCACTGATTCATGGTTAAGTCCAAGCTCCTGACTGACGCCTTGAGAAACTTATTCAGGTTTCTGCCCACTGAATAGCGAAGAGGTTCCTGGGAGACAGCACATTCTTAGGATGACCTGAATGTGTTGGCCTATCATTTTTTTTTGCTGTTCATATTGTTAACAGTGCCTTCTTCTAAATTTAGTTGTCCATGGCATGTTGAAAAAAAAAATGAGGCTGTCTTGACTATACATGAAGTCCACTTTGCACACCTGCAAAAAAAAGACAAGAGGATATAATTAGTCTGGAGGAAATTATTAGCTGTAAGGTCAAGTACCGTTTTTTGTGGACACCCTGCATAATATGTAGATGGCTTATTTGCAACAAGTTACTACTCAGAGGCTTGAACTTAAAGATCCTTGACTATTCGAGAAAATAAAGAACAACCAACTTAAATTATTTATTTTAACTTTTTACAATTTATTTATCTTTAAATCACAATGTCGGTCCAATATAATATGGAATAGGCAAAGCCTAGAAGTGAACGCAGAATTCTTCTTACATTCGCTTCTGACTTTACCTATAACGTGTTCACAACTGTATACTTGCCAACTATACCGTGGTACGTGTAAGCGCTGCACAGCTGATGATTTTGACGCAATTTCCGGTTACTTTGGCCTGGATTCGGGATCAGCGATAAAATAATGTAAATCATGATTAAAAATTATTTTTTGATGATGCGGGAGATATCTTTATTTAAATTAACTTTGGGAAAAAAATAATTGAATAAATAAATAACCCTAACCCTAACCCTAACAAACAATCACTTCTGGTCAAGAACAAAAGAAAATATAAGTTCCGGAAAGAGTTTCAAAATCACTCCCGGTAATGTTAAATACAAAATAAACACTTCCTGTCATGGAAAAAAATCACTTTCGGAAGTATAAAATTAACTTTGGGAAAAAAAATTGAATAAATAAATAAACACTTCCGGTCATGATCTCCTGGCATGCATCATTCCCCATGAAAAAAACCGGAAACAAAAAAAAAAACCAGAAACAAAACAAAAACGGAAGCAAAAGGGTCATCGCCAATGACACAGATTCACAATTGCCAGGGTATTGTGTTGTTTTTGTTGTTTCCAATTCTCTCATGTGCACGCATTAAGTAATATTCACAAGATAGAAATAAAACCCAATCGTGTTTATACACTGCACAGCGTTTAAAAACACCGGAAGCAAAAGGTCATAGCTCACGACACGGATTCCAAATAGCCAGGGGTATTGTGTTGTTGTTGTTGTTTTGTTGTTTTCTATTCTCTCACGTGCACGCGTTAAGTATGAAGCTCACTGCGTTCGCTATTACATGAGCTGAATCATTAAAGTTTGAATCATGATATTAAAGAGAAAGATCAAACCACCGTATTTTTCACGTAAATAACCCGACGCCTGGTTTTCTTCACACTTGGGGGAAAAAGTGCTCTAAAAAAAATTCAGGTGTGAATAACGCACACACGGATATGCAATAAAAGCCAGATTTCCTCTCCACGTGACCGGGAGATGTATGATCTCCATATTTCCAGCAGCTGACACGACTGTTTTCAATGGCCAACAAACAGCTCTTCTCAAATACAATTGCAATAAACAACCAATTGATATTAAAATTAACATCATGAGAAAGGGTTGTTGTAATAATTAAAGTTTACTGTTCCAATGTGTTACGAACCAGCATGGTTTCTGGTACCAATGCGACCAGAAACCGTGCTACTCATCCATTAGAAATGTGTAAATACCCTGCAGGCTGATTAATTTTATATCATTCAACAAAATCGTCCATACCATTACAAGTCCCTGCCGTACAATGTCTGTTGTCAATATCAGTACAAGTCAGAGAAAACATAAGTTTCATGGACTAATTTAGCTGAAAGTTCGTTGACAAAAAAGTGGGATGATTTCTGAAGAGGACGAGTGATAACGATATGAAATGCAACAGACCGCGAGTTGCCGACTCTGAGCTGTTTCAACTGTTTCACAGTGATATAAAATACGAGGACTTTGTGGGCTTTTCAGAAGACAACTTACGGATATACTTTAAATATCTTTGGAATCTATGTTATAAAGCAGGATTGTCTGTCTGTCTGTCTGTCCATCCATCTCTGAACTACTCGCTCAGTTTTGGGGCTAGCCCCAACAAACCTCCTGTGGTTTGGGGTCCCAGCCGGTATCCTAAGGTGGGTGGGAGGTTTCATAAATACCTCAATATAATTATGATTTTGAGTTTTGATCCATACGAAGTTGCTCCCTCTCTGGATGTAAAGTCAAAACGGCATTTATAGTCGTGTCCCTCACAAGTGTTTGTAACATTGTGTGGATTATGGAAATGCTGCAGGTGCCTTTGTCGTAAAGTTAATGCAGCTTTTCCATTTGCTGAATCACCTTCCCCACTCAGCCTTGCCCGTTCACCCTTCCCCACTCACCCCTACCCCGCTCACCCCTTCCCCCCGCTCCACTCCACCCTCCCCCCTCTAGCAGCATCATCCCGAGATAAGTTTTGTGTTTTATATTTACAGCAGAATACAGTGCGTGTACGTAATATGTTTACATTCACCCACCTCGCTGTGTTGTAATAAATTTGAAAGGTAAAAGTCATGTGTCTGTTTAATTAACCTCTGCCATCGAAGATGGACAGAGGTTACTGTTTTCACCCCTCTGTTTGTTTGTGAACAGTATTACGGAAAAACTCCTGGACGGATTTCGACGAAACTTGGTGGTGGATTAGGTATGGTCCAAAGGATCATGCCATTAGATTTTGGACTTGGTCCAAAGTCCAATATGGCCGCTATGGCGGCCATTTTGAAAAAATATTTGAATTTTTGTTTTTGCATTTCTACTTGTTTTAAGTGATTTCCAACCCCCCCAAAAAAAAATTGTTAGAGAAAAAAAAAAACAAAATTTTGCAACTTTTTTTTTTCAAAAAAATTTCGATTTTATTTGAAATATATATATATATATATATTTTTTTGCATTTCTCCATGTTTTAAGTGATTTCCAACCCCCAAAAAAATTTGTTAGAGAAAAAAAAACCCCAGAAATTTTGCAACTTTTTTTCAAAAGAATTTAGCTTTTTTTTTTTTTGGCATTTCTACATGCGCGTCCATCTCGTTTAGTTTATTCAATTGTGGTTCAGTAGAGTCTGATCCGTTTTGACCTACAATGCATAGGATATCAGGTTCACTTAAGTGACCCAGCAGTATTGGCGGCGGAGGTTTTGCACTCGAGTGCTCCCCCTCTAGTTTACACTGTTTTTATTGTATTTAAATGTTAACATGCTATTTATATATATTTACGTATTTATTTCAAAAGTAATGTTTTTGTTTCTGCCTACCGTCGATCTTCCTTGATATCTTCTGGAAACCCAGGACCCAAACCCCTGCTTTCCCATTGGCTCTTGCTTTCCACACCACGGTTTCAACTATCGAGACATTTTCCAGGAACCTAACCCCCATGATATTGGAGGTTTTCCTGTATCACAATTAAACTTGCAAAGACTTCCTCTTTTGTATCTCCTTGAGAATTTAACTTGACCCCCTGTGGTTATGTCGTGCCATATGGTGAAATGCCATATAACCCGTGCATGAGTATAGCCGCAGTTGGACTTTTTGGAACAAATTTAACATATAGCCCATGGGTTGTTTTCATGAAAATACGGTACTCTCATAGCTAATGTGTGGCTCTCAACGTCATTCATTCATCTCCTCTCCCTGTCAAGGTTGGAGTGCCCCAAGGCAGTGTTCTGGGCCCAGTCCTATTCCTGATCTTCATGAATGATCACTCTAACTCTCTGGGAAATCCTATTTATTTATTTGTTGATGACTCCACCCCCTCTGCCGTGACATCCCTCATCCTTCAGGCAAGCAGGCTGCAGCCTCTTTCCTCTCTTCAGATCTTGACAAAATCACATGCTGATCAAACACTTGGAATCTGTGCTTCAATCCTGACAAATCTCACACTCACTATCTCTCTCCAAAAGGACCATCTCGCAATACCTCCCCCCTCCCCCCAACCATATACTTCCTTAACAATCCTCTTGAGGAAGTTCAGTCACTCAAATTCCTGGGTCTCACCATCAGCCGTGATCTTTCTTTGGCAAACTATATTTCAAAATTGGCCTCCAGAACCAGTCACGACTGGGCATTCTCTATCGTAGGAAGTTCTTCCTTCGTACCCCTGAACTCCTATCCACATACAAGCCCATCCCCCTTTCTCCACCTCTTCCTTTTGTCCTGTTCCAATCCTGATATATTCAGTGTACTCGCTCTTCCATAAATCTTGACTCTACATACAAAAATAAAACAAACAAACTGCATTTGCACAAAGCAAACAATACTGGGTCTCACTAAATGGCTTTGTTGTACTTGCATTTGTTGTTATAGTCGTACCTTAATTGTTCACATTACAGTATTTTTAAAAATAACTAATATTGCTCTGATAACATGATAATGTAACAGAATCTTGAATATGCAGCAGCTCAAACTCCCTTTAATCTGAACGTGTTCTCTTAGTTGCCTCAAACATCTCCCCGACTTGTACATTCCAAAATTCCCAATCATCCCTTTTCTCAAAAAAATCCCTCGCCCATATTAGCAAATATAATATGTAGATGGCATATTTGCTCGATATTACTACTCAGAAGCTTGAACTCAAAGATCCTTGGCAATTGGAGAAAATGAAGGACAATGATTCTCTCTGTCTCTGTCTCTTTCTCTCCCTCTCTCTCTGTCTCTGTCTCTTTCTCTCCCTCTCTCTCTGTCTCTGTCTCTCTCTTTTTCTTTCTCTCGTGCAGCCTATGGCTGCGGATTGCATCATTGGTTGGGATGCGGCAATGCCGCTGATGCAGTGTCCCCCTTACCAGTACACTGGTACTCATTTTGCCGACCTCGGAAGGATGACAGGCTGAGTCAACCTCCTGGTGTATATCAATTTAGAAGCCAACGGGGCTTGAACTCAGGACCCTCGGATCCCACACCAGGCTGACAATGAACTAAAATGATATATTTTAACTATTTTTCTTCTTTTTAATTTTTTTTTATAATTTATTCATCTTTAAATCACAATGGCGATCCAATATATTACGTGATATAAATTATTCAAATTTGAATCACGATATTAAAGAGAAAGGCCAAACTGCATTTGCATAAAGCAAACCGCACCTCAGAATGAGAGAACAAAGAACAACAAAGAATCAAATGTATGAACTGATTGGAAATAAATTTTTTTTTTAAAGTGATTCTCAATAATAAATAAAATGTAAATTAGTTAGAAAAAATTTCGTGACCAATTATGTACTGAGAAATTGGACAGTAATGTAAAAAAAGTTGGTGTTTCTTGGAATATTGCGAGTTTGTTGTTCGTATAACCTTTGTTGTCTGTTGCTCGTATAAACGCATCAGTGCTGCTAATGGGAAGCCTGCAATAAGTTTGGTATTGGCAAGGAGAGAAAACAATAAATCATTGGCACAATCATAAGTTATTTTTTTTTTTTTTTAAATCAGATATGGTTTGGACTTTATTTAATAAATGCACAACATTCACATTCATCATGTACTGATGTTTTGCTATTGAACATTAAAACAGAGAAGATGGAGAAGAAGAAAAACAAACATGACAATTGTGATAACAATCGGTGTGTATATATATATATATATATATATATATATATATATATATATATATATATATATATATATATATATATATATATATATGAAAGCTGAAATAATTTTTTGGATTTATAGTGTGAATAAAACGAATTAAATCGTATTATTGCCTTGACTTTGTGGCTATTTAGCGAAATAAAGGCAAATAAATGACCATAACTCAATTGGTGAAACCTGTTGAAATCTTAATAAGTCAAGAATAAAAGCTCTCATCTTTTTTAGATTTTACATTTCTTTTTGATTGATCAGACAATGCATATTGTCATTTTATCCTAAACTACAGTTATAAAAACATGTCGAATGTGCAAGCAAGACGGCATAACTCTCTAGCAGTAGCTAATTTTAAATAGAACAGCACACAAGCACAATAATCTCCCATTCCAATTTGCATTTTACAAATCTCATATGCATCTAAAATACTTAAAATAATGAGGAAATCATGGAGGGATGTGACTATGAAATCAAGTGTATGTTGAAGAAAGTGCAAGTGAGAAAAAAAGAGAAAAAGGAAATGAAAAGATCATAAACTAAGCACCACTTCATCATGAAGATTTTGACCTATTAAGTTCAGGACCTTCAAGAATTTCATGCCAATAAGAAAAAATATCCACTGAGAACAGTCATCCATTTATGAGCAAAGGGTCAGCAAAACAAACTAAAATAAGATGAAAAGCTCAAAAGAATAAACAGAGAAAGAAAGGGCTGTACATCAACTGCAAAGCACTTACTATAAGTGTGTGTGTGTGTGTGTGTGTGTGTGTGTGTGTGTGTGTCACACACCACACCTTTCTCTTCCTCAGTGTGACTGACACACACACACACACACACACTCTCTTTAGTATATTACAAAATCTTCTCAGTTTCACGTTGTTCCCTTTATATCTGATCATGACTTTGCTGCCTATCCTTTAGCAGTCTGCCTTTTGTAACTCCCATCCTACTCCTCCAGAACCCCCTTCTTTCTCCCACTCTCTCCCCCTGCGTTTATTGAAAGTAGGCCGGTGGTGCGGAGGCGTTCTCACAAAATGGGATTTTAAACATTAATGTTGGCTGCACATCGTCTGAGGGCAAATTAAATGGAGTTAAACACATACTTTACAACTGGTGGAATTCCTGCTGTGGAGGGAGAAGATGCTTCATCATTTGGTATCAATCCTTAGCACCACATGATTAACAATTGGGATATTCCTGCTATGTATTTTCACAATCGCATCTGTGATGTCAACAGCAAGACTGGTTGTGAGATGAAGCAGGATACAGTTTATGTCGAAAAAATCCCAGTATCATTTGGAATGGCTTTGCATAATTAATACTTGTGCTTATTTCCTTCCAATCAAATATATATATAGACAGACACACACACTTGAATGAATGGATCATTGTACACTGTGGATCAACATCATTGGTATTTCCCACAAAGAAGCAGAAGCAGCACACAGCCTGCTGCGTTTTCTCATCACAGACAGGTTGGTGTCCAGTGTTTTCTGCCGCCTCTCCTCAGATCTTGCTCCCTTTGCTCTTTCATTACTCTGTTCCTCCCCAGGCCCTCCAGGTTGTACATGTTGTTCTAGCAATAACACCTTCCTTGTGAAACTCCAAAAATCCTGGCTCACTGCTCACTTCCATTCCTTTGGAACTCTTTTTCCCCACTTGTAGATTCTTTTTCCTTGGTCTGTTCAAATTCAATCCCACTCCTAATTCTAGGACTTCGAGCAGGCAGTGCACCACCTCCTCAGGTTATCCTCCTCCCTACCCCATAATCTTTTATAGCTGAATTGAGGCTACCCTTACCTCTTTCATCTACATGCAGGTTGCTAGGTTTTTTCCCTCTTTTTCTCTCTGTTTATTCATCACCTTGTGTTCACATGCTTTCTATTGCTGCACTGCCAGTGGATTGCCTTCTACACTTGCTTCCTCTAATGTCTGCTTTGAATGCAATTTTTTTTTAATGATTGGTAGTATTTCAGAAGGAATGTTACCACCTAGAACAAGCCTTTGGTGTTTGTATCAAGATGGTAATGGCTCTGCCATGTGGGCAGCGGTTCAGAAGCGAGGACCAGCTAGGTAGTTTGAATGTGGGATCAATGGAGGGGAGAGGAGTCGAGGTGGTGGAGATGATTCAGAGAAGGAGGTTGGAAGTGTTGTGTGTGCAGGAGACCAGGTGTAAAGGAGATAGAGTGAGGAAATTGGAAGGAGGATACAAGCTGTTGCATGCAGGTGGTGATGGAAGGAGTAATGGCATGGGAATAGTCATATCAAAAGAGATCAGCAAGCAGGTAGTCAGAGTGGAAAGATGGGAGGAATGGATAGTTATGGCATGGGTGATGATACAAAGGCAAATTGTGTGTGTTATGTCAGCATATGGGCCACAAACGGGAAGGACTGGGACGGTGTGTGTGTGTGTATGTGTGTGTGTGTGTGTGTGTGTGTGTGTGTGTGTGTGTGTGTGTGTGTGTGTGTGTGTGTGTGTGTGTGTGTGTGCACAAGAATAACAAGCTGCTTGTGAGCAAACAGATGTGAAACCAATTTTGGAGGGAACTCTGGATAAAATCAGTTAAAATTATGGAAATTAGAATGGGGGTGCTAGACATAATTAAATTTATGAGAGATGATCAGTGAGATAGCCTTGACCTTTTGCTTGACATTGAGAGCATCCATCAATTTAACCAGACTCAGTGGTGTAATGGTTTGAGCATCTGTTCTGAGTTGGGGAGATCAGCAATTCGAACCTGACCCTGGCCAATTCGTACCAAAGACTTTAATAATGGTACGTGCCTGCTTCCTTGGTGAACACTCAGAATTTAAAAAGGACCGAGCATGGATAAACAATCACAAGTTGGCAACCATTGTCCAGAATTTATGGGCCTATGGCCTCCTCCTTCATTGAAGTTCCTTGTAAGGGAACTCATATTCTTTCTGAAATTTATCCAGTGGAAAAATACCAGCATCTATGAGTATGTGCCAAGTTGAGATATATGTTGCAAGAACCAAACGGTGATAAAAAAGTGTAATTTCACTAAAACCACACTTGATTTCTAAAAAAAATTAATTTGTACCTGTGAGTTAGGAGAGTAGCGAGTACTTCCCCGTGAGTTGCTGTTTTTCCCAGAACTATAACTGCCTTCGGAAGTCCAGGCTCTGCAGCAGTCTGAGCTTCGAAGGCATCGACTGTACTCCTTGCGGACCTGTGACACCATGTGATAAGGATATGACTTGATACATCATTTGCAACATTATCAGAGTGAAAAACCAGATCAGTGGTGCCATGAGCACATAATCATTCAGGCGTTTTTGTATTCATCAGAACACCATACAGTCATGTTGTTGAAGTTATCAACAAACTGGCAACGTCCACATTCTGGGTGACCACATGTGACATCATGTCGGTAAGATAACCATATCCAGTTGGTGCACTTAACAGCCTGCAGCATGTATCCAAAAAAGCAAAATGTTTGGTTGTTTGTTTGTGATCCTACTCTGACTCCCAAGGTTAATCGCCACAAACCTTTAGACTTTAGAGGCTCATACTTTTTTTCTTTTTTTTTAACCACGCTGCACTGAAATAGGTGTTTTAAAGTCATTTTCTCACAATTCATAATTTTTGAACACACGAGCTGCAACCTGTCACTATCTCTGTGAGGGTAGATCTATCAGGGGCAGATCCAGAACATTTTTAGGGGGGTTCACTTAAGGTTAAGATGTTCTCATATTGTGAAATATACCACCAAGCATTATTCAAGTCAATGTAATCGTCGAGGAAAAACTGGTTAATCTATTCAGAGCTCGCAGTGTCCGACCATAAATGTACTTTCTCCACAGGAAAATTTGGGAATATCGAGCGACTTGACAAAAGGGCCTCAGGCCTGTCACTAACTGATTCTAAAGAAAGGCTGAAGATTTTGGAATCTTTGCGACAGATCTTTACAACAACAATGTAAATACACAAAATGTTTCCAATACAAGTCAATGAAAATATCGAACAGACAAGCACAAAATGCAGCGAAATGACCCCGAGCCATAGACTCCTATAGAGAAGGACTGGAACCTCACGATCTCGGGGTTTGTAACTTGTGTCTGAAGGATTAACTTGAGTCCGGGGCTAAAATGACTTCGAGAAGGGCGAGAGACACGTTCTCGGGATCCATACAGGGGTTTTTGAGGATGACGAGTTCAATAGTGTCATTTTCAACACCACCTGGGGTCATCTTCAAGGTCAAAAGGTCATATTTCAAGGTCAAATTACTGAATTTTGGTATTTTTTTCCCGTTTTTGTGTCTAACTCATAGAGGAAAACTTTTGTAAAGTCTATGACAAAACATGACATTGTGCACCTACTGTACCTACTTGCTGATTTCTATCATTGTTAACTAATGTATGTTTTGTTTGTTTCTCTTTCAGAAACTGTCCAGCTGGTGATCTCACAGGATCTTTGTGTTGTTTCCTGCTTTGGCGACAATATGCCACGTCGTTGCAGCTGCTTTGGTTGTGGAGGAAACGATGATGGGACGCCTTATGTGAAGGTCATATCCTTCCCAAAAGATCCTGAGGAGAGGGAGAGATGGATATTGGCAATGCCAAATGACAAAGAAAGCTTGAGGTGCTTCAAGGAGATATATATATATATATATATATATATATATGTATATATATATGTATATATATATATGACATTTCAATTGTGATTGGGTGTCAGTTAGGGGTGGCAAACGACCCAAAGAACCCCCATCAATATTTCCTGGAGTACCAAAATCAACTTTGAAGCAGGTGACCTCAGCCCCACACCCAACATCATCTTCTACGTCAGAATCAAGAGCAAAGAAGATGCAGGCAGCTGATGAGGCTGCAGACAATATCCAAGATTTCGACCACTTCTGTGCTAAAATCAGCTCCTATTTTCCTGGCATTAACGTCATGAAAGACCAGGAAAACCTTTACCTATCAAGAACTGATGCTACTGGACAAACTGTCAAGCAGTTCTTTCATTTCCAACAAGTTCACTCACCTTTTGGATTTCTATTCTTGAATAGAGTTGAGAAAGATGGCATCGAGGTGCCCAAACGACTTTTTCCTTTGCAGAAGAACAGCCTGCTCTCAAAATGGTCCCAGATTAGATCCATAACTGACCAGGTAAACATCTATGAATGCACAAGCAAGGAAATTCTTCAGGTTGTAATAAGCCAGCTCTGTTGGATGATTGAGGCACACGAGCTTCCTCATTTCACCTTCCTTCTGTCGCAGCTGCATCTTATGTTCAAACCTCTTGATCGTCGCCGATTTGATACTGATACTATGATTTTCGCAATGCAGCTTCACAACATATCACCCAGTGCATACAAAATGATTCGTCGATCCAGCTTTATCATTCTACCTCAACAAAAAAGGTAAAACAGATGCTTGCTAGTAATCAGCAGGACTCCAACCTCAGAACCTTGTTCGACCAGCTTAAACCACAGCAGCGTTTGGTCAATTTAATGTTTGACGAGGTAAAGCTGGTCGAGACATTGCGATTTTCTGGACGGCATGTTTTAGGATATGCTCAAAATGCAGCAGCGGGTGGTGAACATGAAATGCTTGCTTCACATGCTATGGTTGTTGAAGTTGCCTGCCATTTCGGTGGTCCACGCTATATTCTACGCATTTTGCCCCGCAAAAAACTAACTGCCGATCAGCTGAAGGAACTCCTTATCGCAGCTGCATCAGCTGTAGTTGGTGCTGGCGGTACTGTGATTTCTTTGATATGTGACAATTGCAATACCAACCGCAGTGTTTATTCAAAACTTGGAGGACCAGGAAGTTGCTGAGTGCTGTCAATTCAAGAGCAATCTATGTTCTTAGTGTACGACTATGTGCACATCTTCAAAAATGTTCGCAACAACTGGATTACTGTTGATGGCAAGACACTCTCATTTGTCGTAGATGGTAATGAGTACAAAGCTTACTGGGGTGATATTCAGAAGGTTTATGAGATCGACAGGGCTACTCCTATTTGTTTAACCAAGCTAATGCACACCGCTGTTTTCCCCAAGCCCCTTCAACGCCAGAGCGTACCAATGGTATGCCAAGTGTTCAATGACAAGACTGTCGCTGCTTTAAAGACCTTCAAGGATTCACTGGCCATCAGCGAAGGCACAATCATCCTCACCCAGATAATGAGTGAGTGGTTCAAGATGATGAACGTGAAAGACCGTTTCTCAGCTATCCATCTGCGCGACAAATCCAGACAGCCTTGGACAGCAGACTGTACAAGTTTCACTAGGCTGGAGCAGGCCTGCCAAATTATATCTACCTGCGCATGGCAAGGTGGTGGTCGTAAGCTGAAGCTAACTCAGCAAACTGCTGAAGTCTTCACAGTGTCCAGACATAATAATGTGGATGCTGCCAAATTGCTTCTGCCAGAGAAAGACTTTGACTACGTTCTTCCTGCGAAATTTGCAGATGAAGCCTTGGAAAAGTTTTTCGGCCAAGCCAGGCAAAGAAGCGGTGGAAACTTCTACATTGACGTAGTTGACATTATGGCTGCAGCTAAAATTGTAACTTTGCAAACACTCATTAAGCATGACATTATGCTCGAATCTAGTTCTCATGTGATTGATTGCGACAAGAACTGCACAACTTCCATAAATCCAGATGAGTGAAGTGAACTCATTGACGAGATTACTCCTCAAGACACTAAGGATCTCTTGGGGTCTGACGATGCCCTTAATCATAAAGTAGTTTATTTGGCTGGACACCTTGTTCATAAATATGGCGATAGCACTAGTATGGAGGAGATCATTGATGATGAAGATGGTAACGAGGTATCATCTGAGTTTCTAGATAATTTGAATGGAGGTGGATTGAGTGTGCGGACTATGTCAACCGTCTTTTTTGTACATAATGCCTATAATTTGTACGAAAAGACTAAAATGCGTTGCCGATTTCATTTTGCTGAGCTGTTATCCTCCGCAGATGCACCTTTAGCTAGTAGTAATGCAGCATGTTCTACTTTAGCTAACATTCCATTAAAAGCTCATGTCCTCAATGTAAGTGACAAAGAAAAAGCATTGGGATGCCTCAGGAGGCAGCTCTCCAACTGGTGATAGACATAGACATAGTTGTAATAGGCATAGTGTTGTGACATGCATATAATGTTAATGTAATACGATATATGACAATAAATATCAAATTTTGACAGCTCCACACTTGCATCTTATTACAATCAGCTATCTCTCACCGTTTATGAGTTAGACACAAAAACGGGCAAAAAATACCAAAATTCAGTCATTTGACCTTGAAATATGACCCTTTGACCTTGAAGATGACCTCAGGTGGTGTTGAAAATGACACTATTGAACTCACCGTCCTCAAAAACCGCTAGATGGATCCCGGGATCGTGTCTCTCGCCCTTCTCGAAGTCATTTTAGCCTCGGACTCAAGTTAATCCTTCAGACTCAAGTTACAAACCCTGAGCATGGGAGGTTCCAGTTCTTCTCTACAGGAGTCTTTGCCCCGAGCACTAGATAAACCTAAACTCGCCATTGCGGATCATCAGATCATTAGTTATAATAATGGATGATGTAGCCACTGAAACTTTGAATTACCTGGTGAAATAGTTCAGGATTGTACTGCACTTTGCTGTGGGACATGATCCTGAAAATGCTGTCTTTCTGTTCGGAGCCATAAGGCCTAAGTCACATTTGCCGCGCCGGCCGTGGGGTCTTCAAAATCTACGGCCACTAGCAATTATACGGCGGTCGCAGTATTTCCACGGTCACACAATGTAGCAGTCACATACGTTTTTATTTCTTGGGTAGCCGCACAGCATATTTATAAATTGTGGAGACCGAAAACGTGGGGGTGCTGTACGGTCTTTGATTTGATGTCGCACGGTGACGTTTGGGCGTTCCTGCAGCGGCCATAGAATTTTCAAGGCAGACGCAAGGTGCCCGCAAGGCGACCGCAGGGGGGCCCTAAGGCGAACGTGTGGCCAGACGGATGGTAATGAGTGGGTTTTTTTTAACCAGTTTTTTTGTTTCGGCTTGTCAAATTGCTACGGCGAACGTAGAAATGAAAAAAGTTATAACTCCGCGTTATAATTCCACGGCGACCTTACGACCGGTAAAATATAGCCAAACGGCGTAGGGCCACCCTGAGGCCACCGCAGAAACTCTGCGGCCGCCGCATGTTTCTGTCAATTCAGAGGGCCTACGGCCGCCGTATAGCAAATATGACTTAGGCCTTTGGTCTTAGAAATTGTGGAGACCGAAAACGTGGGGTTGCCGTACGGTCTTTGATTTGATGTCGCACGGTGACCTTAAGGGGGCCCTGCGGCGGCCATAGAATTTTCAAGGCAGACGCAAGGTGCCCGCAAGGCGACCGCAGGGGGGCCCTAAGGCGAACGTGCGGCCAGACGGATGGTAATGAGTGGGTTTTTTTTAACCAGTTTTTTTGTTTCGGCTTGTCAAATTGCTACGGCGAACGTAGAAATGAAAAAAGTTATAACTCCGCGTTATAATTCCACGGCGACCTTACGACCGGTAAAATATAGCCAAACGGCGTAGGGCCACCCTGAGGCCACCGCAGAAACTCTGCGGCCGCCGCACGTTTCTGTCAATTCAGAGGGCCTACGGCCGCCGTATAGCAAATATGACTTAGGCCTTTGGTCTTAGAAATTGTGGAGACCGAAAACGTGGGGTTGCCGTACGGTCTTTGATTTGATGTCGCACGGTGACCTTAAGGGGGCCCTGCGGCGGCCATAGAATTTTCAAGGCAGATGCAAGGTCGCCTCAAGGTGCCTGCAAGGGGACCGCAGGGGGGCCCTAAGGCGAACGTGCGGCCAGACGGACGGTAACGAGTGGGTTAATTTTATTTTTTTTTTAACCAGTTTTTTTGTTTCGGATTGTCGAATTGCTATGGCGAACGTAGACATGAAAAATTACCTCCGTGCGGGAGTGACGGTCATCTCTGCGAGAAAATATATAGCCTCCTGAAGGTAGGGCAGTTTTTGCAAACTTTGAAGTCACGTAACGCAAAAACGAAAGCGAAATTTGAAAATCCGTCCCGACCAAATTTAGAAATTGCCCCATAGATTCATATGCCACAATCAAATTCAAGATTGCTTGAGAAATGTAGGAGGAGATAGATTTTGAAAATCGTCATTTTCGCATTTTTTGCCAACTTTGAAGTCACGTGACACGAAAACGAAAGCGAATATCGAAAATCCGGCACGACAAAATTTAGATATTGTCCGATAGATTCATATGCCACAATCAAATTCAAGATTGCTTGAGAAATGTAGGAGGAGATAGATTTTTTAAATCGTCATTTTCGCATGAAAATCGTCATTTTCGCCTCTTTTGCCAACTTTGAAGTCACGTGACACGAAAATGAAAGCGAATATCGAAAATCCGGCCCAATCATAATTTAGATATTGTCCCATAGATTCATTTGCTACAATCAAATTCAAGATCGCTTGAGAAATGGCAGAGGAGATAGAATTTGAAAATCGCCATTTTCGCAACTTCAAAGGCCTCGTGACCTTGACCTTGACCTTCGGTGACCTTGAAAGTCATACCATCGTGAACGTCTCATCGACCTCTATCAGGATCACTAATGACCAGATCTCCCGCTTCAACTTCATTGTGAACGGACGGACGGACGGACGGACGGACGGACGGACGGACGGACGGACGCATATTACCCTTTCTCTCACCAATATTATTAGGTCATTGGAAATGACCTAAAAAAGTTATAACTCCGCGTTATAATTCCACGGCGACCTTACAGCCTGTAAAAGATAGCCAAACGGCGAAGGGCCACCCTGAGGCCAGCGCAGAAACTCTGCGGCCGCCGCACGTTTCTGTCAATTCAGAGGGCGTACGGCCGCCGTATCCTCGCCGTAGAGCAAATGTGACTTAGGCCGAATTAAACACTGAGTCGCAGGGATAAATACAGAACCAGCGGCGAAAAGTATCGTGGCTCGGATTAATTGCTGAGTGAAAGCAAAAGATGTGTGATTGCCAATTGTCCAGTGATATCTCGCACGACGATCATGTGATAATAATTGAAGGGGGGAGGGGAAGGGGGGGTTCACGTGCACCTGGTGAACT
>NC_140971.1:38925507-38938007 GCF_056783735.1 Eptatretus burgeri | reverse complement strand
CCGGGGCTTTCAACAAGCGCCTCTTGCTTAAACTATTGGTTCTATAAACCCAGATTCCCGTCGCCTGTGTTGGTGTCCTTACAATTTCGGGCCTCGCCCCCCAATTTTCTCTCCGTGCCCTCACACGGTCTCCTGGCTGGGACACGTGGCTCCCTTTGGCAGGCACGACCCTCTGCCGATTCTCCCGCTATGGCACCCCCGGGCACTACACTGCCTCCGAGCCTACCAGCTCCCTAACACCGGGGAGTGCCCCCCATGGCACCTCCCCTGAACCGCACACGTGGCAGGCCGGCCTCCCGGGCCCCTTTCCGAGGGTCACCCGTGCCCACAACACTGCCCACGCGGCTAATGGCGCCCCGGGTCCCCGCACCAAGCAGGCGCACCCGTGCCCACTACTCTATCCCGGCCCCCCATGGGCCCATGGCCTACCGCGGCCGACTAGCCTGGTGCCCGGGGTACCCACTCAGCGATACTCACCTTTCGCAGCCACGCTCCCAAGCCCGTCAACAGGGCTCCTGCACCCCTCCAAATGGGTCTCGAGCCTACTTTCCCACCAACAGCAAAACGACCTCCATTTTTCAATTTGACTAACCCAGCTAACTCACTTTACTCTGACCCCGGGGTCCCTTGGGCGGGAGTCACTCCTCCCCCCAAATCACTCATCGCACCATGCATTCCCCATTCACTCCACTCACACAGACCCGCTGGCCTCACTCACTCAACAAGTACTCACCTCACAACTCACCAACTCTTCAACACACACACCACTGAACTCTGCCATCCTTCTAACTACCTCCCCTAACTAACTCGTGCTCCCACGTCGTCCCTTAAACTATAGCACGTTCCTTTTAACACTACGTAGCTAAACTACGTCCCCTCTACACACTCACTGTCAGTCACTGTCTCCAAATAATCCCATTAATCAATTTCCCAGGGGGGGAATTTCCTCCCTTCCTACTGGGCTCGTGAACTCGTCGCAAGACTCTGAGAGCCCTGTGCCTCTGCGGGAGCGGCTGTTTCAGCACCGACTCCTCCGGCAAGACATATCCATGAGGGCGTAAGGTCGCCCTTGTAAGGCCTCAGGCGGTCCGCGTGGACGATCCGAGGGAGGGCTCGTGGTCCCATTTTAATTTTTAGGACCACGTCACTGACTTGCGCCAGGACAACCCCCGGGCCCTGCCAAGGTGAGGTGAGCTTCGGGCATCTGCCCTTCCTTCGCCGGGGGTTAAAGAACCAAATCTTTGCCCCCGGTGGGTATTTGCTCACCTGGCTCCGGTGGTCGTACCTGCGCTTCATTTTTATGCCCGCCTGTTGGAGCTGGTGTCGTGCGAAGGCGTGGACCTTCTCCAAGCCCCCCTCCAACCGACGGGCATAGCCCTCCCCCGGGGGCCTATCAAGCCGCTCAGGCGTCGGACCGCACAATAAATCGACGGGGCTTCTCAGCTCCCGTCCATACATCAACAGCGCCGGACTACATGCGGTAGACCCGTGCTGGGACGCGCGATAGGCCATCAGGAGGTACGGAAGGTGTTCGTCCCAGTCCTCCTGGTTAGTGGCGGTGAAGAGGGCCAACTGTTGGACCAGGGTCCTGTTGAACCTCTCCACCATGCCATCAGACTGTGGTCTCAGGGCGTTGTCCGTGTTTTTCGAATTTCCAGGAGCCTGCACACCTCTTTTAGTAATTCACTCTCAAAATTTCGTCCCTGGTCCGTGTGCAGCTCCTGCGGAATCCCATACCGGCATGTAAATCCTTCTACGAAGGCCTTGGCCACAACCCCTGCTTCCTGGCTGGGAAGGGCAAAGGCTTCTGGCCATTTGGTGAAATAGTCCATAATTACGAGGACGTACTTATTACCCTGGCGAGTGGGGGGCAGTGGTCCCAAAATGTCCATGGCCACTCGCTCCAGGGGAGCCCCAACCTGATGTAGTTGGAGTGGGGCCCTCATCCTCTGTGGCGGTCCCTTTTTGCAGTACAGGCGTCGCATGCTCGACACCAGTCCTGTACATCGCGCCCCATGTTAACCCAATAGAACCGCCGGCGGGCCCGAGATTTTGTTTTGGTCCTGCCCAAATGGCCGCCGGCGCGGGTACCGTGCACCTGTTTCAAAATTTGGGTCTTAAACCCATCAGGGACTATCACCAGCCAAGAAGTTTGTTCAGAAGGAATCTCCACCCACTTGCGATACAAGATGTTGTCCCTCATTCCTAGGGTCCTCCACTGAGCCCAGTATGCCTTTGTTCGCGCCCCGAATGGGGCGATTTCCTCCCCAGTGGGCCTCCTGTTTTCCTGGACCCATTTGTACACTGGCCCTAGCACGGGGTCTTCCCGCTGGGCCGTGCTCCATGCCAATCCACCAAATTCCTCTCCTGCGGTTAGTGGCAAAGTTGGGCCTACCATCCGGGCCGCACGGACTGGGAGTTTCGGGGAGGCGTCTGCCAATTGGTCCCTCTCCTCATGTCTCGTACAATATTTGCAGTTTTCCCTCAGACAGGGGCGTCGAGAGAGCGCATCGGCATTCCCATGAGCCTTACCGGCTCTATGGACCACACTGAAATCGTACTGCTGCAATTTTTCCAACCACCTTGCAATTTGGCCCTCCGGTTCCTTGAACCGTAAGAGCCATTGCAAGGAGGAATGGTCAGTTCGAACCAAAAATTTCCTCCCGTACAAGTACGGGTGGAAATGGCTCACGGCAGACAGCATAGCCAATAGTTCCTTACGAGTTACGCAATAATTTCGTTCGGGCTTACTCATGGCCCGACTGTAATACGCGATCACTCTTTCCACGCCCCCTGTGTCTGAGACAAGACTGCTCCCAATCCTTCCTGGCTTGCATCCGTGTCCAGGGTATACATCCCGTCATCGGTGGGGTACGCTAAAACAGGTGCGGATGTCAAACACCCCTTTAATTTGAGGAAGGCCTCCTGGCACTCCTCCGTCCAATTAAATCTCAACCCCTTCTCCGTCAACCGGTGAAGGGGCCTGGCTATCTCCGCAAAGTTTGCCACGAAACGCCGGTAGTAGGAGCAAAGTCCCAAAAAGCCCCGCACCTGTTTGACAGTTGTAGGTACGGGCCACTCCTCTACCGCTGTAATTTTTCCGGGGTCGGTCTTCACCCCCTCGCGGCCTATCACGTGTCCGAGATAGGCCACCTCTGTCGCGAACAAAGTGCATTTCTCTGGGCTCAATTTCAGCCCTGCCTGCCTGAGGTGCCCAAACACCTGGTCCAAATTGGCTATCTCCTGGGTGAATGTTTTAGCGTGTACCAGGACGTCATCCAGATACACCAGGCATGACTGCCACGGCATGCCGCCGAGTACACGCTCCATCAGTCTCTCAAAGGTGGCGGGGGCGTTACACAAACCGAACGGCATCACAGTGAACTGATACAGTCCCTTCCCTGTGGAAAATGCCGTTTTCTCCTTCCCCGTCTTATCCATCTCCACCTGCCAATACCCACTCTTGAGGTCCAAAGTTGAGAACCATTTAGAGCCTGCAACGGCGTCGAGGGTATCGTCAATTCTAGGCAGGGGATAGGAGTCTTTGAGTGTCACGTTGTTCAGCTGGCGATAGTCCACACAGAAACGCGTGGTCCCATCCTTCTTTTTAACCAGCACAACTGGTGACATCCAAGGACTTCCCGAGGGCTCGATGACACCTGCATTGAGCATCTTTTCAACCTGTTCATCAGCCTCCTCTCTTTTGCTCCATGGGAGCCTTCGAGCAGGCTGACGGACAGGCCGGGCCCCATTGGTGTGGATCTGATGTTGCACCAGGCCCGTACGTCCAATATCCTCGGGTGACAAGGAGAAGATCCCGATGTGTCGGTCGACCAGCTTGTATAAGGCCTCCCGCTGGGCCTCCTCCAAATCTACACTACTCCGATTTACCATCTCACAAATGGGACCGGGCCAATTCCTAATCGAGTCTGGAGACTCCTTCTGGGGCCGGTCCGGCTCGACGTTATCGTCCCTCAGCTCTGCGACCTCTTTTACTGGGATGCAATCTGCCACCTTCGTGCCCTTCCTGATAGTGCGTGGTTCCGTGCAAACATTTATCACCCGTACGGGCACTACTGGCCCGTCGGTACTTACCAGGGTGCGGCCCACGACTAAGCCCGGGGTTGACGGCCCTGCCGATAGTTCCGCTAGGCCACAGGGGCCCTGCCACGTTGGGGGTGCTCTCCACCGGGCCGGGACCACCGCCTCGGCACCCGGGGGAATGACCACGGAGTCAGGAGCCTCCAGCTCCACCCTCTCATCCGTGCTCACGCCTCCTAACGGCAACTCCTCACCACCCAACTGCATGACCCCCGGCCCAAGTCGATCTTACAACCACCGGCCGTCAGCACATCCAACCCTATTAGACATGGGTCGTACACCTCAGCCACCCAAACCTCTATCTTGGTTTTCACAGTGCCCAATTTAAACGACACGAAACCACGTCCTATGATAGGGGCCGTTGCCCCGGTAGCTAGCTGCAAACTATGGTTTTGCAGACGGTGGATCTCATCCCAACCGTCTACACTCGAATCAAGGACCACAGGGCTGATGATCGTGGCGCTTGCTCCTGTGTCCACCACGGCGTCTACCCCTACGCCGGCAATCTTGCACCGAATTGTTAAGCTACCTTTGCCAATTTGGCCACAACTGATGACCTGTCGCAGTTCTGAGGGCTCTTCTCCGTCTGAGTCTGCCGAACACGGCCCTACATGTTCGGCACTTCTTAGTTTCCCGGGGACTGGTGGGGGGATGTTTGGGCCTGGCTGTCCCTATTGACCCGGGGCGGAGTTGGTGGTCTAGGGGCCGGTGGCTCTTCTGTTCGCGGGGGCCTTTCCCTGCGCGGGGCGTTGCACCTCCGCTGCAGGTGGTCCCCTGCGCCACAATTATAACACCTCTTCTGGTAAGGTGTTTGCCTCCAGTACGCCGAATTATACCCCCTCCATTCCGAATTGGGGTACCCCCGATGGCCCATCTCCCGCCCTTCCCGGGCCCGACCGCCTCTCCACAGGTCTCCCGAACCGGCGGTCGAACATGCCCTGCACCATCCTTTCCATTCGCGCTTGGTCGCCCAGGGTTGCCCCGGCTCCCAGCGCACTGTCGTGCACGGGGTCCACCTGTCGGACTGCCACCGCGTGGCGCCCAGCCCCTCCCAATGGCGTTCTGGCTGCCTCCCAGCAGGCAGCAGTATCAGCCGCCTTCTGGAGGTTGTCCGGGCGCCATACGGTGAGCAATGCTCCGACATCGGTGCCCCCTATTGCTCGAAGGAAATGGTCCAGGGCAATCTCCTCCCGGTACTCCGGTGGCATGTTGGTGTGCGCGATCCCCACCAAGCGGCGAATGTCATGTGCCAATTCTCCCAGCGATTCCTGGGGACGTCGTTTGCGCCCGTTGAGCTGAGCTTTAACAAGCTCGCTCTGCTGGTCCATGCCAAATCGGTTTTAGGGCCGAATGGAGATCCTCCAGGGTCGCCCCCTCACTGGGTACCGTGGTCAGGACTTCCAAAGCCACGCCACGCAGGGCCGCTGTGAGTTGTGCCACACCCTGCACCTCGTTCCAGCCATTGCCTCTGGCAACACACTGGAACTGGGCCATATATGCCCTCAAGTCCGTCTTGCCATCGTACGGGGTAGCGGCACCCTCGGTTCTTTCGAGGTCTCCTCCCGTTCCCTAGGGACTCCGGGAGGAGTGTACCTCCCCAGTCCCAACGGTGCCTCACTCCCGCAGGGTCCGAGCCATTTGCCCGGGGCTCCACCACCCTTGTCTGCGTCTGTCCGTGCCCCGCGTCGTCCCGCTTACTCTCCCAAGCCATTGGACTCACACTCCGCACACCCCCTGGAACAGTCATTCTGGGTACCCCCATTAGGCCAAAAGACCCCGCGGTCTCTACCCTCCCCAAGCTTGGCATGCTCACCCCCGCATCGGACAAGCCTCCTGCTCCGCCCTGTGACACCGGCCCCACCTGGGCACGATCCGCCTCGAGGGAGTATATCCTCTCCCCCTGTTCCCGAAGGAGGCCACCCTGCTTCTCACACCGGGCCTCCACCCTATCCGTCAGTCTCTTCTCCATTTCCTCCATTTTCCCCTTTATTACCCCATTTATTTCCTCCCCTATCGTTCCTAACGACAGTTCCCCGACTTTTTCTCTTATTTGCTCCACCTCCCCTTGTACCTGTGTCACCATCTTATTTGTCTTGGATATTTCCTCCCTCGTTGTCCTAAACTGCTCTTCTGTCTCGCCCCGGTTTTTTCCTATCTGTTCCCCCAGTTCCTCTGTCTTTTCTCCGGCTTTCCGCTCCATTTCATTAATTACCTCCTCATGTCTCTTTCTACATTCCTCCGCCACCTTTTTTAATCCTTTCTGTGTCTCCGCTTTTACCTCCTTTCGCAGGTTTTCAACTTTGTCTGTCATTTCCCGATGTCTTTTCTCACAGTCCTCCTTCACGGCTCCCAATCCCTCCTTTATTTTCCCTTGTTCTCTTTTTAATTCCTCTATCGCCGTCGTGTTCCTCCCTATTTCCTCCTTTATTTGGTCTTGTCCCTGTTTTACTTCTCCCAATCCTTTTCCTACTTTGTCTATTTTTCCAACCACCGTCTTTATTTCGTTTACCCTCTCTTGTTTACTTTCTTCCATTGCGACTCCCACTCCTTTTACTTTCTCTTTTAACCCAGTCACCTCCGCTCGTATCGTGTCGACTTCCTTTTTCATTTCGTTTTTTAGTTCTTCCAAGCTTCCTTTTAGGCTCATTCCCATGTTCTGCGTCTCACCCCGCAGCTCTTTCATTTCTTCCCTCATTTGCTGTGTATTCGCATCCATCGTCGTTTTCACTTCATTTGTATTTGTATCCATCTTTTCGTTCATGCCTTTCATTTCGTTTTTCACTTCATTTGTATTTGTATCCATCTTTTCGTTCATGCCTTTCATTTCGTTTTTCATTTCATTTGTGTTTGCATCCATTTTTTCGATCATTTTCGCATTCATCTTTTCGTTCATTGCCGCCAGCATGGCGCATAGCTGGGCCATGTTGGATGCACTCAGCTGAGCCGTTTCGGCAAGGGTTGGGGAAGGGTTTTGGTGGAGAGGGGGGGGGGAGGTGTCATACTCTGCGGCCGCTGCCGCACCCATTTCAGGTTCTGGGTTTAGTTGGGCGAGTCCGTGTTCCTGCACAATCAACATTTCCTGCTCGGGGATTCCATCCTGGACCATGGACTCTACATTATTACACATATCCATTTCTAATACCCCCGGCTCCCGCTCGCCTTGAGACGCCATCTTGCTTCTCGTGAAGGGTTAATTTGCTCGCTCGTAATTTGGAGGGAATCGGGGGTCGCTTCTCTCACCCCTGGACCGATTCCCGTGAATTTAGCCGGAGACAGGACAGCCTGTTGTCCCGCTCTCCAATACCAGTGCCGCGAGGAGGGCGATGAATTTGTATCCCACTCCTGACACCAGTGTTGCGGTCTTCGCGCCCGCCGGCGTGCGACGGCCACGTAACTCGAATCGCGGCACGTCGCCCACCGGACGGACAATCCAGTCGTGACCCTCTCGGACTAACGCCGGGAACCAGTCACGGGTGGACCTTTCGGTCTCACCGCGATCGAGCCAATCAGCCCCCGCGTGGGATAGGGTTGCTCGCCAAATTCGAACTACCTAAGTACCCACGCGGAGGGTAGACCGGGCGATCGCACCTCGCCGCAGGTCGACTTCGGACACGGGCCACTTAAGCGACCCGTTCCGTACTATCAGAATAACCGAGCGGTGTTATCGTCGACCTCGACGGTTCGATTAATTATCGGGCGTATTCAGCCCACTACCAACCCTTTACGTGAAGCAAGATGGGGATTCAATGGGGGAAAAGACGAAGCGAAGCGGGAGAACAGTTCAACAATAAAGCACATTTATTCGCGGCACACGGGAAGCACACAAATACAATTCCACCAAATGCACACAAAAAAAAGAAAACACAATTCCATTTACACAAAAAGCAAATATAAAAGTGAAAACACAGTGCAGAGCTAATACCGACTACCGAGCACACGGCAACACTTATACAATTCTACTTCACAGACGGCGCCGACAACACATACCCAAAACCAAGGAAAAGAAATCCCCCAAGAATGAGGTAGGCCTGGGGCCGAGACCGGGTCGGGCCTACCCGTCTGGTGATGAGACGCGGAGCGGCGATGGCCCCGCAACCCGCGGGCCTCGTGGACAGTGCCTGGCAGGGGGTGGGAACGGGGCCCCCTTGGTCGCACTATCTCAGCGCGGGGGGAAACAGGAGGGGGTTGCTGATGCTCGGGGTATAGAGGATCTTTATTATGTGCGACGAGCGTCTCCACCTCGGCCAGGTCGCGCTGTCGGCCTCCCTCGGGTTCAGCTTCCTGCACGACGCGAGCACCCCCTCGTCTGGTGTCGCCGCCTTTCCACAGCTCCGTCCCCTCCGTTCCGACTCCAACGCACACGACGAGCAGCTCCACCGCCCGCGAAGTCTTGACCCTCTGCTTCCGACTCTCCTCTTCTTGACTCTCCGACCCGTTCTTGTTTGCGACTCTCTTCGTTCCGCTGACTCTCCTTTGCGACTCTCCTCTGACTGACGAACACCGTCCTTTTATCCCCCCCGTAACTTCGCCTTTGACCCCCTCCCTTTGACCTTTCACCTCGCTCCCCATTGGCCCGAGAAAAAGTGGGCGTGAAGGCTTTTTGATCCACAAATTTGCATATATCGATCGTTCTGGAGGCGGGGCCAAATCGCCCCTCGCTCACCGATTGGACGGCAAAAAGTGGGCGTGTGTCGTTTTTGATCCGTTTTTGAAGCAGAAAATCCGTGATTTTGTACACGCTGTTCGACGCGCGTTCTGCATGAGTCCAACACCGGTACCCACAGCGGGGCAAGAACGGTGGCGATGCTACGGTTGTGAGGTGTGCGTGAAGGTCGTGGCGGTTGTGGTGAAGCGGTGGTTGTGGTCGGTGGTTGATGTTGTGGTTGTGATCATGGCGGTTGGTCCAAAATAAAGATAGTAAAAGAAAAACGGCTATCCTGAAGAGTCGCAGCTCGCATAAATGACATGTATTCCCACTAGACAACGGGTTTGGACCTAACTACACATGTACTTACCGAGATACCTCACCTAAGGGACCTGAATGGTGGCTTGCGAATCTGGTAACCACAACACTATATATGTGTGTGTGTATATGTATATATATATATATATGTGTGTGTATATGTATATATATATATATATATATATATATATATATATATATATATATATATATATATATATATATATATATATATATGTGTGTGTGTGTGTGTGTATATATATATATATATATATATATATATATATATATATATATATATATATATACACACACACACATATATATATATATATATATATATATATATATATATATATATTTATATATACACACACATATATATATATATATATATATATATATATATATATATATATATATATATATATATATATATATATATATATAATGACTCTGCCTCCTGGGCCTGTCATACCACATTTTTGTGGGGTTGCTGCTGGGGGAAGGTTGGCCCAAGTCTCATGAACCGGCTGGCCAGGTTTGACATCCAACTTTGGTACAGGCAGGAATTTCGAATTTGGCCGGGGTGCCGGCAATAGCTCGCCTCCTCTTTTGGAAGGACACCGTGGGATATTTAACGTCCAACAACTGATGCCAGCAGATGCCTAACATCCATCCGAGGAACAGCACACACACTGATGAATCAATGTGCCTGTGAAACATCATGATGACAGTTTATCGCTGTGCCGAGACTCAAACCCAGGCCATACAGCTTGGAGTTGAGTGTGCATACCTCTCGACCATCCTGCCAGACCTCATGACAAATATTTATCTTATCTTCTTCATTCATACGGGGGACACGGGGCACAGCAGGAGGTTGACGAGACAGATTAACATAACAGAGGTTGAGAGACACAATGATCCACACGACAGCAGGGTTTTCTCCTCAGAGCTAGTGGTTTCCTCCACACGTTCTCTGGTCTTGACAGAGAAATGTGCCCAGCAAGACTCAAGCAAACCTGCATCCCGATGGCTGGAGGTTTGGATGGGAGACTGGCCAAGGAAGCAGACAGTGAGAATGATGAGGGGAAAGTTCTGATTGTGATGGCCATCGGAAGACAAGTCTCTAAACCTGCTGCCCGTCACCACTTTTTGTTAACTTGTCGCAGGGGCAGAGCTTCAGGCTGCACATGGCACACCCATTGGCCGTTCTCCAGAATGGGATTACCCCACCCTCTCAAAAGGCAGGAAAGACCATTGAAGGCTCTCACAGCCTCTCAGGTTTGTAGAGTTTATTCGCACGATCGTTTTTTAAAGGGTGTGAGTTAATTTTTATTGTTTTTTTATTTTTATTTTTTGCAATTACACGAAGATTGGTATTTCCATCAGCAAAGCGACGGGTCTTACTTCTGGTGGCTTTGAAACTAACTAAGCAGCTTCGTGAGCACTCGCCAAGTGGCTTAAGCACTCAAGCAAGCAGTCCTATGAAATGGTTACTACAAAACGGCTGGCTTGGCAAGCGATCACTGATCGGTCATATAAACCCATGCACCTGGAAACACCCAAACAATGTCCGAATTGGACAAAGGAATTTTTTTTTTTAAAGCAGTCGGAATTGCTGCTGAAGTTAACAAAGAAGTTAAAATTTTGAAATCTGGCTGACATTGAAAGGATTCTAGCGCTTGTGGCATGTGCAGAAATTAAATAAAGCCACAAACACTGGCATCTCCAGGCGTTTATAAGCATTGCAATGTATCCAATGATTTGTAGGTATGATGATCAGGCATCGATGATTTGTGAGGAAAGCGAAACAAAAAACTTTATCGTTAAGAAATCATTGTGGCCTGTGCCAAGCCAAGGCATTGTTGAGCAGGCCAAAAAAAAAAGTTGTGGCTCAAGATTCTTGCAAGCTAACAGAGGGCTGATGAAGATGGTGCACCACCATCTTGGTATGGCTTATTCTGGTTTTTCGTGATGAGTACCCCCTAAATTATCTTTCAAAGGTATGTTTAAATTAACCCAAACACCCAATTTTCATTCTTGCACCACCTCGGAGTTCCCATAGTTTGCATGCAAAGTTTGGGGCGGCTAGGTTTTATGGTTTTGGAGTTATGGAGGAGACAGACGGATGGACTGACGGACTGATGGATGGACACACTGACATTTATTATTATAGATAATCGGAATAATAAACCTTTCACAGCAGCATGAGGCAGAGCATGTACATTTCTTTCCAACAGTAAGAACAAAAGCATTAATTTATGAAGACCACCAACATAAACAAGTTGTTCTCAATGAACTGATTGAGATCCCTTTAATTGACGGTGCTTTTCGGTGGTGACGATATCCTTTCTTAATTCAAGCCTTTGACACTTTCTACCAATTTATGTTGACACAGGAAAATAATATCTGATGCCACTATTGTTGGATTATGTATCCCTGGACCATTATATTTTAAATTCCCTCGAGTATTTGTCCACTAGCTGAATGTCACCAAATATGGCAGGTGCACAAAGTAAACAAACAAGATTGGTTTTCTAAACTATATTTTACTGTCATGACGTTACATTCATTCCAAACTATTTCTGAGGTCATGCTGGAAGATTATACATACGTACCTTTTTTTGCAGGGCGCAGTGGAAAATATAAATAAACATTCCTTGGAAGGAGTTGAAAATTGTGAAGAGGTAGGCCATCACCAGTGTTGCCTTGTCGATAAACAGTAGGCCGAAGATCCATGTGAGACCCAATAGGCACAGCAGCGCTATTGCTCCAAGAACCCAAGACCTTCAAGGAGTGGGGTGAGATCGACAAACATTTGCCTCAAATAATTCAAAGCCCCAGTTTAGATTTTCATTAAAGGCTTTACACCTTTATGAGTTGTTAAACAGGTTGGTTTTACCAGGACAAGATCATGTGCAACATTGAAAAACTTGCAAGTTGTATTTGATGCCAGATGTAGTTGGTGTGTTTTTATGTTTCTTTTTTTAAGTGATATAAAGCTCTTGAAAGAGCTTCAAAACATATTACAAGCAGGACAAGAATACGAAGCGACATCACTGCACTGTTACACAAATCAAAAGGAAATGATAACACACAAAATAAAAATCAACAGAGTCAATGAGATTTGAACTTGGGATCGCAGGATCATGAGCTACACTGCAGGAATCAGGATTCCTACATCAGGTAGGAATGCTAAGAATGGTCACCAAAACGATAGGCGTGATTGGAGGTCCCCTCTGGGCACAGAGGTCAAGATGTTGGGATCCCAGGTTGTTTGTATTTGAAGTCATCGTCAACTGTATAATATTCCACTCACATTTATTTGCTAAAGATTTTGCTTTTCTTTATTCAATGTTGTAAAAGGAATGGGATTTCGAGCAATTTTTTTTAGCATATTTTGCCTCACGGCTGTTTTAGATGTACTTAATTT
>NC_140971.1:38903007-38913007 GCF_056783735.1 Eptatretus burgeri | reverse complement strand
AGAAAATGCTGCGATATTCAAAACCGCGATAGCTAAAAGCAATATATAGAGGAAGGCTAGGCAGCAGCCAAAAATAAACATTACAATTGAAATAAACATAAAATAAACATAAATCAGCTTTTCCATGAAGTTTCCTGCTGCGTTAAGCAGATTAAACATTCAAAAGCAGATTAAACGTAGCCCTTCCTTTCTCTGATTTGTCGAAAGCCCCCACCTCTCTTTCTCTCTCTTTGATGAACCACAGCCATAGTCTTCACAGAGCATAGGTGCCAAGGAAACAGCTTCCTGAGAAAGGGTTGGCTATACTGTGTGGTTTGTCATTGCCTTCCCAGCAGGAGTTGGGGCAGGAATTTGGAATTTCTTCATGGTGCTGATGATAGCTCGCTTACTCTTTGCAAAGGACACCATGGGGGAATTAAACACTGACCAACTAATGCCTGCGGACGGGACGTCTAGTTTAACGTCCATCCACGAGACGCCACACACATTGATGAATCACCCTGCCTTTGAAACACCAGGATGCCAGTTTATAGATTGGTCGGTCTGGATTCAAACCCAGGCTAAATGGCTTCGAGACGAGTGTGTGTACCTCTAGAGTCCAGACAATCCTGCCAGCCCAAAGCTCCCACGATTCCTTCCCTCTTACTGTAATCTCTAAAATAGTTTCCCTTTGTAACCTCGTGATGTGTTTCTTTTGTAAATCATTCTGCAGGTCCTAAACCAGCAAATAAATAAAACAAGACCGAGAATTGCTTTGTAATACATGTCCCCTACCGATGTGATATTTTCTTTGTCCATAAAGGGCATAACTCTGTGAAAAATTGACGAAATGCCCTGAAACTCGAAATTGTTCTGTAACTTATCATAATAAAGCCATGTACTGAGTTTCAGTTGAATATGTTCAAGGGTATGGGGAAAATAGTCTGAAAAACCACAGCTGGGATGGACGGAAGGATGGACAGACAGACAGATGGAGAGCAAACCTGTAGTCCCCTCCGGTGAAACCAGTTGGGGACTAATAAAAGCACTCTCACTTTGACCAAGCTTATCCAAGAACTCCACTTTTAGAATGAAAAATTACTTTCCCCGACTTTTTTGCACTTGGTTCATCACGAGCAAGTTTTCCGTTTGGGAGCCATGGTTAAAAATCACCAAGAGCAATAACAATCAAAAACTACAAGAGCAGTTGGTAGAGCACATACCTCCACCACGCAATGTCTGATCCACGAGAACACATCGGGCCCAATACATTTTTCAACAAGAAAAAGAGCAATCAGTGATTGCAGACCCTTGCCAGGACTTGTTTTGTGTGGTGTTTCTGTAGTTTTGTGTCATGTATCTTGTGTGGTGTTTGTGTACTGCTGTGTTGTGCAATTAATAACAGACGCAATTATAACTGCCACTTTGTAACTGCTGGCAGTGACGACCAGGTAGCAAGACGTCCTGCTTTGATGCAACCCCACTTTGATCAGACACTTGACCCTGACCCATGTCATTTATTATTATTATTATTATTATTATTATTATTATTATTATTATTCAATTGAATTATGAATGGGATTAAAATAAATTAAAATTCAAATCAAATGGTTCCTCTTCCGGTTCTGGTTCTTGAGTGACAGAGGCGGTTCTTTTTCAGGGTCTCTGCTGACTTTCTCAAAGATACGTTTTCTGGTCATTTTGCCACGTTTTAACTGTCATTTTGTTATCTTTGTGTTTACCGTGTTTTTCTAGTTCAGGCATGTGTTCACACTTGTTTTGTTGAGTTTTTGTTGTTGCTAATTGTTGTTTTTGTTGTTGCTAATTGTTGAGTTTTCGTCGTCTTTTCATATCGGGTTTCCTCGAGGCCTACCCTTCTCCCGTTTGTGTGCGCAATCGTGTTTGTTGTATTTTCTCCTTAAAACCATCAGTTTTTATTTTCTCCACTTCTTCCTCCACCCTCCTTCCATCCCTCTCAACTATACCCTCTGTTTCATGTCTTAAAATATAAGAAATACATTAAAAAAATCTTATCCCAAATAACTACGTGACTTCCTCTACCGACTCTTCTTTCTCCTTCTGCCGATCTACCATCAACTACTTTTGCCAACCCACATTCACCATACACCACAATTTTTTTCTTCAACCTTTCCTTTACCTAATCTTTAAGACAAAAGAAAACAAAAATTCTTTATTCTCATAACCTCACATTGCACCTCCCATAACCACATGTTTCGATACCCACTCTTCTTCTTCTTCTTCTTCTTCTTCTTCTTCTTCTTCTTCTTCTTCTTCTTCTTCTTCTTCTTCTTCTTCTTCTTCTTCTTCTTCTAACATTGGTTGAACGACCAGCTTCCTTCTGCGTTTGCCAATCCAAATTCACCAAACACCGACAATTTTTCTTCAACCTTTCCTTTTCCTAATCTTATGTGATCTTAATTAAAAAGATTTTTTTTTAAATGGTCTCTGAAAATGATACAACTTCCTCTTTCACACATGTGGTTCTCAGTTTTGTATCATAATTAGTATTCTTCTTCTTCTTCTTCTTCTTCTTCTTCTTCTTCTTCTTCTTCTTCTTCTTCTTCTTCTTCTTCTTCTTCTTCTTCTTCTTCTTCTTCTTCTTCTTCTTCCTCAAAAGACTATTTTCAAATCGACCTTTCCTTCATCCCTTGTCTAAAAAGTCCAACTGTTACACGTTTCTTTTCTCCATTCTCTTAATTCTCCTTTTTTGCATCCTTTGTGTGATGACTTTCATCACATCTCTGACTTAAAAATTTAAAACTCCCAGGTTGCAATGCATGTTCATGTTCCACCAATTGTCCTTTTTTTTCCAACTTCAGTGCCAATTCACCCCACCGACTTAAATCTACCTCCTCCCAACCCCTAAACTGTTATCCCCTCTCCTTACCCCTCCCATCTTGCCCCTCATCCTACCTCTGCACTTGGCACCTCTTCGCTGTCTTCTACTTCAGTATCAGCTCCTCTTCTGTTGTCCCAAACTGTGTGGTGTTCTAACTTCTGTGGGCTCCATTCTAACCTAATATACATCTCACTCTCTCAATCAGTACACTCATCATCACAAACATGCTCATTCCTTCCTCTTGTACCTTCCCTCTGGCTGCTCCCTTCTTCACCATAACACCACCAAGTGTCACCCTTACCTCTCCCATCGCCTTCCTACACGTTGGCCGTGCCTGCTCTCATTGTCTCCCCTCCCTCTCAAAGCAATCTTCACACACTTCCCCCTCCAAGTTTCCCTCTCACCTTTCTCCAAAACTCTCCCCTCACCCTAAACTGTCCCCTCTTCCCCTTCTCCCTAAAATCTTCCCTCTCACTCCCCCTTCCCAAAGTTTCCTCAATTCACATCCACAAATCTGCCTCCTTCCCCCACCCTCTCTCTTCTATTTCATCACTCCACCTCCTCCAATGTTTAACTGCCCTCTGCTCTGTCTCTTATTACTCCCCACTGCACCTCAACCCATCACAACTGAGCCTTTTCTCCTCCTCATCCGGCTCTCTCCCCAAGCTCTTCTGCAACTCCCCACACTCTGTCAACAATTCTCCTTACCTCCTCCTCGTCCTACCCTCCCCTCCCCTGCACCCAAAACCTCCTCCCTCCCTCTTCCTTAACAGTGTGGACCTCAAACATTGGTGGCCTTCACTCAAACCTGACAGATCTTTCCATACAGGTTGCTACTGACAAACCAGACATAATCTGCTGAACAGAAACCTTTCTCCTTCAAGACGTCTCTGACTCCCGAGTATCTCTCCCTGGTTACTCCCTCCTCCGGTATGACAGACCTGAGCCTCATCCTGGCGGTGGAGTTGCTCGCTTCATCAAATACTCTTCCTCACTCACCATGCACTGCCCTCTCTCCACCACACCCCCAGGAATACCTCTGGCTACGGCTTCCCCTCCACTCCCACTACATGTATATATATGTGTGTTGTACCGTCCCCTAAAGAGTGATGACTACATTTACATCTCACTCTCCGAAAACATGGACCAACTTCTATCCTCTCATCCCAACTCTCTCTTCGTCATATGTGGTGACTTCAATTGTCATCATGCCAGTTCGCTGGGTGTGAGTACATCTCTCACCTGCCATTGTACTTCAGCAAAGGATTTCTACGACTCATTGGGACTGACACAATCTGCCAACTTCCTGACCAGGATCTCAACCAACAGTACTCCATCTCTTCTGGATCTGATTTTGACCAATTTCCCTGAAAATATCTCCTGTTCTTCCTCTGCTCCAATCGGTTCATCTGTCCACGTGCTTGTCAAAGTAGACATCTCTCTTGACTGTTATAAGCGAACCACCTCAGCGCCATCGAGTTTGCCATTTCACTCAGGCCGACTGGCAGGAACTTCAAGCAGCCATCAAACTTCTATACTGGTCTCCCATCTCTACTTCCTCCGACATCAACTTGTCCTGGGAATTCTTTCAAAGAAACTTGCTCTCCCTCATGCACAGATTTATCCCCTCTCGTCTTCAGTTGTCCTTCCCTTCCTCCCGCCCATGATACACTGAAGCTTGTGGTGAGGCAGTTGTCCTGAAACAACTTGCCTTCGTCTCATGGAAGGCTAATCCAAATGAAGGCAATCAGTTCCTTCCACAAAGCTTGGCACAAGTGTGTCTACCCTCTGGAGAGTCAGAAAACATCTTTCTAGCATGAAGTCTGAACTCTCAAATCTGTCTCCCTCCTCCAAATCCTGGTGGTGTCAAGTTAAGTGTGTTTGTGGTGTATGTTCCTCCTCCATCCCCTCACTTTCCTCAAATGACTGCACAGCTGACACTACATGAAAAGGCTGAATGCCCATACTCCGTGTTTTCTTCTAAACCTAGTGGCCAAAACCCATCGCTTTCTGTACCCTCCTTACCTAGTGGCACCCAGCTGTCCCTGGACTCTGTGTCCTTTTCTGCTGACAAAGTGGAGAGCTTGCTGTAAAACATCGACTCAGCTTCTGCAACTGGTCCAGATGGCATCAGCCCACGTGTCCTAAAAACCTGCTCCACTGCTCTTGCTCACCCTCTCTCTGTTCGATTCACCCTCTCATTTGCTCAATCAACGTCATCTGCCATCTGCTTGGAAATCAGCAAACATTACTGCCCTGCATAAAAACGGTGCAAAAAAACAGATCCCTGCAATTTATGTGTCAATTATTTATATAATCACAGCCACCTGGATTGAGTTGATGAGGTGAGAGCTGATTGGCTAATTCCTCCATTCACAGGTGAGGGATGTGGGTGGGTATTTCTGCATTTATATATTGACTGCTTTTGACGTTTGGACGTGGTACATGCCTGGGAGCATTGCTGTCTGCGCTCTCGCTGATGATTTGCTAATAAGCGATGAAACCGCTCCGGTAGCTGAGGGAGTGTGTAGTATTGGGATTCTCATGTGTGTACTATGTGTGAACGTCTATATAGTTGTTGAAGAACACTGGGAAGGGTTCAAAACATCATAGCGCATACCTTGTGTAGGCCTTCTTGGGTTACTGTATGCAGCTTCTTCGGCTCAAGGAGTGTGGAAAGGGTCAATTGTATATATATATATACACATATATGTGTGTATATATATATATATATATATATATATATATATGTATGTATATGTGTATATATATATATATATATATATATATATATATATATATATATATATATATATATATATATATATACAGTATATTGTTGTAGAATTTGCGCCCGCCCGGCGTGCGAACGACCGCATCTGACCAATAGCGGTCGCTTCGCCCACCGAACGGACAATCCAGTCGTGACTTTCTGGAACAACGCTAGAAACCAGTCACGGGTGGGTTTTTAATCCCACCACGGCCCAGTCCGTATTCTACCCGCGCGAAGTAGGGTCAAACGCCGAATATCGAAATACCAAAGTACCCGCGCGGGTAACCTACCGAGGGACTGTACCTCGGCAAAGGCCTGCTTGGACACGAACCGCTTAAGCGGTCCGTTCCGTTCTGGGATAACCGAGCGGGTATTATCGCCAGACCTCGCCGGACCCGATTCTATTTATCGGTTATTTAAGAACCAACTGTATTCCGAGTGCAAGATGGGGCAGTTCAATGAGGGAATGGACGCAACGAACAGGTTTACATTCACACAAGGACATTTATTATAATAAAGCACGTATCCAATTAAACAAGGCAAAACACGTATGCAATTATACAAGCAACAAAAGCACGACAAAAGAACGACAACCGTCTACTTATTATGTACAGTCACTTGCACTTAACAGCAGTTCCTACTTATTAGACGGGCCCACGGACACACGTACGCACACACACACCCAAGAAATGGTGGCAGAGGCCTTAAATAACCAGCTCCAGCTCGGAGGACAGGTGAGCTGAAACCCAGAACCTATCTCGAACCTCTCCACCTCGTGTGGTCTTCAAGTTGTTCAGACCCGGGCCCCAGCGAGAGCGAGCTGGATCCAATCGCCGAGCCACGATCCTTCCCGAGCTTCCGCGAATCCTCCCGCGCTTCTCAACACGTGCTGGTGAGACGAGGCGCCGATCCTTCCCGTCAATGCGTCGCTTCCCCGAGGAACCACCTCCCGCGCTTCTCAACACGTGCTGGTGAGACGAGGCGCCGATCCTTCCCGTCGATGTGTCGCTTCCCCGAGGAACCATCTCCCGCGCTTCTCAACACGTGCTGGTGAGATGAGGCGCCGAACCTTCCCGTTGATGCGTCGCTTCCCCGAGGAACCACCTCCACAAAGAGGTCGATGAGTCGTACCAAGCCGGCAACCAAAATGGAGAACAAAGAGCTCCACAAACCAAGAAGAAGAAGCCACCACTCGCAGCTCGAGCCGAGCAACCGGCTCAACTTCCTTCCAAGCAAAGCAGCTCGAAGCAAAAAGCTCTCCCGAGCCAAGCAGAAGCCGAAGCTCACGGAATCATCAAAGCAAAGAGCCTCCTCCCGAGTCAGGCCTCAGCCGAAGCTCTGAGCCAGGCGAAGCAAAAAGCTTCCGAAGGCCTCAACCCAAACGCAAGCCAAGCAGGACCCGACGGTCCGCTGAACGACTACTCTCAACTGAAGCAAAAAGCTTACTGCCCAAGAACAAAGAAAGGATCCCGTCCTTATTCTTCTCCGCCCTTCCCCCGATCCCGGCGTGACTCAATGCCCTCGTGCTCCATCCCCCCCCCCACCCGCTCAACCACGGGTGGGAGGGAGTTGTTGAGTCATGAGTCACGGGACGGCAGGATTCTGCTTCCTCTTCGCAGAAGAGCGGGGAGGGATCTCTCCATTGTTCGTTCCCTAACTATTAAATTGATCCGCAGCGCATCTAATCGATTTCTGAACATTTAAACAATGGAAGGTGAGCTATCGAGGGAACAAGCACTTATCGACATAGCTGACTAAAGGAACCTGTATGTTGTGTGCAATCGAATTCCCAAATTCGTAACAATATATTTATATATGTATATGTATGTATGTATGTATATATATATATATATATATATATATATATATATATATATATATATATATATATATATATATATATGTATGTATATATATATATATATATATATATATATATATGTATGTGTATGTGTATGTGTGTATATATATATATGTGTTTGTATATACCTGTTGTTGGCTTAGTGGTTCGGGTGGCGGCTTGGGATCCGAGGGTCCTGAGTTCAAGCCCCGTTGGCTGCTGAATTAACACCAGGGGGTTGACTCAGCCTGTCATCCTTCCGAGGTCGGCGAAATGAGTACCAGTGTACTGGTCCCGGTGTATGCCCCGGTTAGAATAGGTGTACCATATCCCTGTGTGTCGTAAGCGGCGACCAAGGTTGGAGTCAGGAAGGGCATCCGGCCATAAAAATAACATTGTCTCAAGAAAAAGCCAACCACTGCACAGCAGGGAAAAATGGCTGTAAAAAAAACGGTCAAAAATATATATGTATATGTATGTATATATATATATATATATATATATATATATATATATATATATATATATATATATATATATATATATATATATATATATGTATGTATATGTATGTATATATATACAGTGGGGAGAACAAGTATTTGATACACTGCCGATTTTGCAGGTTTTTCCCACTTACAAAGCACGTAGAGGTCTGTAATTTTTATCATAGGTACACTTCAACTGTGAAAGACGGAATCTAAAACAAAAATCCTGAAAATCACATTGTATGATTTTTAAATAATTAATTTCCATTTTATTGCATGAAATAAGTATTTGATACATCAGAAAAATAGAACTTAATATTTGGTACGGAAACCTTTGTTTGCAATTACAGAGATCAGACATTTCCTGTATTCTTAACCAGGTTTGCACAGACTGCAGCAACGATTTTGGCCCACTCCTCCATACAGATCTTCTCCAGATCCTTCAGGTTTTGGGGCTGTCGCTGGGCAACACAGACTTTCAGCTCCCTCCAAAGATTTTCTATTGGGTTCAGGTCTGGAGACTGGCTCGGCCACTCCAGGACCTTGAGATGCTTCTTACGGAGCCACTCCTTAGTTGCCCTGGCTGTGTGTTTCGGGTCGTTGTCATGCTGGAAGACCCAGCCACGCCCCATCTTCAATGCTCTTGTTGAGGGAAGGAGGTTGTTGGCCAAGATCTCGCGATACATGGCCCCATCCATCCTCCCTCCATACGGTGCAGTCGTCCTGTCCCCTTTGCAGAAAAACATCCCCAAAGAATGATGTATCCACCTCCATGCTTCACGGTTGGGATGGTGTTCTTGGGGTTGTACTCATCCTTCTTCTTCCTCCAAACACAGGAGTGGAGTTTAAACCAAAAAGCTCTATTTTGGTCTCATCAGACCACATGACCTTCTCCCATTCCTCCTCTGGATCATCCAGATGGTCATTGGCAAACTTCAGATGGGCCTGGACATGCGCTGGCTTGAGCAGAGGGACCTTGCGTGCGTTGCAGGATTTTAATCCATGACGGCGTCGTGTGTTACTTATGGTTTTCTTTGATACTGTGGTCCCAGCTCTCTTCAGGTCATTGACCAGGTCCTGCCGTGTAGTTCTTGGCTGATCCCTCACCTTTCTCATGACCATTGAGGCTCCACGAGGTGAGATCTTGCATGGAGCCCCAGACCAAGGGAGATTGACTGTTATCTTGAACTTCTTCCATTTTCTAATAATTGCGCCAACAGTTGTTGCCTTCTCACCAAGCTGCTTGCCTATTGTCCTGTGGCCCATCCCAGCCTTGTGCAAGTCTACAATTGTGTCCTTGATGTCCTGAGACAGCTCTCTGGCCTTGCCCATTGTGGAGAGGTTGGAGTCTGATTGATTGAGTGTGGACAGCTGTCTTTTATGCACATAACAAGTTCAAACAGGTGCAGTTAATACAGGTAATGAGTGGAGAATGGGAGGGCTTCTTAAAGACAAAACTAACAGGTCTGTGAGAGCCGGAATTCTTACTGGTTGGTAGGTGATCAAATACTTATTTCATACAATAAAATGCAAATTTATTATTTAAAAAATAATACAATGTGATTTTCAGGATTTTTGTTTTAGATTCCGTCTTTAACAGTTGAAGTGTACCTATGATAAAAATTACAGACCTCTACGTGCTTTGTAAGTGGGAAAACCTGCAAAATCGGCAGTGTATCAAATACTTGTTCTCCCCACTGTATGTATATATATATATATATATATATATATATATATATATATATATATATATATATATATATATATATATATATATATATATATATATATATATATATATATATATATATATATATATATATATATATATATATATATATATATATATATATATATATATATATATATATATTGTTGCGGATTCGCGCCCGCCGGCGTGCTGACGGCCACGTAACTCGAATCGCGGCACGTCGCCCACCGGACGGACAATCCAGTCGTGACCCTCTCGGACTAACGCCGGGAACCAGTCACGGGTGGACCTTTCGGTCTCACCGCGATCGAGCCAATCAGCCCCCGCGTGGGATAGGGTTGCTCGCCAA
>NC_140971.1:38873007-38898007 GCF_056783735.1 Eptatretus burgeri | reverse complement strand
ATAGAGAGAAGAGTATGAAAGAGTGAGTAGGAGAGAGTAAGTCACAGAGAGAATGGAAGAGAGTGGAGGAGACAGTAAGAGAAAGAGAGAATGAGATTAAGAAAGAGAGAAAGGAAAGAAAGAGAAAGAAAGAAAGATTGACTTTTGGAAAATTCAATTTACCATATGACTGGCAGTTTACATACAAGTTCACCATTTATGTACCTGTCATGCTTAGTGTCATGCCTTAAGGCTAGCAAGTCAGTACATATAATGATCTATAAATGTATATTTTGTAATAATCATTATTTACAATTACTGTTGAAAGCAAAGATATAAAAGTGGTAGTTAAAATGCGATAAAAATTACATTTCAAACAATATCTAGTTTTGCTGCTAAAAATTGTGGACAAAACAATATTCTTATGCTATTCATTTTCATGATTTGTAAATGGTAGTATAGTGGGCTGTGAGGGTACAATGACAATTAGATGACCCAGGGAGTTGGGACTCAGAGTTTGCTGAAGAGCCATCATCACTAACAAGTTGCAGGATAGACAGTTTGTTTTCAGTCCTGGATATTAAAAAAAAAAAAAAAATGAAAACTTCGTTGAACACTTCAGCTATTGGAAGGGCAGGCAAATTTCAGCATTATATGTCTTCTTGATGGGACAAGTGCCAAGCTTGTGGGCTTTTCATTATCCCCATGCTTTTTTTTTTTTTAAAGGAAGGACATTGCAATCGGTTCTGTCCGTCTATCCGTCCGTCTGTCACACTGTCTCCTAAATGGTTGTGAGGAAATTAAACAAACTTTGTAGTTATGATCAACACATGGCAAGAAGGTGTGGGAGCAGTATCACTTTGGTCCCACACCCTGGGGTGGGGTCAAAAGGTCGAATACCAAAGAATGCAATTATGGGCACATTTTAAAATATATTTTTTTCAATGAAACTTTATATATACAATCAACATTGGGGACACATGAAATGTGTAACAATATTTTTAATTTGACTTCCAGTTCATACCCCACGGAGTGGGGACTTATGGTCACAGGTGTCAAAACAAAAGATGTTTTTTTTAACTCAAAATTTGATATTAGGTCATTCCTTGTGGAATTTTTTGCCATCTTTCAAGTTTGCTTGAGGTGGGAAGAATGGGGATTTGCAATGGCGCGATTGACTTCACTCTAGTTACCTCCGCCACTAAAGGTGGACGGAGGTTATGTTTTCACCATTGTTCAACTGTGTCTGTGAGCAGGATATCTCAAAAAAAATTATGGGCAGATCCGCACGAAACCTGGTGGACAGGTTGGGTGTATATTAAGGACGAATTGATTCAATTTTGGTGAAGATCCGGATCCAGCTTTGAGAATTAAAAAAAAATTCAGGTTATTCTTCATTATTGAAAGATGGGCCCAAAAAAATGAAATATAGCACGATATTTCAAAAAGTTGTGGATGGGTTCTGCCAAAAATTGGTGGATGAGTGGGGTGGGTGACAAGAAGAAGCCAATTAGATTTTGGTTCAGGTTGGTGAAGTATGCACTGTACCGAGAGCCATTCGAGTTGTGTTTTTCTACTGTTTTTACAATAATAGTATATTTATTTCTGATCCAACTGCCTTTTTGTTGTAAATATAAAATACCCCTGAGAGGGAGTGCCGGTCATCTCTGCCAGAGGTCGAAAGTAACTCTGTGCCAGACAGGAATAGGGGCAGTTCATAAAGTACGTACACTCTACTTGCGGGTTTCAAAACCACCCACCCCCCTCTGTATGCAGGCAAGTGACCACCCACCCACCCCCCTCATACATTGCTAATCGCTTGCAAAGCCAGCAGTTCCTTATGAACCGATGTTTGTAAGTCATGACAATGCAGTCCCGAGCGGTGAAATTTAACTTTTTCTTTTAATATCACAGCACATGTCATTTATGAAAATAAAAGTAAAAATTGACATTCAAAACAATGTTAATGTCATAAATGAAAGTAAGTGTGCATATAAAGTTGTGTTCCATTGTTTTAGTTAAATCTGACAAAAGCTTCAAATGTAATATTTGTCTCGGAGAGTCCCGGTTCTTAATTTATGAATACTTTTATTTTTGTATGTACGTACTTTATGAACGGCCCATACGGGGAATCAGAACGAAGTTTGAAGGGCTATAAAATCGGAACGAAAGCAAATTTCAAAAAAATGGCTCGTGTTGTTCTGGATAATAGTCCATCGTATCTGAATCACTAATAACATTTGATCTCTCTTGATAAATGAGGGAGGAGATATGATTTGAAATCGACGATTTTCGCAACTTTGACAGCCTCGTGACGTTGACCTCGACCTTGGACGACCTTGAAAGTTGTATCGTTGTGCATGTCTCATCGACCTCTATCCATTCCACTATTGGTGATTTGTCTCCACTCGGTTTGATTGAGAACGGACGGACGTACGGATGGACGGACAGACTTCGAGACTGGGGTTATTAGGTCATCTTTACTGAGATGATAGAGATGATCTAAAAATGTACTGGTTATGGAAAAATATTAGAAAGTACCACTGCAGTTCTCTATTGAAATTATTTGATCAGTAACATTTTGCCCTTCTAAGCTACTGTATATCTTAAACAGCTCATGTGTCATACATATATTATGGAAGCTTTTTTGCAGCTATCAGTCACAGACACTACATTATTTGAAACAAAGATTCAATGATGCAAACGAGAAAATCGGTAACAGTGACCCAATTGTAAACTGAGGAATCTAAGTCATGGAATGGATAATCAAGAAGGACTGGTCACCATATTGCTCATGCTGCAATACCTTCTTTCATACTCCCACATCTAATAAAATGAAGGAATTTAATTCTCAAGGATACTGCTATTGTCATGTCATTTGTCCCCAAGTAGCTTGACATATAGCCGTAGTAAAATACTGCCATTAGGGCATGGACCACAGGAACTGATGATAAATGGTTGTTTTTAAAAATACAAACACAGGCATGCAGATGGGCAACACAAGCTTACTTGATAAAGTCTTTGTTTTCCTGGAATCTGGACAGGAGGCAAGGAAAAGGAGGTAGAGGGGGATATAAAGGAGAGAGGGAGAGATGGAGAGAGAGAGAGAGAGAGAGAGAGAGAGAGAGAGAGAGAGAGAGAGAGAGAGAGAGAGAGAGAGAGAGAGAGAGAGAGAGAGAGAGAGAGAGAGAGAGAGAGAGAGAGAGAGAGAGAGAGAGAGAGAGAGAGAGAGAGAGAGAGAGAGAGAGAGAGAGAGAGAGAGAGAGAGAGAGAGAGAGAGAGAGAGAGAGAGAGAGAGAGAGAGAGAGAGAGAGAGAGAGAGAGAGAGAGAGAGAGAGAGAGAGAGAGAGAGAGAGAGAGAGAGAGAGAGAGAGAGAGAGAGAGAGAGAGAGAGAGAGAGAGATGGAGAGATAGATAGATAGATAATGAGAGAAGGATACCGAGAAAGGGAGGGAGAGAGAGGAGAGAGGAGAGAGGAGAGAGGAGAGAGGAGAGAGGAGAGAGGAGAGAGGAGAGAGGAGAGAGGAGAGAGAGAGAGAGAAAATAAAAAGACAAAACAGAAAGATTGTCTGTAATGCATTCCAAACACCATCTGTGTTCTTTCCATCAACACGGACGGAACTCATTAGTGATTGTAGTGAGAGCTCGGCAGACAGGCAAATCAAAAGTGCTCCGAATTGCTCAAATTAACAAATGCCCAGCATCAAACAACGCTTCTCATCCTCCTCTTTTGACACCGGGGTAAATTAAACTTTATAATGCCTTTCCCTTCCACCACACACTTGCCCTACTATCTATGTTTCAATAGCAAATGCTTCTTCATATTTATAAGAGCAACATGTGAGAAGGGGGGAAAAGCATTTGTATTGATGTAATTTGTGAATATGAATTATCCTGAGTTTTCATATTGTTTAAGGAGGAATGTCAAATGGTTCTGTGTTGTAATATATAGTGTTTCAACAATGGACGAGTAATCAAGCAGACCTGATATGGTACCCTCATTATAAAAAAGGTTGGCCACCCAAGAACCAGTATATCAAAATTACTGCTTGTACATTTGGGAAAGGTAAATTCAGTTTGAAAGACAGATTATTTTGGTTTTGATTGTGAAGAAATGGTAGAAAAATGCAGAATGATCCCAATCAACTTGAACAAAAGTTTAAGAAACATGGATCGAGTCCATGCATCAACCGCTCAGCTCATGATGTTAAAAGCCCCTGGAGCTATCAAGTCTTAATTATGAATATGCTGAACATACATAAGGTGTGACTGATCATCTTACCCTGGTAAGTCAGTGTTATAGTAGCCATCACACACTGGATGGCTGAAGAGGCCAGACAGCAGGGGGTAGGAAAAGAAGGTGTTAATGGGAGAACATTGTTAAGGTTTCAGGCAAAAACATGAGATTGCAGTAGTTAGTGGAAATAAAAGAATGCCATTTAAGTACACCAGCTAAATTATGTCAGGAAAATATATTAACAAATATATATGATAAAGATAAATAATCATTATTAACAATAAAAAACCTAATCGAAACAACAAAGTATTTGTGCAAATTATGAGTACTAACGAGGGATAATTTATTTTAAATTCTTCAAATTTTTTTTAACACAAAAATATAATCAAATGTAATCATTTCAAAATGAAATGGATTTTTTTTAGGGTGGTTTCAGAAAACGAGATTTTAATGCTACAAATAAAAGTTTGCTTGTGGGAATTTGTAATAATTTTTGTAATGAAGGATAATTTTTTTCTTCCCTAAATCTTTCCATTTCATTGTCAAAATCTTGCACACAAAATATTTTGTACGCATTCTCCAGGGCTGTTCAAATGTCTTGCGAGCCCCATCTTGCTTTAAATCAATGTTATTATATCTGTTCAGCTTGATGTTTTTACTCGATTCAAATTATTTCATTGATTTACTTGGGGCATTCAAAATGTGATAAGAATTAGACACTCACATTACTACAAGACACCAAAACAATTTATTCCTTAATGATTAGGAAGAATATTTTTCCTTCTCAATTTGATGAAAAAAAAACCTTGGTGTGTCTTGGAGTATCGTCATTATCTTTTGAATGCCTTCTATATATTGTAATGACATGTATGTTCATTATAGTTTTTATTCACACCACGAACCAACCTCATGAACATAACAGAAAAGATAAATCACGAAGTGATAAGTTCCACGATAAAACTAGAAGGGCACTCTTAGACGTCGCGACGTCGCCAGATATACCTCCGCCCACATTATTACATCATTATACATACTTGTACCAAGTTTTGATTTAAACCCTTGAACACAGATTCAAAATATTAAATAATTCTGGCTGCCGGACCATGCGTCTGATCAGGTTGAAATTTAAAACATATATTCCACATGACTACTAGATATTCATTGTGATGTTTCATGTCGATTGATGAAGTAGTTCAAGAGAATTTTTTGTTAAAGATTTTCTTTCAATCCAATATGGCTGCCAGGCCATGTGACCTATTCATTATTCATGAACATCCTAGTATCCCCAAGGCTTGGGGAACATGTGGGTGAAGTTTCCTCTCAATCTGTCAAGCCGTTCTGGAGAAGAAGATTTTGAAAGGTTTATTCTTCAAAAAAAAAAATCATAGCTGCCAAACCATGTAACCTATGATGTTATAGTTGGAGAACTTTTTGTTCCTCATGGATAGGCGATCATACCTGTAAAGTTTTGCAGAAGATTTTTTGAAGGTTTTTATGTTAAAAACAAAATGGCTGCTGAACCACGTGACTGATGCCATCATCAATTTTTTTCCCCACATGCAATTTAGCCCTAGATGGAACTCAAAAATTTTCATACTGATCGGATAAAGTGTTCGACGTATGGAATTGTGACGTCATAACTGTACTGTACTGAATTGGGAGATGCTTAGCAGGCAGACACGAAGCGGAGGAACAGTCGAGCCGGGCTGTGTTGCACGAGTGCGAGCCAGGGCGTACTGTGCCCGCGGCTCCCCTTTATTCCGTACGCGGTACACTCACGAGCCGGCCGACTCCAGTATTACTACCACGCCTCAGGTGGCGTGCACACCTCATATCCCTTGCCGACCCCACGGCCACCCCTCTCATCACCACGCCCACCATGCATCATCACCATGCCCTTCCCCATAGGCCCGCAGACTCCACCACAATAACGAAGCCACCTATGACATCATCAAAAAAATCACACTTCTTCCCATGGGGAGTACTTGATACGTGCGAAGTTTAAATATTTTCCATGGAGCAGTTTTGGAGATACAGAGGTCCAAAGTTTTTCCTTTTTTCCAACATGGCTGCCACACCATGTGAACTTTGATGCCATAATTATTAAAACATTTTCCATTCATGAGTAGTCGCACCTACGGTGAAAATTTGTCAATTGGATAAGCGGTTGCAGAGAAAACAACTAAAAAAATAAAAAAACAATACCCCCAAGAGGGAGTGCCGGTCATCTCAGCCAAATGTCGAAAGTAACTCTGTGCCAGACTGGAATAGGGGCAGTTCATAAAGTACGTACGCTCTACTTCCGGGTTTCAAAACCACCCAACCCCCTCTGTATGCAGGCTAGTGACCACCCACCCACCCCCTCAGGTCAGGTATGGGAGCATGTGCCAGAACAGCACGTCGCTGCGTCCACTTTCCGCCGGTACTCCAGGGGCCTCCGTCTGGCCATCCCCCAGGCAGATGCCAGGCCCATCCCCATCTCCTTGAGATGATTGTCAACCTGTTGCAACCATGAGGCACGTGGTCGACCCACTGGCCTCCTCCACTCATGAGACTCCCTCGCTGAGAGAATCTGGTGAGCAGGATCAGAGTCAGGAAAACGAGCCACATGTCCATACAGCCGCAACTGACGCTCACGGACTATGCAGGTAACAAATCTCATCCGAGTCTCTCTCAGCAACCGCTCGTTGGACACAAAATCCGACCAGCGATAGCCAAGGATTCTCTGAAGAGACCTGGTACCAAAGGAATTAAGTCTCCGTCTCAGATCCTTGGTCAGAGTCCAAGTCTCGCATCCAGAGAGCAAGAGTGGAAGTACCAAGGACCTGAAGACTCAGACTTTCGTCCTCCCGCACAGGTACCGGCAGCGCCACACCCCATGATCCAGTGAATCCATGACTCCCCAGGCCCGACCCAGACATCTATTGACCTCTGACTCGCAGCCAGCAGAGACATGAATATCACTGCCAAGGTAAGTGAATCTCTCCACGACCTCAACATCCTCACCACAAACAGACACAGACAGGACAGCAGCATCCAAGATGTCACCGAAAGCCTGGATCTTAGTTTTGACCCAAGAAACCCGTAATCCCAACGGCTCCGACTCCTCATTCAGCACCTCGAGGGCCCCCAAGAGGATGTCTAAAGTCTCCGCAAAGATGACTGCATCATCTGCAAAGTCAAGGTCCGAGATCTTGACATTCCCAAATGACGCACCGCAACTTGATCTCTCCGACATCCTACCTAGAATCCAGTCCATACAAGTGCTGAAAAGTGTGGGGGCAAGTACACATCCCTGACGAACTCCAGTAACAACTGGAAATAAGTCAGAGATGGTACCACCACACTTCACAGCACTCCCAGTACCAGAGTAGAGTTCAGACATCAGATCGATCAGTTTTGGTGGCACCCCACGAAGACCAAGAATCCTCCAGAGGACATCCCGATTCACTGAATCAAACGCTTTACAGAGATCAACATAGGCTGCAAGCAGCCCCTGCCGAAACTCTCGTCTGCGTTCGGTGAGGACACGAAGTGCAAGGATACGGTCAATCGTTGACCTCTTTGGTGTAAAGCCTGACTGCTCTGGACGCTGGTGCTCAAGCAGATGGTGGCGAACCCTATCGAGAATTATCCGAGCAAAGACCTTGCCCGGCACTGAGAGCAGCGTCACCCCTCGGTAGTTGTTGCAGTCTTGGCGATCACACTTCCCTTTCTAGAGAGGGACAACAAGGCCCCTCTTCCAGTCAGTTGGGATGATGCCTGTGTTCCAGGCAGAGCACAAAACTGCATGCAACGACACGAGTGCAGCATTTCCACCAGCCTTGAGAAGTTCGGCATGGATGCCACAGATCCCTGGAGCTTTGCCCCGTTTCAACTGGTTCACCGCAGCCCGTGTTTCCACAAGCGTAGGTGGACCACAGTTGATTCGAGGGTCAGCAACAGGGATTGTAACACCCTTGACGTCCAACTCGACAGTTGGGGGATCAGCCTGGTACAACCGCTCAAAGTAACCGGCCCAGCGGGCCTTCACTTCAGACTCCTCTGTCAAGAGTCTACCACTCTCTGCTCGAACTGTAGTGCTCCGAGGGATGGGCTTGGATGAACGTAATGCGCGAATTCCCCTGTAAGCGGGACGAGAATCACCTGTCCACAGGTGATGCTCTACCCCCTCACAGATTCCTCGCACATAGGCCTCCTTGTCCACCCTCAGTGCACGTACAGTTTTACGCCTCAGCTCCCTGAACAGCTCAGCTCTGCCATTCAGCCTGGCCCTGCGACTCTGGTCAATGGTATCCAGTGTCCCTTGAGAGACAAAATTCTTCTTTGCCCTGCGGTGAGCTCCAAGGCATCCACCGGCAACATCAAGGACGGTGGTCTTGAAGGCGCTCCACAACTCTTCAGGACCCCCAAAGTACCCAGACCCCCGAAGTGTCCACTCAGCCTGTTCGCAAACTCCTCAGCTACTCTCTCATCCCTGAGCTTGGCAACATCCAGCCTCGGCTGGGATGGTACCATTCTCCAGGATTTAAGGTGCAGCTTTAAAGTTGCTACAACAAGCCTGTGGTCAGTATTGAGGAACTGAGCACTCCGGTAGACCCTGCAGTTCTGGATCATCCTCCAACGACCGTCAATGAGGACATGGTCAATCTCCTTTGCCACACCGCCAGCGTTGGAATACCAAGTCCAGCGATGAGCTTGTGGGCGCTGAAACCATGAACCAGCCACCCTAAGTCCATGACTTCTTGCAAAGTCAAGGAACTTCGTGCCATTCTGGTTCATAGTTCCTGACCCATGGGGACCAACACACACCTCATAACGGTCCCTATCAGTTCCAGTCGATGCATTGAAATCCCCCAAGACTAGAAGTGTATCTCGTCTGGGGCACTGATCAACCACAGACTCGAGTGTGGCGTAGAATGCATCCTTCACGGTGAGATCACTCGCCTCAGTCGGAGCATAAACAGAGACCAGGGAAATGACACCTAAGGAGTGACGAATCCTTAATCTCATAATACGCTCGTTGACCGGTGTTACCTCAATTATCATTGGGGTCAGCTTATTGGACACAGCTACAGCAACTCCTTGGGTATGGTAACCATCAGAGCGACCAGACCAATAGTAGGTGTAACCACCCACCATTATCTCGCCGCAATCCGGTCTCCGAACCTCAGAGAGAGCTGCAATCCCGATGTCCAAACGCTTGAGCTCAGATGATAACAGAGACAGGTGATCATCCTCTCTTAGGGATAGGACATTCCAGGCACCCACCCGAAGGGACCGCCTCAGGTTAACCCAAGGAGACCGCCGTCTGGTGGACGACACCTCAGCACCACTCCGACACACTCTCCCGCAATCTGACCCAGGGATGTTACCCCGTGGTTTCCCTCCTATCAAAGATTGGGGGTCCCGAAGGCTTTGCCCCAATCCCGTCATCCGGTGAGCTGCCCTGCGAAGGGAAGCTGCACAGGAGGTACTCCCACGGAGTGGGTTTTCAGATTTTTTTGCGTTTTTGCGTTTTGCGGAATGAAGGGATTTACGGTGGCCGGAGTGCAAATCCTGCCACCAACCTCCTAATAAGAAGTGACCCAACTGCAGGAGGACGTCCGCAGACACAGTTGGGCACTAGATATGGATGGCCGTTGGCTCACAAGGAGCTCCTCCGCCCTTTGACAGGTTTTGTTTTTAATCCTGCTGGGAGTCCATATCCAAACACCCTCCTCATCAGAAAACCTGGTGGGGGAGACGGTTTAGTCGCCGACAACCCGACCATGGAACAGGTTAGTACAGGTTTACATGGTACCTGTAGCAGGTCACAGATCGAACCTGACCTGACTTGTCCTCATACTTATGTTGGAAGTACATCCTTTCAGATCTTTCAGATCTGATCAGATTTCAGACCCTCATACTTTCAGATCGAACACCCCCTCATACTTCGCTAACACTGAACAACAAATTTCAAAATTTTTTTTTTACTGGAGATGTGTAAAGTGATTTAGACTAATTTGGGTACGCTGATTTCAAAAATCATAACCGTTTTGCTGTATCACGTCAGGATTTTCAGGAACAGAAATATTCCCATTGCCTAGAAGTCAGGATTTCAATGAAATTTACATATGTCTTTGACATGTCTATTTCGTACAATTGTTGTTAACTTGTGTTATATTTCTTTCTTTCAGATAAAGATGAGTAGGCGTTCCTGTACCAATCATCCTGACAACTTCTGTTATGTCTGTGGTCGGTATACCAAAAAAGATCAACAGCGAAGTATATCTACAGCAGTGAAAATGAAGGCCGCCTACTTTCACTACTTCGGGTGTAAGGTGGGGGACCAAGAACAGAGCTGGGCACCACACATCTGCTGCACAAGCTGTCACACAACCTTGACTCAGTGGTTGGTGGGCAAGCGCGCGAGCACGCCATTTGCGGTGCCCATGATATGGCGTGAGCCGCAGAATCATCATGATGATTGTTATTTCTGCTGCACAAGCATCGCCGGCTTCAACAAGAAGAATAAAGGTCACATCAAGTACGCTGACTGCGTCTCTGCTTGTAAACCTGTGCCTCATGATGACGAGAACCCCGTTCCAACACCTCCAGCTGATCAGAACATAGCTGTAAGCAGTGGTGAAGAGGATGGTGATGATGAACCTTTTGAACCCGACACTCAAGAATCACACCTTCTGAACCAGGGAGACTTAAATGATCTTGTAAGAGATCTCTCGCTGTCAAAGGCGAAGGCAGAGCTGCTTGGATCAAGGCTGCAGCAGTGGAATCTACTTGAACCTAACACCAAGATATCCTTGTTCAGAGCACGTCACAGAGACATGGCTGAGTTCTTTGAGATGGAAGACACGATGACATTCTGCAGTGACATCAACGGTCTGTTGAAAGAACTTGGGTGTGATCACGATCCTGCAGACTGGCGCCTCTTCATCGACTCGGGGAAGAACAGCTTGAAGGTTGTTTTGCTCCACAATGGCAACGAGAAACCATCAGTCCCACTGGCTCACGCGTTCGGCATGACAGAGACCTATGAGACTATGCGGCAGCTGCTTGATTCCATCAAGTACAATGACTTCAACTGGCACATCTGCGGAGACTTGAAAGTGGTGGCGGTGTTGTTAGGGCTGCAGTCAGGCTACACGAAATACATGTGCTTCCTTTGTCTCTGGGATAGCAGAGACGACAAGAATCACTGGACGAAGAAAGATTGGGAAGAGCAAAGAGCATGTACCTGGTCGACACAACGTGAAGCATGTCGCCCTTGTCGACCCAGCCAAGGTTTTCCTTCCACCACTCCACATAAAGCTCGGCTTGATGAAAAGTTTTGTACGGGCAATGGATCTGAATGGGCGTGGGTTTTTATACCTCAAGGAAAAGTTTGGCAACACCTTGTCGGAGGCCAAGATCAAGGCTGGTGTCTTTGTTGGACCGCAAATCCGACAGATTATGAAGGACCTAAACTTTTCCGACAGCTCTAAACCCCAAAGAGCTGGCAGCGTGGAGGAGGCTTCAAAGCTGTGACGGACAACTTCTTGGGAACGAGAGCACGCGGACAACTATGAAGAAATAGTGCAGCAGCTGCTGGAGTCCTTCAGGAAACTTGGCTCCAGGATGTCCCTGAAAATCCATTTCCTACACCAGCACCTGAACTTCTTCCCTGACAACTTGGGAGCAGTCTCGGACGAGCATGGCGAGCGATTCCACCAAGAGATTTCACTCATGGAGACGCGTTACCAAGGGCGGCACAACCCGAACATGATGGGCGATTTCTGCTGGTTCCTGCATCGTGAAACTAACACAGAGCAGCACAAACGCAAAGCCAAATGCCTAAAGCATTTTTAATTACATTCTAGTGGAGTTTTTCTGTAATTTCTATAATTTTGAAGCATTCATGATGAAATAAATGAATAAATGAATTTTTGTAAATTTCATTGAAATCCTGACTTCTAGGCAATGGGAATATTTCTGTTACTGAAAATCCTGACGTGATACAGCAAAACGGTTATGATTTTTGAAATCAGCGTACCCAAATTAGTCTAAATCACTTTACACATCTCCAGTAAAAAATTTTTGTTGTTCAGTGTAATCGCTTGCAAAGCCAGCAGTTCCTTATGAACCGATGTTTGTAAGCCATGACGATGCAGTCCCTAGCGGTGTAATTTACCTTTTTCTTTTAATATCACAGCACGTCAATTATGAAAATAAAAGTACAAATTGACATTCAAAACAATGTTAATGTCATAAATGAAAGTAAGTGTGCATATAAACTTGTGTTCCATTGTTTTAGTTAAATCTGACAAAAGCTTCAAATGTAATATTTGTCTCGGAGAGTTTCGTTTCTTAATTTTTTAATACTTTTTTTTGTACGTACTTTATGAACGGCCCATACGGGGAATCAGAACGAAGTTTGAAGGGCTATAAAATCGGAACGAGAGCAGATTTCAAAAAAAAATGGCTCGTGTTGTTCTAGATAATAGTCCGTTGTATCTGAATCACTAATAACATTTGATCTGTCTTGATAAATGAGGGAGGAGATACGATTTGAAATCGACGATTTTCGCAACTTTGACAGCCTCGTGACGTTGACCTCAACCTTGGACGACCTTGAAAGTTATATCGTTGTGCATGTCTCATCGATCTCTATCCATCCCACTATTGGTTATTTGTCTCCACTCGGTTTGATTGTGGACGGACGGACGGACGTACGTACGTACGGACGGACGGACAGACTTCGAGATTGGGGTTATTAGGTCATCTCCACTGAGATGATAGAGATGACCTAACAAATCAATGTTATTTGTTGGAATGCATTTGTATACATCAAGAAAGCTACGTATATATTTGCAAAGGTAAAACTTTGTAGCAATGCATTGGACAATACTAAAACTACAATATTCCTCGTTAATGTTAAAAGAAGAGATCATCTTATCCTCATACTGTAGCCTTGATTTAAACTGTCAAAAAGCAAAACCCTTCACCGAATGCACAATTATTTGTTATTCGTCGATTTGAAACCTTCTGATAAAACTGCATATGTAATCTTTCTGCCCACCTTGCCCCCCCCCTCTCCACACACACCAAAAACAAACAAGCAGATTCTGTATAATAGAAGCAAAAAAACCAAAACATTCTTTTTAGCCATCCAACTTCACCTAACTTTGCCCTTACACCAAGCAATTACGTTTTGTTAGAATTAACAATCATTAATTAATTATTTTCCAATATTAACATTCCCAAAATGTTTCACGTGCATTCCTCAATATCTTCTCCTCCCTCCCATTGTGTTTGCAAGTTTGTCCAGGCAGAGTGATAAAATGTGAAAGTTTTAATGTCTCACCAAGGCCTGTCAAAAAACTAAACGGAAAGTTGTAATTTATTGCATTCCCATTGAGGAGCCATTATTTTTTTTTTCTTTTAGATTGCTTGGAGTATCTTGAGATGATTTACGAGTGTTAATTAAGATATCAGAATAGAATATATAAACACATATGCAAACATGTTCATTGTTTTAACCAGATTATGAGGTGGTATGTGGGGAGCAAAAAAAAAAAAAACAGAAAAAAAAAGAAACAATACATGTTCATCACGGGATGCACATGATCTTAATAGCTAGGAATTACATACTATTGTACCTGTTGTACCTGTTGTTATAAAGAGGTCATACCAGCATGAAAGTCCATCAAGGTCAGTCTTGGATGAAACCATTAGTGATGTACAGCTCTGGCTGTGCGGCACCATAGTTAGGCCGACTAAGAAGTGATGAATAACAAATCACTATCTATGATAGAACTATGCCGTGTATATCTGTGCAGCTTGATGTGAGGTGGCGTGAGGTAAATACAATCGTACAGTAGGTGTGATCAGGTATGGGAGATCGCGATTGAGTGTGAGAAACTCACTTCGTGTTTTCCAGTCGGCTGGTATCCGGTTTTAGAGGAGGTGCGTGGCGAACCATCTTGTACAATGTGATGAGCAGGAAGATAAAATTTAGCTGCAACAGAGATATCATATTCACTTCACCACAGTCATGAAATAGAGCAAAAAAAAAATTAGATATCTGGCGAGATATTTAGAGCTACCTTGTACACACTAAGATGGACTAATCAAGATGTTTGGCCGACGATGATGAGAACCCCATCTTTTGTTCCTTTCTACACATATTTCAAGCACTGTTTAAAATGTATCATGTATATGTTATACACTAAACAATGATTTTTCCATAGTGAGCAGCAAAAGGCAATGCATTTCACCATCTATTTTGCTTCAAATGTGCCAAGCCTAGTCACCGCACCAGAACTCCAGCACGATTTGTGCAGTGGTAAGAGCCATGCCATGCGGTCTTTGCGATGGAAGCCACAAGGGCAGCCTCGGATGTTTATTGAGTGAGCAGATGCCAAATTGCATCTGTGAGCCTACAGACTACTGAAAAGACAAAACTGTCCATTGAGAAATGTCTCGTGCAAATATTTTGGCAATTTGAACCATGAATTATTGACTTCAAAAGTTTAGAGAACGACATAAGACTAATTATCTTTCTGTTATTTATACATGTGCGGTTCTCACCTCCAATTCATAGACTTACTCAGTTACGTGGAAATTTTACGTCAATTCTCTCATTTGTGAAGATTCATCCAAGAACCTTATTGTTACACACCATAAATGCTGAAACTTATAATTAACTCAATGGTGTTCTATAATAATTGGTGTATAATTTTCCTGAGATATTTTATGAGGCTGTTGACATAAGTTGAATCATTAGTTTTATTACAATGCTGGGGCCAATTCCTTCACTTGGCCGAGCAAAGAATAGGCAATATGTAAGATTTAAAAATGGCTAAAATAAATCACAATTAAACAAGTAATCAGTAGGTTAGTCGAGTTATGTTATGTTTACTCTTACCAGGATGATAACAGCTACAGGACCAACGAAGCTCCATATAAAATAGTTATCTGTGTGGAGCCAGCATCTGAAATGGGATGGTGGGAGGTATAACAAAAAACATGTTAATCAAGACAACTGAGATTGAGAGGATGAAGATAAAATAAGTTGTTGTTTGATTTCTAGTACCGTATTGTAGTTCGATGACAATCTCTCAGAGAAACAGAAATTTAAACCAGTTTGTTGCATTACATCATTATTATGTTATATATTATAACAGAAAGTTGAATGGTCGATTGGACTTTTGTTTTCAAAATACATTAACAAAAACATGTTCTAGTTCCGTCAAGTCGTGTTTGACTTCTGGTGACATTCATGATTAGGTTTCTCCAAACATCCCTATCCTGCACTGCTTCCTGAAGCTCTGGCAGAGAAAGCTTGGTTGCAGCCTTTCACCCATCCATCCATCCATCCATCATCAACCATACCCAGCGTAGTTGACGACTCCAGACTTTCGTGTTCTGCATACATGATGTATCCAAAGCGTGACAGTTTCTGTTTCAGCATCAGTGCTTCTAATGTACATGGTGGTCTCATTTCTTCAAGGACTGATTTACTTGTCCTTCATGCAGTCCATGGAATTATTAACATTTGTATCCAACACAACAGTTCAAAACTGTCAATCTTCTTATTTTCTTTCTTTTTCACTGTCCATGTTTCACATCCACACATCACAACTGTAAATATCGGATTGGAAATACAGGAACAATGGTGAACCAGAACACTCACCAACCTCCTCTGGGTTTGTTTTGTCACATCTTAGTCTTTCCAGATCTTTGTCAATGCAGACGTTGCTGTTCTCCTCAACGTTAACCTCCTATTAATTTCTCCTCCACATTCTCCGCTCACTTCAATCTTAGAATCCAGGAATATGAAACTTTCCACTATTTCCATGTGATCCTCTCTCAATGTGAACATGTCGATCTTCTCTGTAGAAAAGATATTAATTTTTTTTAGGTTTAAATAAAGACCAAACCTTCTTCACTGTGTGTAGCAGTTTCATCAAGTCCTCTACTTTCTGCCAACAGCGTGGTATCGTCAGCATACCTTAGGTTGTTGCTTCATCTTCCTATAATCATGACTCCATCCTCTATGTCATCCAAGTTTAATTTCTTCATGATGTAATCACTATACAGAATGAACAAGTAAGGGGAGAATATGGACCCCTGTCTAACCCCTTCCCCAATTACAAACAATCTTCTCTCTCCATACTCTGTTCTCAGTGTAGATTCTTGCATCGAGTACAGGCTTCTAAATCAGACATAACAAGAGCTCTGAGATCCCCATTTCTCTCAGTATAATCCACATTAATGATCAACACAATAAAAAGCTTTACCATAATCCATAAAACAAAGATACACCTTCCTTTGATATTCCCTTGCTTTTTCCATGGTCAACCTCAGTTTTGTGATTTGATCTCCAGTACCTCTTCCTCTTGCTTTCTCAATGGGCATTTCTCACTTAATCAAGTACAGTAGTCTATTCTGTGTTGAATTGTCTCGAGTAATATTTGCTTGCATGTGAATTCAAGGCAATGGTTCGGTTACTTGAACATTCTCTTGGATCACTTTTCCTTGGGAATGCTATGTAGACCGACTGCTTCCACCTTTTAGGCAATATAATCCTGCTCCAGATCTGTACACAGATAGCTGTTAAAAATTTGATTGCCTCCTCCCCAACTACATTAAAGAAGTATATTGGAATTTTGTCGGCACATGATGCATTTCCATTTGTCAGCCCTTTCAGGGCTCCACGTACCTCATATTCCATCACTATTGGTTCTTACTCATATTCTCTTTCCTTGAAGGTTGCCATCATATTGTTATCTCGGTTCTATAGAGTTTCTGTATTGTTCTTCCATATTTCTTCCACCTGTGTTTCTTCTGTCAGATCTTTTCCTGTTCTACTCTTAAGGACTCCAATCCTATACCTAAATGCTCTTGTGATCTCTGTTCTTTTAAAAAGATCTCTTATTTTTCTCACTCTGTTGTCACTTTCAATGTCCTTGCATGCCTCTTTGAAACGGTTGTTTTTGTTGTCTTTCCTCACTTATCGTTGGAATTCGGTATTTGGCCACTTAATGTCCTCGAATGATGCGCCTTTGGTTTTCATCTCCTTTTCTGTCTGCAATATTTACTGCCTCCTATGACGAGCCATTTAGCCTTATTCTTTATGCTTGCTTTTGGGATGTTGTTTTTGGCCTCGTTTTTTTTTTTTGGCCACCAAAGGTGGATGGATGTTATACTTTCACCCCTGTCTGTCTGTTTCTGTTTGTCTGTGAACAGGGTGTGTCAAAAAGTTGGAGATAAATTTGTAGAAAATTTGGTAGTATGGTTGGGTGTGTGACAAGGTAAAAATGATTAGATTTTGATGACGATCCGGATGCCAGAATTTTTGAAGCGATTCTTCAACAAAGGACTTAAAATTATATATAGCACGATATCTCAACAAGTTGTGGATGGATTCGGACAAAACTTGGTGGACAGGTTGGGTTTATGACAAGGAAGAATTAATTCGATTTTGGTGAAGCTCTGAATCCAGATACATGGGTTTTTTTAAATTTTTATAAGTGATTCTTCACCATTGAGAAATTGTGCCAAAAACGAAATATAGCACAATATCTCAAAAAGTTGTGGATGGATGACAAAACTTGGAGCATGAGTTGGTTAGATGACAAGAATAATCCAATTATATTGTGGTTCAGGTCAACAGATCTGGCGTATCAGTGGGATACAAAGCCTGGTGTTGGCTTTGTAGTTCGCGTGGCTGGCTTGGGATGTTAGGGTCCTGAGTTCAAGCTCCGCTGGCCGCTCAATCAACACCAGGTGGGGGTAGACAGCCCATCATCCTTCCAAGGTCAGTGAAATGAGTACCAGCATACTGGTATAGGGGCATCAGCGGCATAGTTGTGCCTCAACAAAATTATAGCTTCCCAGCAGCCAAGCTGCCATATGCAAGAAGAAGAAGAAGAAGAAGAAGAAGAAGAAGAAGAAGAAAAAGAAGAAGAAGAAGAAGAAGAAGAAGAAGAAGAAGAAGAAGAAGAAGAAGAAGAAGAAAAGAAGAAGAAGAAGAAGAAGAAGAAGAAGAAGAAGAAGACTACGACGTGGGATACAAAACATAAACATATTCAGCCTGGCAGAGGTATGTGCTCCACAGTGCCATTCTAGTTTTAAAATGTCTTCAACCTCTTGCCTCAATTCATCTGGCATTCTTTCAACCAAGTCGTGGTATGCAACATGGTTTTTATAAACCTTTATGACGTCGGCCACCGAAGGTGGATGGAGGTTATGCTTTAACCCCTGTTTATCTATTTGTATGTCTGTCTGTCTGTTTGAGCAGGATAACTCAAATATGATGGATGGATTTGGACAAAACTTGGTGAACAAGGATGAGTGTGTGACAATGATGAATTGATGAGAATTTATTGAAGATCCGGTTCTGGAGACTAAAATTTTAAAATGATCCTTCACCGTTGAGAGTCAGGGCTACAAACGATATATAGCACGATATCTCAAAAAGTGTGGAAGGATTCAGACGAAACTTGGTGGACAGGTTGAGTGTGTGACAAGGACGAATTGGTTATATTCTGATGACGATAAGAATCTGGATCCGGAGACAAGAATTTGTTGATTGATTCTTCAGCATTGAGAGTTACAGCCAAAAACGATACATAGCATGACATTTCAAAAATTATGGATGGATTCGGACGAAACCTGGTGGACAGGTTGAGTGTGTAACAAGGATGAATTGATTCAGTTTTGGTGAAGATCTTGATGCAGCCTATCAGTGGGATACAAAACATAAACTGTTCAGCATGGCAGGAGGTATGTGCTTTACCAAGTGCTGTTATAGTTGTTATATATATACATATATATATATATATATATATATATATATATATATATATATATATATATACATATATATATATATATATATATATATATATATATAGTTATGTTTTCAAGGTTATACCTGCTCTGAGTTTTGTTTTTTCACATTTCTCAATTTGACTCATATTCTAGTCTCCCATAATAATTGAAACATATCCTTTAAGCACATGCTCTCCCAGTTCCTGCAATTTTCCATCAACCTCCACATTTTCTTTATTTGCTGCAGAAGTTGGAACATATATCTGAATGATGGTGATGTTCACTAGATGTACTTCCAACATAACTGATAAGAACCTATCAAGACAGGGTTGTGTGTCCCAATACTGACTGTGCCATCTTCTTATTGCAAATCGCTGCCACTCCATTTCTTTTACCGATTTAGTGACCAGAAAAAAACTTTGTAATTTTCAGATTGAAACTTCCCCGAACCAGTCCATCTCAGTTCAATTATCCCCAAAATTTCAGTTCTTGCCCTACTCTCAATCTCTCTTTATCAAAACTAACTTTCACTGATTCATTGACTTTTCATTCCATGTTCCAATTTTGTGAATGCTTGAGAAGCTCATTATTCGATTCTCTTTTGTGGTGACCTCAGCATCTAGATTTCCTTGCGGGTTTGATCCAGTCCCATCATACCTTCCAGTCCTGATCATAAAAAGATTTTGCTGGAACAAAAATACAAATTAAAAATAAGCAACAACAATAATAAGTCATCATCATCAACCATTAACTTTCAATCAACCAAATTTGAGGACAAAGAAACCACGAAGCAAAATAAGTCTGTTGACATATTACCGTCTTTAGTCAAGCTTGTTCCTTGGCCTTGAACTCTACATCCTTACTATAATTCACGGACCGGTGTGTGTGTGTGTGTGTGTGTGTGTGTGTGTGTGTGTGTGTGTGTGTGTGTGTGTGTGTGTGTTGCACTACTTCTACAGTTCTGCACCAATTTCATATCCAGACTTGCGCCATAGGATCTGCATGACTCTAATTAGTGCATTGGGTGTTTTTATCTTTGCCGGTGGTCTCGAGGAGAGGGGGGACGGGTACGCAAATTCTCTATGTAGATGTGTATCATGTAGTGCCACTCCAGGTGGGAGAGGGTATTACAAGTCTCCAGCCTTCACAGTGCAGTATTCCTGTCCTCACGTTTTCCAGTGCAGTGAGGTGTTTTGAATTATGCAGTGAGAAGTGTTGTGAGAGGTATTTTGAATTACACACTTGAATAAGGATAATAACCTAACCTCCCTGGCCGCTCCCTTATGGTATCAATAATGTACGATACCTCTGAAATTGATCGATGAAAGTTTGATATTGTTGAGTCATCCATACAAAGACAGGAACAAAGTGTAGTTGACAAATGAGTTGTACCCCCAGGAAAGTAAGCAAGTCACAAGGAAGACAACTCCTTATTAGCCTGGGTAATAATATTAGAAAAAGGAAAGTAGGTCACAAACTGTATTTTGAGTGCATGGCAGGAGGTAATGTGAACATTGGTTCGGAATATAAAATAGGCTTTTCAGGCATGAGAACAAAGGAAAGCTTCATGGAGTCAGATAAGTAGGTGTGACTGAGAGATGGCAAGAAAACCCAAGTTGAGAAAAGAGCGTGCATAGCATGGGGTGTGCTCTGGAGATATGGAAAAGTGAAAGAAAATGTTCAGGATCGGAAAATTCTCAACCAGCTTACTGCAAGATAGCAATAGCATGTCGGTAATAAAAAAATTGGCGGGATGAGGCAAAGTATTCTTTCATTTCATAATAATCTGGACGGTAAGATGTTTCATAAGCAGCACAGCAAGACACATTCTGTGAAAATGTGGTGAACACCGAGATGTCAAGGAAGTGCTTTACTCGTCAGACACGAAATGCTTTCTCAATCCAAAAGGTCAAGTCAAAAAATATTTCAATATGAAAAAAGACAATTGAAATATGAACTCTGTTTATCGCCTTAAAAGAAAGGTATGTTACAAACAGAATATGTAATAGACAAGATGATATGCCTGTAGGAATACTTGTACACATTTTCTGTGATGAAAGCCAAAATGCTCGTGCATACATTCCTCGTGATATAGAAATGTGAAACTTTCTCAAGACTTTCACTGACAATCCATCCACGGCAAACGACTGCAATAAAAACAACAATGTTACAACCGCGAAAACATTTTATTATACTGCACTCCTGTGAGGTTGCTTTGACAGATTTTTTTTCTGGTCTATTTTTCAAAACTTTTGGCAAGGTTATGAACAAGTGTTTTATTCTTTTTCTCTGTCTGTTTGTCATAATTCACAGAGAAACTTGAGTGAGAACATGCCATAATTACACAAAGAAGGAAAATGGGAAAGAGAGGGACAAGAAGGAGAGCAAGACAGTGAGAAGGTTTTCTTATATATTTAAACTGTACGAGGTGACTATGCAGTGTAATGAAAAAAATATACTCACGCATGCGGGGTGCCATAACCACGGTAGTCTACGGCCAGCGACACGCCCACCACAAGTGCAGGCAATCCATAGCCAATAAGGTAAAAGTATCGTCGGCGCGAGTACTCAGACTCAAACACTTCAACAAGGAGCAAGTAGAGCTGCACTCCCTCCAAAAGCATCCAAGAGAATGCAGCAAGGAAGAAGAAGTGCAGTAGGCCTGCCACGACTGAGCAAACAAGCTGCAGACATGGGTTTTGGAAGATATGAGGTGATTAAAAGGGTATAACAATTTAGCCAGGTGAATGAGATAGCAAGGGAAATAATGAGAAATGAAAGCGAACAAGGTATAAATAATTAATCTACCAAGGAAATAGTCCAAAATTCTGTTACTTATGTTCCAGGATAGTCTTTCCTCATTGAAGACACTTCTTTTTATTTTTCTGGTTCTTCTGGTTCAAAATTTTCAAAAGCAAGCAAATTTTTTGCCTTTAATACATTTCCTTCATACGTGTGAGGCAAAGCACCCAATGATGTTGTTACTTGTGTCAGTTTTACAAAGATGGATAGCATCGGAAGTGAGCAAAGTCAAGTTATATTAAGTGCTGAAACCGAGTGAGCTGAGCTCCATTGCGAGTGAATATTGTTGTATTGCTTGTGACTCTTCTGTTATAACAGTATTTAGCTAACCATTTTAAAAAGCAGATCTAATGGTTGGATCTAAGAGTGGTGAGCCTGGTGGTATGAGACCAATAAATCTGCAGTTTGCGCATTGTGATTGGAACATGGATTTTTCTTCTTGCTACAGTGCATGGAAACCAATGTCTTACTTTAATCTTAGCCGTTACGGTGTTAAGCACTGTCGTCGGAATAATCCATCCATCCATTAGGACCATACACTGCACAGAACATCGGTCCTGCCAAATCAGTCAATCCTGGACGGTCGCTACTCCGACGCAGGATACTCAAATGGCTCAATCATTCCAGAAAGGTGGTACTCATTTTGCCGACCTTGGAAGGATGATAGGCTGAGTCAACCCCACTTGGTATTAATTCAATGGCTGAGTGGGATTTGAACTTCGGATGTTAGGATCCCAAGCACACAACCCTCATCGGAATAATAATATGTATCATTTTTAGTTTCTTCTTCTGTTGTGATCTATAGACCACATATCTGTGAGATCAAAAGTGCAATGGTGTATTTCACACAGAAAAATCGTTTTAGATAATGAAAATGTAACCAGGAATGCTACGACAAAATACACTCGTTTTTTAGACCAATCTAAGCACAAAATCTTTAATATAAATGATAGTTTGTGATCGATCTTTCTCCAGGTGACATTTTGTGTCTCAGTATATCATATCCACATTTTCTTGTAACCTGGCTGAACCCTCCACCCCCAATCCTACTGCTTATATTTCTGCTATTCACACACATTCATGTCGAATGACTGACTCCCTGTTCCCCTTGATCCTCTATTAGTATTGTGTAGGTGTCAGTTTCTCACCGACATATCTGTTTTGTTGATGCCGAGGAGAAAGAGGAGCTCTGCAAAGAAGAGGTTGAGGCAAACATTCTTATGTATGGTATTCCGGTCACTTTGTAGACCCCGGAAGCAGCAGAAGGTAAAGAAAGCCATTGCAAGGCAAAGGAGAGACACCAAGATTCCAACCCATGTGATCAGGACGAGTAAGAGTTCGTGGGCTCGATCTCGGTACTGCAATATGAGGCCAAAGGCAGTGAGAATTAGAATGAAATTCAAGCATTAAAAGTATCAACCCACTTTGCAAGTTGTAGGTGTGACAAACTTTATATCTGCAAACAGCTAGTTTCTCAACCTATGTTTTGACTGATCATGCTATGCTTCATTAAAAAGATGACCACAGTTTGAAAAAGTTTCACTTTTTGTAGGTAATGCCTCCAATCTACTCATATATAAATGTTAAAAAACATGCTTTTCAATGTCAAATACACACAATGAACTGGAATTACGCTGTGCATCACCATCAGCTTATTTCCAATAAAATGGACAGCAAACAATGCGATTATGCTGTAATACAACCCCTTTGGAAATAAAGCTCATCTCAGGATAATAAAGGCTCAATATTTGAGGCTGCAGTTTTTCTGTTTGTGAGTTGTTGTCCAGTTTTTAAAAACTCATACCCTTATGAAGGAAGCGGTTCTATTTGACATTTTAAAAATGAAATAGGCAAAGCCTAGAAACGAACGAAACACTTTAGACTTACCCTTTTAGAACTCTCTAGAATTACCCTTTAGAATTACCATTTAGACTTGCTCTTTAGACTTACCCTTTTAGAACTTTTTATTAGATAGAACTCTTTAGAATTACCCATTAGAATTACCCTCAAGAATTACACTCTAAAATTACCCTCAAGAATTACCCTTTGGAATTACCCTCTAGGATTACCCTCCAGAATTACCCTTCAGAACCCATTAGAATTACCCATCAGAATTACACTTTAGAACTCTTTAGAATTACCCTTTTAGTACTCTTTAGAATTACCCTCGAGAACTCTTTAGAATTACCCTTCAGTATTACCCATTAGAATTATGCTCTAGAATAGCCCTCGAGAATAACTCTCGAGAATTACACTCGAGAATTACCCTCGAGAATTACCCTTTAGAATTACCGTCGAGAATTACCCTTTAGAATTACCCTTCAGAATTACCCATTAGAATTACCCTCTCGAATTACACTCTAGAATTACCCTCCAGAATTACCGTTTAGAATTACCCTCTGGGATTACCCTCCAGAATTACCCTTCAGAATTACCCTTCAGAATTACCCATTAGAATTACCCTCTGGGATTACCCTCCAGAATTACCCTTTAGAATTACCCTTCAGTATTACCCATTAGAATTACCCTCGAGAACTCTTTAGAATTACCCTTCAGTATTACCCATTACAATTACCCTCTCGAATTACCCTCTCGAAATACCCTCTCGAATTACCCTCTAGAATTACCCTCTAGAATTACACTCTAGAATTGCCCTTCAGAATTACCCTTCATAACCCATTAGAATTACCCATCAGAATTATCTTTTAGACTGACCCTTTAGAATTAGCCTTTAGAACCCATTATAATGACCCTTTAGAATTACGCATCAAAATTACCCATCAGTATTACCCTTGAGACTGACCCTTTAGAATTACCCTTTAGAACCCGACAGAATTAAACTTTAAAACCCTTTAGATATAAACACGGTAGATGACAAAGATTTTCTTCGTCATTTTTGACAGATGGATGGAAGGAAGGACATACTCAAATATTGAAGCGACTTCACCGCTTGAAAGGAAGGCACTGCTAATGGTTAATGGGAACGAGCTGATCATAGGCATAATTTAGGAATACTTTCATCAACTTCCACATCCTCTTCAATCCCATTCTTCCTCCCAGGTCTTCAAGAGAGCTGTTCACCACCATCTCAGATCATTTCCAATCAAAAACCATGATCTTTTCTACCAACAATAACCCCACCCAAATCCCTCTTCCTTCCAATTT
>NC_140971.1:38843007-38868007 GCF_056783735.1 Eptatretus burgeri | reverse complement strand
TGACTGATTCCACAACTGGAACAAATCACTGCTTTTCCCACACGTGGATCATTGTGTCAGAGGAGCCAGGACTGAGGTTTCAGTTGAGCACAAAGGATAGGTTCATTCAAACAACCACATCAATAGGGTTGTGGTGAAACGGTCTTAAGGTTTCATTTCCGTGAGACACGTACACTTTGCCTTCAAAACGAGATGGGATCGAAACATGGGTGCAGAAGGCTGCTCCAGCATGAGGCCACTTTAGCTTGGAGACAACGTTGGATTTGCACCAGATAGCTGTTGATGCATCAAATGATAGAAAGTTAAAGCTTGAGTGTTTTTGGATGGGATTGAACTGACTGAAGCAAGCAAAATGGAGGCAATTTTTTGATATGCAACGAATACAGGCTGTGTCAAGCTGTGGTAGAAATGAAACACCTGGTCTAAACTACAAAAAGCATGCATTTGCACACGTGCATTTTACTCTTGAAAATGTGCGTAAAATTCCACTCCAGCAGCCATGGGAATTGAGCCCATACCAGTGAGGGCAATGTGATAAGGCTTTACCCACTCAACACCACTACTACGTGCTGCGTGCATGCACACACCCACGGATACTGCGCACGCACACATATGTACGTACATTGTGTGCACACGTGTAAAAACTGTGTGCATGTGCACACATACACCTAACGTCATGGGGCATACACTCTATTGAAAAAACATAAAAGCTTGAAGTATGTTTATTAATATATTGTAGAAACTTACCATGCTCTAATCACAGCAGAGGCCATCACTCTAACATTTACGACGAGTTTTGATAGGCTGGAGGTGGAATTCAATGTAATAATAATCTCTGTGAAGGTTAGTGTCAATTTGTGTTGGCAGACAACATAAAAAGAAATGGATTTTATCACCTAAGAAGTTTCATCAACTACATTTTTTACTATCATGGAAAATGAGGTGCGGCTGACGTTTTGATTGTTCGTCTTTCGTCAGAGCAAAAGGGATGTACCGGGAATTTTTGGTTTTGAAGGTGAGATGCGCCGCCATTTCTTGAATAGTGCATGCTTTCACTCGTTTAGACATTGTGGTTACTCTTGTTGAACCCGTGACTGTTATTCCAACACATTCAGCACACAATGCCATCACACTTGAAAAATGCATTCTTACCGTTCGAGGTTCCTGGATTCCCATTCTTTGTGCATTACGTAACCATGTTCAATGGCCACGCCGATGAAAAGTTTGCATGCATCTACGCTTTTTTGGTAGCCCATGAAATACAAGGCTCAAATAACTTTACTGGTGGTTGCCTGTCATTTCAATAACTCTAAAATCATGAAGGATTGATGTGATGAATCAGCCCAATCTGTTACATTTAAGAATGTAACGTGCACGGTTCTCTTCCTGATTGAGGTGATTTTTCGATGGGGTTGTGTTGCTTGTCGAGAATACAATTCATGATGACATTCCCCATGGCTGATTTGAGAATGATTCTAACAGTTTAAATCATTTTGATGGAGGTGTCCACTCTCTGGCAATCAATGCAACTCCATTAACTCATTACGAAGGGAAATGGTGCTCTGAAACTGGGAAATGAAACTGTTCCCAGACACCAATGGCAGATTAACACATGGGCATGCACACAGGCCCAGGGGCCCCGAGCTCAACGTGGGCCACAGGCAAAGGTGGCATGAGACTCATGCAACCCATGCAATTGCATGGGACCCCCAGATAACATGGGGCTCCACACGACCGATCGTGGTTCACAATCTTTTGAGATTGTGAACCCCGAGGGTGGGGTCTCACTTTGCCACCAAAACATATCAATTTGTGAGTGGTGATAAACACAGCACAAAGGGAATGCTCCAGATCAAGGAAAGAAAGCACTGTGATGTAATGAATGAATCGATTAAAAAAATGTTTTCCACTGATGTTTAACTAGACAGGACAATTACAAAATTAGAGGGTGAAGTTAGTATCAGCAGGGAAAACAAGTGAAATAATAACTCCATTTAAAGTATACAAATGCAGCAGAACCACAAGAAAATTTGTATAATTTTTAATGTGAATACATATTGATATTGTTAAGGAAATCCACACTACAATTTCTTGTACGATCAGAAAACAACCCTCATTAGTAAATGCACTAACCCATGTGCATGGCAGAAGGTTGTGGTTATAAAAATCAGAACACCTGTTCCAAGGATGAAACAAAACTATGCCAGCAGTGCTGAGAAGCGAAATTAGCCCAACAATGGTGAAGAAAGTCTGCCCAAATTAACTTTTTCGTTGCACAATGTTATGTTAGGAGAGAGAAAATGTTATACTTTATGAAAACACACACACACACACACACACACACACACACACACACACACACACACACACACACACACACACACACACACACACACACACACACACACACACACACACACACACACACACACACACAGTATTCGTGCATAGCCGATATCAGCAATTCTTCAGGAATTGGCAGTTTGGAGTCAGTGTGATTACTGACTGCAGTATGTATCGCGGGTTGAGAGGCATAATGTTGTAACTGCATTTTTGGCGAAACCGAATAAAATGGCTCTCATGTCTAACAAAACACCATTTCGCGGGTTGAGAGACATAATGTTGTAACTGAAAATTTCCCATTTCCTACAAATCGCTAATAAAAGATAAATGGTGTTTTGTTAGACATGAGAGCCATTCCATTCAACCTCGCCAAAAACGCAGTTACAACATTATGCCTCTCAACCCGCGGTATGTACTGTGCAAACCAGAAACCCAGAGGAGCTTTCAACCTTGTTTTGGGGGAATTTCATTAATCAAATTATAAAAACAACATTGCATTATAGACGTTTGAGGTAGATGTGCATAAATCTTTATAAACAGCTGCCAATTGTCATGTGACAGGTGGAAAGAAATTTGGCTCGAATTTAAAAAAACACGTTAATACGTCAAACAGCTCGGAAATCGGGTGTTATCAAATATATTTTGCTTTGAAGCTCACAAAGCGAAACCATAAAAACTTTGTAAATCATGTACCGCTACGTTGTAGCAACTGCTGACTGTACATCCCGATCAGGACACTAACTGCACCGCGATTGACTGTGGAGCGCTCGGCAAGTGGCTTCAGCACTCAAGCCAGCACTCCAATTAAATGGTTGTTAAGGCCTAAGTCACATTTGCCACGGCAGCCGTGGGGTCTCCAAAATCTACGGCCACTAGCAATTATACGGCGGCCGCAGTATTTCCAAGGTCACACAATGGAGCAGTCACATATGTTTTTATTTTTCAGGGAGCCGCACGGCGTATTTAGAAATTGCGGAGACCGAAAACGTGGGGTTGCCATACGGTCTTTGATTTGATGTCGCACGGTGACCTTAAGGGGGCCCTGCGGCGGCCATAGAATTTTCAAAGCAGACGCAAGGTAGCCTCAAGGTGCCCACAAGGCGACCGCAGGGGGGCCCTAAGGCGAACGTGCGGCCAGACGGATGGTAACGAGTGGGTTCATATCTATATTTTTTTTAGCCATTTTTTTTTTCGGCTTGTCGAATTGCTCCGGCGAACGTAGAAATGAAAAAAAAGTTATAACTCCGCGTTACAATTCCACGGCAACCCCTACGGCCTGTAAAAGATAGCCAAACGGCGTAGGGCCACCCTGAGGCCACCGCAGAAACTCTGCGGCCGCCGCACGTTTCTGTCAATTCAGAGGGCGTGCGGCTGCCGTATCCTCGCCGTAGAGCAAATGTGACTTAGGCCTAAGGAACGGCTGGATAGGCTGTGGATGGATCTCATATGGGATCCCTTTAACTTTAAACCCGGTCTTCACCATGCCCGCAGTGGGTAACAAAATTAAATGAATTAGTTCAAATGACTTTATCCACAAAAGAGCTGCTGTTTAACGTAGAACAACCCTAGAGATATCAAAAAAGTTTAATTGCCCGTGAAATAAACATTGCAGATAATCTGCCATGTTGCCTGCTAGTCTGTGCATGCATCACATGGTACATCGGTTCATGGTCCGTGCAAATGTTACAACTTCATTTTGAAACATCCATTTTTAACAAGATTTGCATTGATTAACTGTATAGAACCTTGCGAAACCTCCGAAAATATAGACACAGATCTTGCAAACGCTACAGATAAGTCGTCCATCTGGGAGACAGGGCGCGAGGTCTGGCAGTGAATGCATAAAGTCATACAGCTCAATGAAGCTGGTTAATTTTGGAACATTCTTAAATCTTTTGTTCACTCAATATAATTCTCCAAACAGAAAAAAACGATAAGTTTAATGCTTTGGAAAGTTCACATTTTCTTGTGTACGTATGGAGAAGGACGGATCATAGCCTTGTTTACTTAGAGTATATAGGCTTAGTTACAGGACTTATTTCTTTAAATTATCAGATTTCACTCCAGATTTCGACACTTCTTTCGTCGGGACGATATCCGATCCACAAAGCTGAAATCATATTTCAATGATATACTTTAATTCGTCTGTGAGAGTAGATCGTGGAAAATTGCATCATATAATGCATGAATTTGATCCAAGCTCGAAATTTGAAAACTATAGCATGTACAAAAGCGATGTTCCCAGTGATTCATAGCTGCGTATGATGAACACGCATTCTATAATACAAGTGAGGAAAGTGAAAAAAAACAAACTTTATCGTAAATAAATTGTTGTGGCCTGCTCCAAGTGGAGGCAATGGTTGAGCAGGCCAGAAAAACATGGCAGCTTCAGACACCAGTGAGGTTAACGAGGATACACCTGAAGACCCCATAGAGAGCGGTGACTGAGTATGTGCCTGATGAAGGATATAATTAAATAAGGCCATTAATTATCTTCAAAAGGGGTGTTTTAGTTAACCCAAACACCCAATTTTCAGTCCTGCACTTCCTTGGAGTTTTATCAGTGGCAATGCAAAGTTTGAGGCTGCTAGGTTTCAAGGATTTGGAGTTATGTAGGAGACACGCATGCACGCACACACTCTGACATTTATTAGTACAGATAAACACCCGGACCTCGACATTCGCGGTTCCAACATTCGCGGGTTCCGTGTATTCGCAGTTGATAATTTGCGACATGCTCTTATATTACATTCGCGGGAAATTGCCTCACATATTCGGGAATTTTGCGGCGATTTTTTTTTTCACAAGCCACGAGCATAACACAATTCTAAAACATATCTTCCACGAGCTATGCACAAAGCAGCTGGATGTACACACAGTCCAATATTGTACGTACGCAAAAACACATCTTCTACGAGCCGCAAACATGACCTGCGTCCTGGACGTGTATTGTAGCTTCGTGGGATAAACAGTTTTGTGGGACATCTCACCATGTGCGCTTTAAACATATGGTACTGTACGTACTGTATTGTAGCTTCGTGGCAGAAGAAAAGTTTCGCAGGATGTCTCACCAATGTAACATGCCATTCCCCATGATGCCATCTCCCGTGAGTTACTTACAGAATTAAAACACCAACAGCATGAATTGATGTATTGATTACCAGGTCGCCACATATGGACATTACACAATGGAAACATTCAGCGCGTCTTCGTGTAAATCACCATCTTGCTACAAACAGCACCATTTGAGCTGTTACATTTTAAAAACGCTCAGCATAATCTACCTGTAAATAAGAAAGATGTCATATCCTGAGAGTTAAAGAATGGAAACGTTCAGCATATCTATTGATGCAATTAGGATCTAGCTACAAACGAACTAATTAAACAATGGCATCGCTCACCACATCTATTATCAGCTGCCGAATACAGCATCACCCATAAAAATCCCCTCAAAACAATGCGCAGACTACTCAACGCGTGCTGGATCGCCATCATTCTCATCCCGTTACTCTGACCTGTGTATTGCCAGTCGATCTGTTCATTCTTAAAAAATGGCTCCCAGGGATCGAGTATTACACTCAGAAGAATATGCCTCCAGCGGACCAGCAAGACGGGAGAAGGCGAAGATCCTGCATGATCATCTCTTTGGCACGGGTGGTGCAAGCGGCACCTCCAGCCCGTTTAAATGAGACCGGCTTGTTTTGGAAAAAGATGCTAACCAGAATGTTCATCTCGCAGCGTGAGAGCAAAGCAGCTGGCTTCAAGGCCGCAAAGGATACTATATATAGGGTGTCCCAAAAAAAATACAACTTTTAAAATGCTTCGTTTGATCCTAAAAAAGCAGTAATTTTGTCACTAATGCTTCATTTCTTGTTGCAGAGACCCTGAAGTTTATTTTGATACCAAGCAAGTGCCAGGAAAATGCCAAGACTGACCGTACAACAACGGACGAAAATTGTTGAACTTTAGCACCAGACGAAAAGTGTCATACAGGTGCAACATCTTTACTCGAGACATTTCGGAATCCACTTGCGCCATGCACAAAACTTTCGGACAATAAAGTGCACCATCGCAAAGTTTACCAATGTGGGAACCATCTGTGACCTTCACAAGGGTCACAGTGGGTGGAAGAGGACAGGTCGTAGTGAACAAAATGTGGAAATGGTGAGATAGGTGGTCGTTCAGAGTCCAAAAAAATTGATTCGACAACTTTCTGCCGAGACAAACATTCATAAGAGCACCGTACAGAGGATCCTTCGCCAAGACATTCATGCCTTTCCATACAAAATTCAAACGGAAACGGTGCTTACTGATCAACAGAAATGCAAACGACTAGACTTTGCAAATTGGTTCTCAGGAAAGTTGGAGGAAGATGCAGACTTCCTCAAAAAACTTCACATGACGGACGAATGCCTTGCTCACTTGTCCGGGGAGGTAAACAAGCAAAACTTTCGGTACTGGGGAACTGAAAATCCTGGTAATGCATCAACTGAACTGGTGCCTCGATCTGTTCTAAAAGTCACCATTTGGGTGGCGGTTGGTTAGTATGGGATAATTGGTCCATACTTCTTTGAAGATGACCAGGGACGCACTTGCACAGTAAACCAGAGGAACTATCGCAAAATGATTCAGGAATTCTATCTTCCTGAGCTATGTACTCAGGCCCATAGGAGAAACAACCTGATCCAAATGAGAACCCAGTGGTTCCAGCAGGATGGGGCACCGCCCCATACAGCCAGGGAAACGAGGCGGTTTCTCAACCAACATTTTGAGGGCCGCTTTATCTCCCTCTACAAATACGTTAAGTGGCCACCGTTTTCCCCTGACCGTACTCCTCCAGACTTCTTCTTGTGGGGGTATCTCAAGGACAGGATCAGTGGAAACACTAGGCCTCAGACTCTTGATCAGCTGAAGGAAAACATCCACTGAGAAATCCAGAACATTCCTCAGGAAACGTTTCCCAAAGTGATGGAGAACATGACAACGCGTTTGCAGGAAGTGATCAGACAACGTGGAGCTTACGTCGAACATGTGGTCTCACAGAAAACGATGATTCTATTCCAAAATTTAAATTTTGGTGGCAATTATGACATTGGTACAATAAACTTAAACCTTTCAGCTTTCTATCCAGCCATATATCTTTTCAAAAAATGTTATGACCATCCTCTTTGCAGATGAAAAGTTGAATTTTTTTTGGGACACCCTGCATATATATATATATATATATATATATATATATATATATATATATATATATATATATATATATATATATATATATATATATATATATATATATATATATATATATATATATATATATATATATATATATATATAGTGTTGTGGTTGAGGAAATTCGCAAACCACCATTCAGGTCCCATAGGTGAGATATCTCTGTAAGTACATGTGTAGTTAGCCCCAAACCCGTTGTTTAGAGGGAATAAATGTGATTCATTCGGGCTGCGACCCTTTAAGATAGCCGTTTTTCTGTTCTATCTTTATTTTGAATCAACCACGTCTCAACCACCATCACACAACAACCACCAACCGCAACACCGCTTCACAACAACAACAACGCCAATAGCCACGACCTTTACCTTCACAGCACACCATCCCGCAACCATCGCATCACCGCCATTCCAAGCGTCACCGTGGCTAGGGACCGCCACTTTAGACCCTCCACCACCTTCGCCTCTCCTTCTGCGGCCATTCCCACACCGCTTGTGGGCACCGAGCGTCAGGATGTCCTGGACTCGTACAGGGCGCGCGCCGAGCCACGGGTACAAAGTGCGGCCTTTCCGAGGAGGAGTCGGCTCAGGAATGATACACGCCCACTTCTGTTCCGTCCTATCAGCAAGCGCGGGGCGATTTGGCCCCGCCTCCAGGCGCGTCGGAGTAGAATCGATATATGCAAATTCGAGGATCAGGGGAGGTTCACGCCCACTTTTCCTCCGTCCAATGGGCGAGCGTGGCTCCGCCTCCGAGCTCATCCTGATCCGGAAATTTGCATATGGGTTCTCCTGCCGTACTATAAAGCGCCGAGCGCGGGGCGAAGGCAGAGTTTTGGGCTCGGGGGAGTTGGAGAGGTGTGGCGGCGGCGAAGTGTGGCAGCGGCAGAGAGTTTTGGGCTCGGGCGAGTTGGAGAGGTGTGGCGGCGGCGAAGTGTGGCAGCGGCAGAGTTTTGGGCTCGGGCGAGTTGGAGAGGTGTGGCGGCGGCAAAGTGTCGCAGTGGCGGAGTTTTGGGCTCGGGCGAGTTGGAGAAGTGTGGCAGCGGCGGAGTTTTTGGGCTCGGGCGAGTTGGGGAGGTGTGGCGGCGGCGGAGTGTGGCAGCAGCAGTCAAGACGGGTCTGGAGGAGATTCAGTCTGTCGGGGTTCGGAGTCTGTCGGGGAGCTGCAGAGAGGGGAAGCCGGGAGCGCGGTCGAGGTCGCACTGGAGTCGCTCGTCGCGGGACCCAAGCAAGCCAGCTATCCTCTTTCCCCAGAGCATCAACAATTCCCCCCTCCCCCCCCCCCGCGCTGAGATAGTGCGGAAAGGGGGCCCCGTTCCCACCCCATTCCAAGCAGTGCCAACGAAACCAGCGGAGGAGCACGGAGTCGGGGCACCGCCGCCACATTTGCGGCTCATCACAAGACGGGTAGGCTCCACCCGGTCTCGCGCCCACAGGCCCGTCTGTCCCCTTGTCGTAGAGGGTGGCCCCTTTCTTTTGCTTTTGAGTATATGTGTTGTCGGCGCCGTCTGTAAAGTAAAACTGTGTAAGTGTTGCCGTGTGCTCGCGTAGTCGGTAGTAGATCTGCATTGTTGTGTTTCTTTTGCAATTGCTTTTGGTGCATAATTGTTGTAATTGTATATGTGTGCTTTCCGTGTGCCGTGGAATAAATGTGCCTTATGTTAAACTGTTTTTCCCGTTTCGCTTCGTCTTTTCTTTAATTGAATCTCCATCTTACTTCACGTAAAGGGTTGGTAGTGGGCTAAATACACCCGATAATTAATCGGAACCGTCGAGGTTGACGATAACACCGCTCGGTTATCCCGATAGTACGGAACGAGTCGCTTAAAGTGGCCCGTGTCCGGAGTCGACCTGCGGCGAGGTGCGATCGCCCGGTCTACCCTCCGTGTGGGTACTTAGGTAGGTCGAATTTGGCGAACAACCCTATCCCACGTGGGGGGCCGATTGGCACGATCGTGGTGAGGCCGAAAGGCCCACCCGTGACTCGTTCCCGGCGTTAGTCCGAGAGGGTCACGAAAGAATTGTCCGTCCGGTGGGCGACGTGCCGCGATTCGAGTTACGTGGCCGCTCACACGCCGGCGGGCACGAATCCGCAACAATATATATATATATACATATATACATATATACATATATACATATATACATATATACACATATACACATATATACATATATACATATATACATATATACATATATACATATATATATATATATATACATATATATATATATTGTTGCGGATTCGTGCCCGCCGGCGTGTGAGCGGCCACGTAACTCGAATCGCGGCACGTCGCCCACCGGACGGACAATCCCGTCGTGACCCTCTCGGACTAACGCCGGGAACTAGTCACGGGTGGGCCTTCCGCCTCACCACGATCGTGCCAATCGGCCCCCCGCGTGGGATAGGGTTGCTCGCCAAATTCGACCTACCAAAGTACCCACACGGAGGGTAGACCGGGCGATCGCACCTCGCCGCAGGTCGACTTCGGACACGGGCCACTTTAAGCGACCCGTTCCGTACTATCGGGATAACCGAGCGGTGTTATCGTCAACCTCGACGGTTCGATTAAATATTGGGCGTATTTAGCCCACGACCAACCCTTTACGTGAAGTAAGATGGAGATTCAATAAAGGAAAAGACGAAGCGAAACGGGAAAAACAGTTCAACATAAAGCACATTTATTCCGCGGCAAACGGAAAGCACACATATACAATTATACACCAAAAGCAAATGTAAAAGTAGAAGAAGCACAACAATTCTGCACAAAAAGCAAATGTAACAATGCAGATCTACTACCGACTACCGAGCACACGGCAACACTTATACAGTTTTACTTCACAGACGGCGCCGACAACACATATACTCAAAGCAAAAGAAAAAGGGACCACCCTCAACGATGAGGGGGGCAGACGGGCCTGGGGCCGAGACCGCGTCGAGCCTACCCGTCTGGTGATGAGCCGCAAAATGGCGGTGGCGCCCCGACTCCGCGGGCCTCGCTGGCACTGCCTGGAATGGGTTGGGAACGGGACCCCCTTCTCACACTATCTCAGCGCGGGGGGAAACAGGAGGGGGTTGTTGATGCTCGGGGGAATGAGGATATCTCGCTGGCTTGGGTCCCGCGACGAGCGACTCCACCGTGACCTCGGTCGCGTTACCGGCCTCCCCTCTCCGCAGCTCCCCGACTCTGACACGAGCGCCCTCTCGACTGCCTTCGCCGCCGCCACAACTCTCCAACTCTCCCACTCTCCACTCTTCTCAACTCCGTCCAACTGCGATTCAGAAACTCTTTTTCTCTCCCGATTCAGAAACTCCCTCAACAACTGCCTTTTCGGCGAGCGAACGCGGCCCTTTATAGCCCCCGGGGCTTCGCTCCTTCACCTTCGACCCTTCACCTCTGGCTGGCTCCCCATTGGACAGAGGAAAAGTGGGCGTGAATGATTCTTGATCCGATTTCTCGGAAAGGCTGGTGTTTTTGCACCCGCTGCTTGGTGCGCACCCTGTACGAGTCCAGGATCGGTGCCCACAAGCGGCGCGGGAATGGCGGTGATGCGATGGTTGCGAGAGCGAGATGTGACGGCAAGGGTCGTGGCTGTTGGCGTTGTTGTTGTTGTGAAGCGGCGTTGCAGTTGGTGGTTGTTGTGTGATGGCTGTTGAGACGTGGTTGGTGGTGGTTGTGGTGGTAGTAATGGCGGCTGGTCCAAAATAAAGATAGTAAAACAAAAACGGCTATCTAAAAGGGTCGCAGCCCGAATGAATAACATTTATTCCCTCTAAACAACAGGTTTGGGCCTAACTACACATATACTTACAGAGATATCTCACCTACGGGACCTGAATGGTGGTTTGCGAATTTAGTCAACCACAACAATATATACATATATATATATATATTTTTATATATATATATATATATATATATATATATAAATATATATATATATATATATATATATATATATATATATATATATATATATATATATATATATATATATACATACACACGAGGTGTGTTCAAAAATTATCCGACCTTTGTTCATAAAAAAAAATACTCTTATCCAGATACAACAAACTTACACTAATCTCCTTCAAAGTAGTCCCCTTGGGCTGCCACACACTTCTCCCAACGGTTCTGCCACTGTCGGAAGCAGCGCTGGAACGCCTCTTTTGGGATGGCACGCAGCTGGTCCGTCGCATTCCGCATGATGTCTTCTCTGGACTAAAATCTGGTCCCTTTCAGGGGCATTTTCAGCTTGGGGAAAAGCCAGAAGTCACAGGGAGCCATGTCGGGAGAGTAGGGAGCCTGACAAAGCACAGGTGTGTTGTGTTTGGCCAGGAAACTCTGTATCAAATGTGAAGAATGGGCGGGTGCATTATCGTGATGGAGCTGCCAATTAATCGCTGCCTACAGGTCCGGCCGTTTGCATCGCACAGCGTCACGAAGGCGACGCAGTACCTCTTGGTAGTACTCTTTGGTGATGGTTGCGCCGTGTGGTGCGTACTCGTGATGAACCACGGCACTGGAGTCAGAGAAGATGGGCAGATAGACCTTGACATTGCTGCGGGCTTCCTTGCTTTTTTGGCCTCGGGGATGTTGGATGCTTCCATTGTGATGACTGGAAGTTGGTTTCTGGGTCGTACACATAAACCCAGGTCTCATCACCAGTGATCACTGTGTTGAAGAAGTTGGGATCGCTGTTCACAGTCTCCAGCATGTCCTGTGCGATCTCCAAATGGAGTTGCTTCTGCTCGATCGTTAGCAGCTTTGGCACGAACTTAGCTGAGATTCTCCTTAAGCCCAAATCCTCAGTCACAATGGAATGAACGGATGCAATGCTGAAGCCCGCCTCGTCTGCAAGTTCTCTGATCATGATTCGACGATCCTGCATCAGCAGGGTCCTCACTTGGTCAATGACGATCTCATTTCAGGATATTGAGGGCCTACCAGAACGTGCTTCACTTTCCACTGATGTGCGACCATCTTTGAAGCGGTTGTACCACTCTTTTATCTGTGTGGTGCCCATTGCTTCATTTCCGAAGGCCTGTTGAATCTTGCGGATCGTTTCCACTTGGGAATCGCCAAGCTTTACACAAAATTTGATGCAGTAGCGTTGTTCAAGTTTTTCCAGCATTTTGTCAAAAACGAAAATCCGACGGCGCTCACTTACACTTCTTCACTTATCGGCGGTCTGTCGGCGACTGACAGCTTCTGCAGGCGGGAAAATATTCACGCATACGAATTAGGATCGCCTACATACGTGCACCAAACCACGCCTCCCAAGCTTCATTTGTTTACGCACGAAAAATTAAGGTTGGATACTTTTTGAACACACCTCGTATATGTATATATATATATATATATATATATATATATATATATATATATATATATATATATATATATATATATATATATATATATATATATATATATACATATATACATATATACATTCACACACATATACATATATACACGTACACATACGTACACGTTATGTTATGGTACACTGTTATGGTGAGCATCGCCACAGATTATCTCTCATACAGTAAAACTACATAATCCGCACAGAACAACCATCAGTCTGCCACCCAGATGATTGTTCCTGCTAATGCAAACCATTCAACTCTCCGTCCTGTAACATGATCGGCGAGAAAATCGAAACATGTGGAGTGTGAAAAGCACTCCGACGATTCCCACTGGATACAGTCCTACACCAAAACATCACCTCCAACACAGAGGCCTCTGCCAGATGACTCTGTCAATCAGACAAAGAATATGTGGTTAACATCAGTTAAGCATCAAATGGAACCACTGATCCTGATTTCGGGCTTATCTACCTTCATCAGTATGGCATACTGATAAATAGTTAACCAATGACGACCACATTTGTTGTTTATACATCAGACGCACCTCCAGACTGTTATGGTGAGCATCGCCACGGATTATGTCTCACACAGTAAAACCAAATAATCCACACAGAACAACCATCAGTCTGCCACCTAGATGATTGTTCCTGCTAATGCAAACCATTCAACCTGAAGTCACGTAATGTGATCGGCGAGAAAATCGAAACATGTGGAGTGTGACGAGCACCCCGCCGATCCCCATTAGTGTAGTAGTGTGTCCAATGGGGATCAGTGGAGTGCTCTTCACACCCAACATGTTTCAAACATATACAGTATATGTATACACATATATATATATATACATATATATATATATATATATATACATATATATATATATATATATATATATATATATATATATATATATATATACACACACACATATATATATATATATATATATATATATATATATATATATATATATATATATATATATATATATATATATATATATATATACATATACATATATATATATATATATATATATATATATACACACACATATATACATATATATATACACACACATATATACATATATATATACACACACATATATACATATATATATATATATATATATATATATATATATATATATATATATATATATATATATATATATATATATATATATATATATATATATATATATATATATATATATATATATATATATATATATATATATATATATATATATATATATATACACATATACATATATATATATATATATATATATATACACATATACATACACACACATATATATATATATATATATATATATATATATATATATATATATATATACACATATACATACATATATATATATATATATATATATATATATATATATATATATATATATATATATATATATATTGTTGTGGTTACCAGATTCGCAAACCACCATTCAGGTCCCTTAGGTGAGGTATCTCGGTAAGTGCATGTGTAGTTAGGCCCAAACCCGTTGTCTAGTGGGAATACATGTCATTTATACGTGCTGCGACTCTTCAGGATAGCCGTTTTTCTTTTACTATCTTTATTTTGGACCAATCGCCACCATCACAACCACAACATCAACCACCGACCACAACCACCGCTTCACCACAACCGCCACGACCTTTACCGTCACAACTCGCCACCATCGCATCGCCGTCGTCTCGCGCCACTCATGGGCACCGATGCTGGACTCGTGTAGGGTGCACGTTGAACAGCGTGTACAAAATCACGGATTTTCTGCTTCAAAAACGGATCCAAAACGACACACGCCCACTTTTTGCCGTCCAATCGGTGAGCGAGGGGCGAATTGGCCCCGCCCCCAGGGCGATCGATATATGCAAATTTGTGGATCAAAAAGCCTTCACGCCCACTTTTTGTCGGGCCAATGGGGAGCGAGTTGAAAGGTCAAAGGGAGGGGGTCAAAGGCGAAGTTACGGGGGGATAAAAGGACGGTGTTCGTCAGTAAAAGGAGTAGTAAAAGTCGGAACGAGGAAGGAAGGAGTCGGAACCAGTCGTAAAAGTCGGAACGAGGGAGTCAGCAAAACAGGAACGAGAGAGTAGTAAAGGTCGGAACGAGGCGAAGGAGTCAGAACAGAGAGTCAAGACTTCGCGGGCGGTGGAGCTGCTCGTCGTGTGCGTTGAAGTCGGAACGGAGGGGACGAGCTGTGGAGAGGCGGCGAGTCGGACGAAGGGTGCTCGCGTCGTGCAAGGAGCTGCGCGCCCGAGGGAGGCCGGCAGCGCGACCTGGCCGAGGTGGAGACGCTCGTCGCACATAATAAAGATCCTCTATACCCCGAGCATCAGCAACCCCCCTCCTGTTTCCCCCCGCGCTGAGATAGTGCGACCAAGGGGGCCCCGTTCCCACCCCCTGCCAGGCACTGTCCACGAGGCCCGCGGGTTGCGGGGCCATCGCCGCTCCGCGTCTCATCACCAGACGGGTAGGCCCGACCAGGTCTCGGCCCCAGGCCTACCTCATTCTTGAGGGTATTTCTTTTCCTTGGTTTTGGGTATGTGTTGTCGGCGCCGTCTGTGAAGTAGAATTGTATAAGTGTTGCCGTGTGCTCGGTAGTCGGTATTAGCTCTGCACTGTGTTTTCACTTTTATGTTTGCTTTTTGTGTAAATGGAATTGTGTTTTCTTTTTTGTGTGTGCATTTGGTGGAATTGTATTTGTGTGCTTCCCGTGTGCCGAGAATAAATGTGCTTTATTGTTGAACTGTTCTCCCGCTTCGCTTCGTCATTTCCTCCATTGAATCCCCATCTTGCTTCACGTAAAGGGTTGGTAGTGGGCTGAATACGCCCGATAATTAATCGAACCGTCGAGGTCGACGATAACACCGCTCGGTTATTCTGATAGTACGGAACGGGTCGCTTAAGTGGCCCGTGTCCGAAGTCGACCTGCGGCGAGGTGCGATCGCCCGGTCTACCCTCCGCGTGGGTACTTAGGTAGTTCGAATTTGGCGAGCAACCCTATCCCACGCGGGGGCTGATTGGCTCGATCGCGGTGAGACCGAAAGGTCCACCCGTGACTGGTTCCCGGCGTTAGTCCGAGAGGGTCACGACTGGATTGTCCGTCCGGTGGGCGACGTGCCGCGATTCGAGTTACGTGGCCGTCGCACGCCGGCGGGCGCGAAAACCGCAACACTGGTGTCAGGTCGTGCGATACAAATTCATCGCCCTCCTCGCGGCACTGGTATCGGAGAACAGGAGAACGGGCTCTCCTGTCTCCGGCTAAATTTACGGGAATCGGTCCAGGGGTGAGAGAAGCGACCCCCGATTCCCTCCAAATTACGAGCGAGCAAATTAACCCTTCACGAGAAGCAAGATGGCGTCTCAAGGCGAGCGGGAGCCGGGGGTATTAGAAATGTATATGTGTAATAATGTAGAGTCCATGGTCCAGGATGGAATCCCCGAGCAGGAAATGTTGATTGTGCAGGAACACGGACTCGCCCAACTGAACCCAGGGCCCGAGGTGGGTGCGGCAGCGGCCGCGGTGTATGACACCTCCCCCCCCCCTCTCCACCAAGACCCTTCCCCAACCCTTGCCGAAACGGCTCAGCTGAGTGCATCCAACATGGCCCAGCTATGCGCCATGCTGGCGGCAATGAACGAAAAGATGGATGCGAATACACAAAAAATGGATGCAAACACAAATGAAATGAAAAACGAAATGAAAGGCATGAACGAGAAGATGGATACAAATACAAATGAAATGAAAAACGAAATGAACAAGCAAATAAACGGAATGGAAGCAAAAATGAGGGAAGAAATGAAAGAGCTGCGGGGTGAGACGCAGAACATGGGCCGATGCCTGCAGGCGGGCATGAAGGCCGTGAGCAGGGAACTTAAAATGGCGACTCCACGTGTGGGAGCAAACGAGCTGGGTGGGGGTGCAACGGCTGACAGGCCCGCGGTGGAGGCGGGTGAAAAAATAATTCGTGGAACGTGTTGGGCGAGGGTCGTGACGATGACCGAAAGGGAAAAATTAAATGGGGAGACCAAAACGTGTGAGACGAGACACGAGGTGACGACAACAGAAATAATAGTTGAGACAAGGGAGGTAAAGGGTGAAGAGTTGGCAGAGACACGGGAGATGGGAACGATAGAGGGAAGACTACACGATGAAGACGGGGTAAGTGACGCGCACGCACACACGGAGGAAGTGGAGGATAATGGGGGTGAGCTCGCGGAGCGTGTTGGGACCCGGTGCGAGCACCTGGATGGCCTCCTCCAGGAACGAGGGGAGGGAGTATGCCCCCTTGAGGCGAGTCACGACCAGGTGAGTTCGGTCGTGCTTTGCGAGGTTGAGGGGACGAGTGCTGTGGACAGGTGCTTGGAGAGCTTGGGGGTATAGAGGCCCCGGAGACCCTTGTGGGGACACAAATCCCCAGTGTGGTTGTCCCTGTGTGTGTGGTGCAAGGCGTGAGTGCGTCCCCGTGTGTGGAAGCGACCCCGTGTGTGAGTGGTGTGGTGGCGATGGTGCTGGAGTGCGTGCTTCCCAGCACGCCGTGTTTGGATGAGGCACCGTGTGTGGATGAGGAACCGTGTGTGGAAGAGGCCGTGTGTGTGAGTGAAACGGCCAGTATGAGTGAGGAACCGCGGGTGAGTGCCCCCGCGTGTGTGGATGAGGCACCGCGGTTAAGTGCCCCCGCGTGTATGAGTGAGGCACGGTGTGTGGATGAGGCACCGCGGTTGAGTGCCCCCGCGTGTATGAGTAAGGGACGTTGTGTGGAAGAGACCGCGTGTGTGAGTGTCGCCGTGTGTATGAGTGAGGTACCGCGGGTGAGTGCCCCCGCGTGTATGAGTGAGGCACGGTGTGTGGATGAGGCACAGCGGTTGAGTGCCCTCGCGTGTGTGGGCGAGGCACCGCGGGTGAGTGCCCCCGCGCGAGTGAATGGAGCACCACGTGTGAGTAGTATGGTTTGTGTGAGTAGTGAGGCACGCGTGAGTGAACGGCCGTGTGCAAGGTCGCTGTGTGCCAGGGAGACCGTGTGTGTGAGAGAGCGGTATGAGAGGGAGATGTCGGTTGGCATGCGGGAGCACGCAGCCGCGTCTCCCCGTGTGAATGTGATGGTGTGGACTGTGTGCGTCGTGACACGCAGGTATGCGTGTGTGGAATGGCGACGACGACGGCGACAGAGGAGAGAAAGCCGAGTAGCGGCTGTGGTTGTTTCGAGGACCGTGCCGGGTTCACCCAGCAGTGAGCACGCGGTTCGTGCTGTGCAACGCACGAGGCCCCCACGTGCTCGCTTGCGAGAGTGAAGTCCCGGTCCGGAAACGCACGCGGTGGATTTGCCGATCCCGCGGACGGACAAAGTTTAGGCAGGTAAATGGATTTGGACCGGACGGGTTCTCCACGCGATCGTGTGTTCAGCTCCAACGGGCAAAGCACATGTGTTCGCGTGGGAAACCCCTCGAGACGTGTGGCTTGTGTTTTTTTTTTATGCGCACGGTGACGCCATGGCTGCACGTGGAGTTGGAATCCGGCAGGAGGGGCATCTCTGCCGGATGGTCCCGTCCAAGGAGGGACGAGGAACACGTGCAGCTGCATGACGTCACGGGCAGTTGCAAGGTGCAAAGAGCGCGAGTTGCCGCGCAGGTGCTGCGCATGGAAAAAAAAAAAAAAAAAAGAAAGCCAAGCCTCACTTTCGGGTGCAAAGGATTCCTGGGCAAGGGGTGGAAGACCCCCTTGACCTGGGCACAGGATGAAAACTAGTTAGGGGGAAGGGTTAGCTTAGCTAGACCGACTTCATGGGGCAGGGGTAAGTCCTCATGGAGTCCGTGGAATGGATTAGTTAGAGGGATTGTAGCCAGATTTAGGTTGGGAAATAAAATGAATTTTTGAGTTAGGAGACAGAGACAGACTTTGAGTGTGTAGAGTTGACGTAGTTTAGCTACGTAGTGTTAAAAGGAACGTGCTATAGTTTAAGGGACGACGTGGGAGCACGAGTTAGTTAGGGGAGGTAGTTAGAAGGATGGCAGAGTTCAGCGGTGAGTGTGTTGAAGAGTTGTGAGGCGAGTACGTGTACATGTTGAGTGAGTGAGGCCAGCGGGTCTGTGTGAATGGAGCGAATGGGGAATGCATGGTGCGATGAGTGATTGGGGGGAGGAGTGACTCCCGCCCAAGGGACCCCGGGGTCAGAGTAAAGTGAGTTAGCTGGGTTAGTCAAATTGAAAAATGGAGGTCGTTTTGTTGTTGGTGGGAAAGTAGGCTCGAGACCCATTTGGAGGGGTGCAGGACCCCTGTTGACGGGCTTGGGAGCGTGGCTGCGAAAGGTGAGTATCGCTGAGTGGGTACCCCGGGCACCAGGCTAGTCGGCCGCGGTAGGCCAAGGGCCCATGGGGGGCCGGGATAGCGTAGTGGGCACGGGTGCGCCTGCTTGGTGCGGGGGCCCGGGGCGCCATTAGCCGCGTGGGCAGTGCAGTGGGCACGGGTGACCCTCGGAAAGGGGCCCGGGAGGCCGGCCTGCCACGTGTGCGTTTCAGGGGAGGTGCCAGGGGGTGCACTCCACGGTGTTAGGGAGCTGGTAGGCTCGGAGGCAGTGTAGTGCCCGGGGGTGCCATAGCGGGAGATTCGGCAGAGGGTCGTGCCTGCCAAAGGGAGCCACGTGTCCCAGCCAGGAGACCGTGTGAGGGCACGGAGCGAAAATTGGGGGGCGAGGCCCGAAATTGTGAGGACACCAACACAGGCGACGGGAATCTGGGTTGTTAGAACCAATAGTTTAAGCGAGAGGCGCTTGTTGAAAGCCCCGGGGTAGTTTAACAGTTAAATGGTTAGGGTAGATTAGGAGATGTACCCCTCCGCACCATCCATCCCCTCGCTGTCGTTGTGGGCCGCTGGACCCACTTGGTGTTAAGATCGCCGAACTCTGGGGAGGCCATTCTGAGGCTTGAGTTGGGCCTCGACACAGGACGTTAGCTCTCCCTTGTTCCCCTCCGGGAAGGGAACGTAGGGGTTGGGAGTAGGCTAGGTGACAGGATAGGTTAGCCGAACAAGGACGATAAAGGGGGTTAGGGGACGATTTATAGTGGGGAAGTAAAAATAAAAACAACAAAAAAATAAGTTGGGGCTAAATTGGGGTTTGACAAATTAAGGGAGTGGGTATGTACAGTGACAGGCAAAGGCGATAGGTTGGGAGGGAGACAGGTAGGTAGGTCCGAGCCCGCCTTCCAAGTGGCCAGCACCACCGCACTCCCTCCACCAACTTCCACTGACGGCAAAGGCTGGCCAACTTCATCGGCTGGCCGTGTTTTTCTTCGAGGCAGAGGCTGGCCAGCTTCATCTGCAGCTGCTGTGCTGCAAGGCCTGTGCCGGCTGGCTGTTTTTCTGCAAGGCCTGTGCCGGCCAGTTCATCTGTTGGCTGTTTTTCTTCAAGGCCTGTGCCGGCCAGTTCATCTGCCGGCTGTGTTTGCCTGCAGCGGCCTTCTTCTGCGGGCTGTGTTTGCCTGCAGCGGCCTTCTTCTGCGGGCTGTGTTTGCCTGCTACCTTTGCCATGCCATGCCCACTGCCCACGTTCACCAGCCCCGTTCAATTTTTGCTTTGCCCCCCCCCTGTTCATTTCCATGTGCGCCAGGATCGTAAAAGCAACAGTTTGCAAGCTGCGAGAACTGCCCTGTTGGCAGCTACAACACGGGCCTGCAGTGGCGGCCCGTGCACCGTGTTTGTGTCCATGCATCCATTCGTCGTGCTCATTGCGTGTGCCACTTGAGCTGGCACGGAGACTACGTTTGTGCGGCCCATGCACCGTTGTGGTTCACTGAGTTCAGTTCAAAAGGGAAGGCCTTGGACTGCGTGTGAGCAGCCAGCCACGTTCCCTGTCACCTGCATTGTTTTGAGCCAGAGACTGCATGCGGGCAGCCTGGCTCCCTGCTAACTGCTTTCTTTGCAGAGTTCAATGATCCTGGGCCATGGTTTAGTGTAAAATTTGTAAGTTAAGGTAAGATGTACTGTACATATGAGTGCGCATGTATGTCTTAGCGCCGGCAATTTTATTTAAGTCGTCCGTGTGAGTGAGTTTGTTTAGGTAGTTACGCAGCCCTCAGGTTATTTATTTTGGGGACACGAATACCATGAATGTCGCACTCAGGGATCCGTAGGTAAAATGTACTAGGGGAAAACTACACATGATGGCACACGAAAATTTGACGACTCGGGACGAGTCTGTAAAAAGGGAAGGCGGTAGTGTTGTGGTTACCAGATTCGCAAACCACCATTCAGGTCCCTTAGGTGAGGTATCTCGGTAAGTGCATGTGTAGTTAGGCCCAAACCCGTTGTCTAGTGGGAATACATGTCATTTATACGTGCTGCGACTCTTCAGGATAGCCGTTTTTCTTTTACTATCTTTATTTTGGACCAATCGCCACCATCACAACCACAACATCAACCACCGACCACAACCACCGCTTCACCACAACCACCACGACCTTTACCGTCACAACTCGCCACCATCGCATCGCCGTCGTCTCGCGCCACTCATGGGCACCGATGCTGGACTCGTGTAGGGCGCACGTTGAACAGCGTGTACAAAATCACGGATTTTCTGCTTCAAAAACGGATCCAAAACGACACACGCCCACTTTTTGCCGTCCAATCGGTGAGCGAGGGGCGACTGGCCCGCCCCAGGGCGATCGATATATGCAAATTTGTGGATCAAAAGCCTTCACGCCCACTTTTTGTCGGGCCAATGGGGAGCGAGTTGAAAGGTCAAAGGGAGGGGGTCAAAGGCGAAGTTACGGGGGGATAAAAGACGGTGTTCGTCAGTAAAAGGAGTAGTAAAAGTCGGAACGAGGAAGGAAGGAGTCGGAACCAGTCGTAAAAGTCGGAACGAGGGAGTCAGCAAAACAGGAACGAGAGAGTAGTAAAGGTCGGAACGAGGCGAAGGAGTCAGAACAGAGAGTCAAGACTTCGCGGGCGGTGGAGCTGCTCGTCGTGTGCGTTGAAGTCGGAACGGAGGGGACGAGCTGTGGAGAGGCGGCGAGTCGGACGAAGGGTGCTCGCGTCGTGCAAGGAGCTGCGCGCCCGAGGGAGGCCGGCAGCGCGACCTGGCCGAGGTGGAGACGCTCGTCGCACATAATAAAGATCCTCTATACCCCGAGCATCAGCAACCCCCCTCCTGTTTCCCCCGCGCTGAGATAGTGCGACCAAGGGGGCCCCGTTCCCACCCCCTGCCAGGCACTGTCCACGAGGCCCGCGGGTTGCGGGGCCATCGCCGCTCCGCGTCTCATCACCAGACGGGTAGGCCCGACCAGGTCTCGGCCCCAGGCCTACCTCATTCTTGAGGGTATTTCTTTTCCTTGGTTTTGGGTATGTGTTGTCGGCGCCGTCTGTGAAGTAGAATTGTATAAGTGTTGCCGTGTGCTCGGTAGTCGGTATTAGCTCTGCACTGTGTTTTCACTTTTATGTTTGCTTTTTGTGTAAATGGAATTGTGTTTTCTTTTTTGTGTGTGCATTTGGTGGAATTGTATTTGTGTGCTTCCCGTGTGCCGAGAATAAATGTGCTTTATTGTTGAACTGTTCTCCCGCTTCGCTTCGTCATTTCCTCCATTGAATCCCCATCTTGCTTCACGTAAAGGGTTGGTAGTGGGCTGAATACGCCCGATAATTAATCGAACCGTCGAGGTCGACGATAACACCGCTCGGTTATTCTGATAGTACGGAACGGGTCGCTTAAGTGGCCCGTGTCCGAAGTCGACCTGCGGCGAGGTGCGATCGCCCGGTCTACCCTCCGCGTGGGTACTTAGGTAGTTCGAATTTGGCGAGCAACCCTATCCCACGCGGGGGCTGATTGGCTCGATCGCGGTGAGACCGAAAGGTCCACCCGTGACTGGTTCCCGGCGTTAGTCCGAGAGGGTCACGACTGGATTGTCCGTCCGGTGGGCGACGTGCCGCGATTCGAGTTACGTGGCCGTCGCACGCCGGCGGGCGCGAAAACCGCAACAATATATATATATATATATATATATATATATATATATATATATATATATATATATATATATATATATATATATATATATATATATATATATATATATACATATACATATTGTTGCGGAAATGGCCCTTAGTATGCTATTAAATACAAGATTAGCCCAGATCCCCCATTAAATGCATGTTTAGCCAGGTTGTTCATTAATTTGACGTTACATGTGTGCCGGGAGGTGTCACAGGCTGTTATTTGTTTGTGCAGTGGTGGTGGATCGAGAGCTTCTTCTTCCTTCCTTCCTCTCTCCAGACAATAGTCCCCGCCCAGCACTCAGAGGGGGAGTGGCCAAAAAGAGGAAGTGAAATGAAGGGGAGGAGTTTGTCAGCTTCGTAAAGGGGCATGCCCCAAAAAGAAAAAGTGGTAAGAAACTGAGAGGACGGAGTTGAGCAGTCGGGCTTCGAGGCGAGCAGAAAGAAGAAAAGACGGTGGTGATTCTGAAGGGAGAGGAAACTGAACCTGAGGTTTTGGCGGCAATCTGCTTCGAGATGACCTGGCCGCTGTGTGAGTCTGGCTGGAGTCGGCTTCGAGAAGAGGTGATTGACAGGTTCAACCTGCGTCTAACGACGGAGCCTCTGACTGTCCCTACTCACCTCACGGCTCGACCACGTCTTGGAATCCCATGGTCCAAGCCTGCCGGAGCCCAGCACCTCAATTTGGCCTTGTCTGGTGAACAGGCCAGGTCTGGACTTGTATGCTGGACCTTGTGAAAAGCCAGCTGGAGCATACCATCGTGGATCTTTCGCTCTGGTGCAGTCGACCTCGTGGGGTCTGAACGTGCGGAATCCGCGTGCGTGGGCGGTGCGACAAAGGAGGACGAGCGCCATCTTGCCATGCGGCGTGCTCGAGCTTGGGGCTCGAATCCGTGGACATCGGCTTGTTATGAGCGACATTCGTGCTTTTGACACTTTCCTCTCGTCCATGAAACATCACCAAGTACTCTGTCTTGTCTGCATGCTATGTCTTGTCTGCATGTCGTTTAAGGCTTATCTCGGTAGGGACCCTTTCAAAACCCGTAATCCGTATCTCCCTCGTTAAGAACGGGTTATAGATTAATTAAAACATTGTCGTGAATATTTTGCTTGTGTTGTGTTTCCCCGATGTGCCCCAGAGGAATAAATTCGCCCGATTCGTTTAAAAAAAAAAAAGGTCACGGACTTCAAATCCCAACACCGCGGACAATTGGTGTCCGGAGTGGGGTGAGAACCCCCCACCCCTGAATCTCCAACACTGGTGTCAGGAGTGGGATATTTGGACCTGTGGTGCATTTCGCACCCCGAACATTGGTTACAAGAGGCGCGAGGAAAAAAAAAACGGTCCAAATTTGCTTTGATTTTATTTTTAGCGGATCGGGTGTACAACTTGGAAATTATAAAGAAAAATGGAGTCGCAAAATGGCGGCGTGGCTCCATCGAAGCGCGACACGAAGCGGGAGTGGCTTATTAATAGCGCAACGAACGGCACAACACGAGGCGGGGGCTCCCAACCACCGGTTCAAACCACGTGGTCACAGCATGTGTCATGGCAGGCGAGGCAGGACAACTACGCGAACATTGGCAATCTTCAGATACGATTGGGGGATGCCTTGGAACAGGTGAGGCGTTATGAGAATTATATAAAGGAGGTACAAATTGAATTTGACGAGGCACAATGGTACACAGACGAGCTTCAGAAAAAGGATGTGTACGGTGGGTTACAACAATTGGCCGATGTACGGGAACGAATTCGGTGGCTGAAAGAGGACTTAGCCAACAGAATCGACGAACTATGTGGAGAAAAGAATAAAGTAGTGTTATTTACCCGTCAGTTGGAACATGAGAAGAGCGAACTGAACAAAAGAATAGAGGAAGAGTAAACTAGTAACTCCCAGGATAGGGAGAAGTTGGAAAACAAATGGAAAAATTACCCCCGTGTGGGGGTGACGGTCATCTCTCTAATGTTTTTTACTATCATAATCGATGAACCGTTGCCAGATATCTCCTAAAATGACAGAAGAGATAGGTTTTGA
>NC_140971.1:38795507-38835507 GCF_056783735.1 Eptatretus burgeri | reverse complement strand
CCGTGACTGGTTTCCGGCATTGTTCTGGAAAGTAACGACTGAATTGCTCGTTCGGTGGGCGAACCGGCCGCTATTAGTTGACGCGGTCACTCGCACACCAGGCGGGCGTAAATTCGTAACAATATATACACATATATATATATATATATATATATACATATATATATATATATGTATATATATATATATATATATATATATACATATATATATATATATGTATATATATACATATACACATATACATACATATGGCCCCTCCCTGTTTTTTTCTAAACCAAATAAAATAACATTTATATGCAACATGGGCACATAAACTTCAAGTTTTAAAATCAATTTTGATTCTTTATTTCTTAAAAATTACATCAGACAAATGGGCCCCTTTCAAATTCGTGCATTCACGACAGCGGATCATCATATTCTTCATTACCGCAAGCAATGTCTCTCGATCAATAGAGCGGATGGTTGCAGTGACGTTTGCCTTCAATAGTTAGGGAATTTTAGCAAATTGTATTGACCATCTGTGAAAAAATTGCTTACCAAAAAATTTCTTCACTAACGTATTCATCTAGGTGTCTACTAACACCTATCAATTAGTGCAAACCCAAATCCTTGTGGAAAATTCTGGGGAGCCAATCAAAGTTCGGGTGCTCAGAGGGCCTGCGCGAAAAAAAAAATCGGAAAAATTAACTTTTGCCAATATTGACTTGTGGGATGTCTAACTAGGGGTTTTTTGGGGTGCTGAATTGATTCCAACCATTACATTTGTGGAAAAATGAATCCCTGGCCGTAAAATATTGATACGATACATTTTTAGATATCTCAGACTGTGTTTTGCGGTAATTTGGCTCAATTGATTCAGATTGTTCAAATTGTGCTGAAACCAGCATACACCATTTTTGAAACCACTGCTATATTGTTGGTTATACTTGTGCTCATGCTCAGTAGAATTCTCTGTGTTAGCTGATGTTAGCTAAGAGCTTTTAGCTCTAAAATTGTGTACCGGACTCAATAGAAGTTGAATATATTCAACGTAGAGTGGACCTATTAATGTTAAAACACATCACTGAATGTGTGTTCTGTCTGTTTTGTGTCAAAATTTCATGTCCTGTCTGTTGTTCACAAAAAAAAGCCTTATTTTTTGAGGACAGTATATATAGTATGGACAAGGATGTGACTGAACCTGACTTGAGGTGTTTCATCTGTGGTGGTTCCGGGATTGAAAAGCATACGCTCTCAAAAGTCTCCAATAAACGCCACCCACGGATCTTGTCACATTCTGAGCTTGTGGGCGATGCGGCGTTGATCGGGAGACTAAATGAGGACTGGAAGAGAAAGATCATTGCAAGTCATCATTGCAAGAGAAAAGTTCCTCGATAACAAGAACAACAAAGCCCAGCTCGTTCTACTACTTGCTGAGACATTTAGTAGGAATGGAATCAGTGTACAGCAATGCCCCGATGATGCCGACACCTCCATCGTCCGTGCAGCTCCAGATGAGGCAAGAGAGTCCCCTGTCTAGGTGAGAGCTGAGGACACAGACGTCCTGGTTATCCTGATTCATCATGTTGCAGACCATCTGATCTTCCTCACGACAGCCAAAGAAACATCTTACGATGTCAGAAAGATCCGGGAGGCCCTCCCAGAGATATACCGGAGGTATCTCATCTTCTTGCACAGCTTCTCTGGCTGCGATACAGTGTCTGCAATTTTGGGGTTGAGCAAACCAACTTTGCTAAGCAAGCTCTGCAAGACTGATGAAGCAGAGAGGGCAATGGACGTGTTTATGGACATCTGAGCTGAGAAAGGTGATATCATTAAAGCAGGCTGTGATCTTTTCATGCTCATGTTCCATGGGAAATCCTCCAAAGACTTGGAAGACTTGAGATTCGACATCTTCAGCAAGCGAGCTGCTACTGGGAGCATAAAACCTGAGAAACTCCCCCCGACAACAGGAGCTGCAGCACAGCACTCTCTCCGAGCTTACCTCCAGACTAAAGACTGGCTGATGCTGCAAAGTCCATCATTGGATGCCCGGGACTATGGATGGCAACTCACTGAGTAAGGATATGCACCAGTCCTTTCTACAGACCCCATTGCACCAGACTACCGCCTGACGTTTGCCAGCTGCAACTGTGCGGGGGACTGCAGCTCACTCAGGTGCTGCTGTAAAAAGCAAGGAGTCAAGTGTATTTCTGCTTGCGGCATCTGTCATGGTAACTGTTGCCTAAATATAAACCAGCTGGATGACAAGAGGAGTGAGGAAGATACTGGGGAGTTTGATGAATAAGGTTGTAAAAGCTGACGAAGCAACATTTCCATTGAGCACAGTTCTGTTAAAAATGTCAATAAAATACATTTTATATGATCGAGTGTTTTTTTCTCAAAAATAATGGTTGGAATCAATTCAGCACCCCCAAAAAACCCCGAGTTAGACATCCCACAAGTCAATATTGGCAAAAGTTAATTTTCCGATTTTTTCGCGCAGGCCCTCTGAGCACCCGAACTTTGATTGCCTCCCTAGAATTTTCCACAAGGATTTGGGTTTGCACTAATTGATAGGTGTTAGTAGACACGTAGATGAAAACATTAGTGAAGAAAACTTTTGGTAAGCAATTTTTTCACAGATTGGCAATACAATTTGCTAAAATTCCCTAACTACAATTCATCGATCGATGTTGGATGTTCCTTATAAACTTTGCCCTTCAGAAATCCCCAGAGGAAGAAATCTGGTGGAGTTAAATCTGCCAAATCAAAGTGTGCCTCATCTGTCATGATGACCTTGTTTGTGAAATTGGCATACTCGTTGCATTTAAAAAAAAAAATTAAAAAATAAAATAAAAATGCTCATTGCATTTAAAGTGCTCCATCATTAAAAACTTTCAAGTATTACCTGTAAAACAAAGAAAACAACAATTAGTTAGGCCAAGACTGCTTCCGGCTAGAAAGATTGCAAATCTGTCAGATATAAATACCCCACCCTGTACATAGATAGTACCAAATGTAGTGTATTGAGATTGAGCATTTTGCAGATGCACTACTTTAAGGACACGATCTGTAAAAGTTCCAATTCTTAAGCTTTGGATCACTGCAAATAAATATATATTTTTAAATAAACACTATTTAATGCTTCTAAATTGTGTTTCCATAAGCCTTCATATTGCTTGCATATACAGTATTCCTTTATTTTAGTGTGGAAAAATGGAAAAATATATCCACTAAAAAACTCAAAAGCTGCTCATCCGTTGCACCAATGCCAATAAGTGATCCGTCCCAGACATCATCTGCACTGATCCGTGATAAGTGATACCAGACACACCTGTATTTCTCGACGTGCCATAAGCACAGCAAAACTCGTCAAGTGGTTGCAAGAGCAGGTGGAATGACTGGCATTGGAGGCGATCATCTTGCAGCCATGAGCTGACCAATGCCCCACCATTGTGTGAATGGAGTAATTCCAGAAAGAGCAGTTTGGGTTGGAATAGCCTGCAGACTGTTGAGCAACAGAATGAGAATAAAGAGGAAGGGTAAGAATGAAAATAAAATGAATAAAATAGGTCAAACAATGACTAAACTGTAGGGTTTAAAATCAATAATTCGACATGTCTTGAAGGAAAGGGGATAAAAGAAGACAACAACGAGAGGGATTTACTTCCAATAAAAGTAACATTTCAATGAAGACACTTTGTCCTAACCCTGCACTTTGGGATGGACGAACATTCCGGAAGTAATGACACTTTATCATGGACGCCATTATGTGGCAGCGTAATGAGGTAGCACCAAGTGTCCATTAATTTTACAATTGATTAATGGCGCTCCATTTCAATTCGCTGCTGCCATTAACACACGCATACAATTAATTTATCCGATTTCAGGGAAAAATCAAAGGCTGGAATCATCTTCTTTTATATATGTACAGTATGTATGTATATATATATATATATATATATATATATATATATATATATATATATATATATATATATATATATATATATATATATATATATAAATAAATGTGTACAGTATGGTTACGGTTGTGGAAAAGGACACTGGGGTGTCACACTCAACACAAGAGGTATTCACAAGTTAGATATCTCATTACATTAGTAATTATGCTTAATCAGATACCTTCCCCTCATATCAGGGATGGGGGAGAATGTGTTGTGAGTGTTAGCAGATTTCATCCCCGTTGTGATTCCCCACTTTCCATTCTTTACCCATCCATCCATCTATTCAGCCCAAGACCTCACCCTTCCCCCTCTCAGACGTCTCAAATCCTAGAAACCTCCCTTTTTAATTTAATCCATTCCAACCCCTTCTGTCCTGAATTCCTTCAAATCCTTTTTCCCAACGTATCCCCCCTGTACATTTCCACAGCGCAAACCACACAGACACCACAATTACACTGTCACACATCCAGAGCCAGTTCTGCACTGCCAGTGAGGGAAAGCTACATGGCCAAGTGCAAGCTACATGGCTGGTGCGTGCTGCCAGTGAGGGAAAGCTGCATGGCCACATGGAAAACCATGATGTGGACACCGCACGGTGAGTGGGAGGGGCCAAAAATAACCATATGTGGGAGGAACAAAAAATGTTCCCGAAATACAGCCAAAATGGTACACGATAGCGCAAAAATTTTAGGGCCACCAGACTCACCATTCTCCTGTGGTGTGCAGTATCAAGTTTCGTTAAAATCGGGCAGCGAAAAAATTATTAAAAAATCAATTCCCGATTCAGTCAAGTACTCTTGGGGAGTATTTGATCAATGCAAACAACCTCAGCGGTATAGTTCACTGGAGCTATCTTTTTTTTTTTTTCTTGAAATGATTTTTTTTTCATCAACCGCTGTCACAACGGGAACCCAACGGGTTCACGGGTCATCTAGTATACATATAAAGCTGCTTTTGTTTTTGACGTTTGCACGTGGAAAATGCTTGGGAGCCTCATTGGTATGCATTGCTGTCTGCGCTATCGCTGATGATCCGCCAATATGCGATGAAACCGGTCTGGTAGCTAAGGGGGTGTGCAGCATTGGGATTCTCATGTGTGTACGATGTATGAACGTCTTTATAGTTGTGTAGGAACTCTGGGAAGGGTTCGAAACAGCAAAGCGCTTACCTTGTGTAGGCCATCTTCGGTTGCTTTATGCACCTTCTTCGGTGAGAGAAGTGTGGGAGGTGTACTGATTAGGTGATCACCTGAACCGAATATTATTTAACAAGGAAAAGTATAAAAACCACTGCTGTGGTCATCACTACCCTCTTGCAATAGGACCAGCTGAATGGCAAAAACAGTGCTAGTTGTATCTCAAAAGTAATTGGAATAAAAAAAATAACGATTGACCATGCCAAAAGAGTTGAAAAGAAAAGTTTTGAGTGAGGAAAAGAAGGGTTCAATTCTGGCTTTACTGGCAGAGGGGTACAGTGAGCGTCATGTTGCTTCCATCCTTAAAATTTCAAAGACGGCAGTTCATAAGAACAAGGACAAGCAGCAGACATTGGGGACAACAAAGGTACAGACTGGCAGAGGGCGAAAACGACTTTCCACTGACCGGGATGACCGCCAACTCATTCGAATGTCACTCAACAACAGTCAGATGACATCAAGTGACCTACAAAAAGAATGGCAAACGGCAGCTGGGGTGAAGTGCACGGCGAGGACGGTTCGAAACAGGCTCCGAGGGGCAGGGCTGAAGTCGTGCAAAGCTCGAAAAAAGCCCTTCATCAATGAGAAGCAAAGAAGAGCCAGGCTGAGGTTTGCAAAAGACCATAAGGATTGGACCGCAGAGGACTGGAGTGAGGTCATCTTCTCTGATGAGTCCAATTTTCAGCTTTGCCCAACATCTGGTCGTCTAATGGTTAGACGGAGACCTGGAGAGGCCTACAAGCCACAGTGTCTCGCACCCACTGTGAAATTTGGTGGAGGATTGGTGATGATCTGGGGGTGCTTCAGCAAGGCTGGAAAAGGGCAGATTTGTCTTTGTGAAGGACTCATGAATCAAGCCACGTACAAGGTTGTCCTGGAAGAATACTTGCTTCCTTCTGCTCTGACAATGTCCCCCAACTCTGAGGATTGGTTTTTCCAGCAGGACAATGCTCCATGCCACACAGCCAGGTCAAACAAGGTGTGGATGGAGGACCATCAGATCAAGACCCTGTCATGGCCAGCCCAATCTCCAGACCTGAACCCCATTGAAAACCTCTGGAATGTGATCAAGAGGAAGATGGATGGTCACAAGCCATCAAACAAAGCCGAGCTGCTTGAATTTTTGTGCCAGGAGTGGCATAAAGTCACCCAACAGCAATGTGAAAGACTGGTGAAGAGCATGCCAAGACGCATGAAAGCTGTGATTGAAAATCAGGGTTATTCCACAAAATATTGATTACTGAACTCTTCCTAAGTTAAGACATTAGTCTTGTGTTGTTTAAAAATGAATATGAACTTGTTCTGTTTGCATTATTTGAGGTCTGAAAACACTGAACCTTTGTTGTTATTTTGACCAGTTGTCATTTTCTGCAAATAAATGCTCTAAATGACAATACAGTATTTTTATTTGGAATTTGGGAGAAATGTTGTCCGTAGTTTATGGAATAAAACAAAAATGTTCATTTTACTCAAACACATACCTATAAATAGTAAAACCAGAATAACTGATAATTTTGCAGTCGTCTCTTAGTTTTTTCCAGAGCTGTGTGTATATATATATATATATATATATATATATATATATATATATATATATATATATATATATATATATATATATATATATATATATATATATATATATATATATATATATATATATATATATATATATAAAAATATACATACATTTATATAAAAATATACATACATATATATATATATATATATATATATATATATATATATACATATTGTTGCAGCTGTAGCGGTTAGGTTAATCCCCCCGACCCAATGGTCGGGTCGGGAGTTTAACACTGACCATGCCAGATCACTGAGCAGCTTTCCTTGGAGGCAAATATGTGATCCTCAGAGATTATGGCACGCACGGGAGGGAAAGGGCAGCAAGGACGGAGCCTGATGGAAGCACAGCACAAGGGGTTTATACTCGAACCCACGACAAATAGACAACACAAACAACTTAGAATAAACATGGGGATTCAATGAAAATAGATCAAATATTTGCAATGGTAATAATTCAAAATCTAACAATAAAACGTGAGGTCAATTAAAGCCTAAAGTGAGGTGCCTTTCAACATGGATTTTAATACAGACAAGGGGAAAATGAAATAATGAAAAATCCTCCCTTTATTCTGGCACTTAGCTTTGTCCAGAGATTGTCTCTATTGAACTTTACGATCGGACCACTTCGTCCTGCACGGGAATATGCGCCTGAAGTGGTGCCGAGCCGCTCTCCGGGCGGGAAACGTACATGTGGTAATTTGTGAGACGTTATTCAATGCCAGGGCTCACCATCCACTGTGCCGCGTCTTCTCATGAATGAATATGCCGAATGTTCTTCTCTTACTCGAGGTCTGCTCACAACAATCGTCCACCTTCCTCCTTGACCACGTGAAGAGAGGATTTCTGAGGCCCCGTGATAAGGCCACGAGGCACGCTTTTCTTCCCTCCTCAGAAACGTACACACTTCACGGCTCAGCCGAACAGGAATGGCTAGTGTCTTGCCCAGCATGCTGCAAATTCACCAGCACGAACACAAGAATTGCGCAGCCATTTCGTCGTGTAGAGAGGAGAGAAAAAACTAGATCCTCTGCCCCAGCCACGTTTCTCACCAACTGTGTCCTGTCACAACTGTCCGCTCTTCCAAATATGCCCCCTCGCCCCCCTTCACATCACACTGACAAATCATAAGCCTGGGGTCGTGACTTGCTCGGACGAAGCCGGGAAGGGCAGGGCTTCTCGCCTGCTTGGACGTGCAGCTCTGTTATTGTTGTTGTCACAAGAACGTAATTTCATGGGTGGCTTGTAAATGTAAAAACGTAAGAAAAGGTCACAGGGGGCAATTACATACTGGGGAAATTTGGCCTTAATCCCTATCTAATTAACACAGCTCCACCCCACGTGTGGTAACAAGTAACACTTAAGCTCACAGTTTTCCAACTTAATTTACATCAAGATGTCTCCCACACATCCACGGACCAAGCAACTCTATACAATCCCAACTTTGCTATGAAATTCCTCCATCTACCCCCACACCCGTAATAATATATACATATGTGTATATATATATATATATATATATATATATATATATTTATATATATATATATATATATATATATATATATATATATATATATATATATATATATATATGTACATACATTATACAGTCATGTGCCGCTTAACAATGGGGATACGTTCTGAGAAATTTGTCGTAAAGGCCTAAGTCACAATTGCCACGGCGGCCGTGGGGTCTCCAAAATATACGGCCACTAGCAATTATACGGCGGCCGCAGTATTTCCACGGTCACACAATGTAGCAGTCACATATGTTTTTATTTTTCGGGGAGCCGCATGACGTATTTAGAAATTGTGGAGACCGAAAACGTGGGGTTGCCATACGGTCTTTGATTTGATGTCGCACGGTGACCTTAAGACCTAAGTCACATTTGCTCTACGGCGAGGATACGGCGGCCGTACGCCCTCTGAATTGACAGAAACGTGCGGCGGTTGCAGAGTTTCTGCGGTGGCCTCAGGGTGGCCCTACACCGTTTGGCTACATTTTACAGGCCGTAAGGTCGCCATGGAATTATAACGCGGAGTTATAACTTTTTTCATTTCTACGTTCGCTGTAGCAATTCGACAAGCCGAAAAAAAAAAACTGGTAAAAAAAAAAAAAATATATATATATATATATATATATATATATATATATATATATATATATATATATATATATATATATATATATATATATATATATATATATATATATATTTAACCTATTTAAAATAAAAACGTGTTACCGTCTGTCTGGCCTCACGTTCGCCTTAGGGCCCCCTGCGGTCACCGTGCGACATCAAATCAAAGACCGTGCGGCAACCCCACGTTTTCGGTCTCCACAATTTCTAAGACCTAAGGCCTAAGTCACATTTGCTCCATGGCGAGGATACAGCGGCCGTACGCCCTCTGAATTGTCAGAAACGTGCGGCGGCCACAGAGTTTCTGAGGTGGCCTCAGGGTGGCCCTACGCCGTATGGCTATATTTTACAGGCCGTAAGGTCGCCGTGGAATTATAACACGGAGTTATAACTTTATTCATTTCTATGTTCGCCGTAGCAATTCGACAAGCCGAAAAAAAACTGGTAAAAAAACAATAAAAATGAACCCATTCGTTACCGTCCGTCTGGCCGCACGTTCGCCTTCGGGCCCCTCCGTGGTCGCCTTGCGGGCACCTTGCGTCTGCTTTGAAAATTATATGGCCGCCGCAGGAACGCCCAAAGGTCACCGTGCGACATCAAATCAAAGACCGTATGGCAACCGCACGTTTTCGGTCTCCACAATTTATAAATACGCCATGCGGCTCCCCGAAAAATAAAAACATATGTGTCTGCTACATTGTGTGACCGTGGAAATACTGCGGCCGCCGTATAATTGCTAATGACCGTAGATTTTGGAGACCCCACGGCCGCCGTGGCAAGTGTGACTTAGGCCTAAATACGCCGTGCGGCTCCCTGAAAAATAAAAACATATGTGACTGCTAGATTGTGTGACCGTGGAAATACTGCGGCCGCCGTATAATTGCAAGTGGCCGTAGATTTTGGAGACCCCACGGCCACCGTGGCAAATATGACCGAGGCCTAAGAGGGCCCTGCGGCGGCCATATAATTTTCAAGGCAGACACAAGGTAGCCTCAAGGTGCCCTAAGGCGAACGTGCGGCCAGACGGAGGTAACGAATGGGTTAATTATTATTATTTTTTTTACCAGTTTTTTTTTGCGGCTTGTCGAATTGCTACGGCAAACGTAGAAATAAAAAAAAGTTATAACTCCGCGTTATAATTCCACGGCGACCTTACGGCCTGTAAAATATAGCCAAACGGCGTAGGGCCACTCTGAGGGCACCGCAGAAACTCTGCGGCCGCCGCACGTTTCTGTCAATTCAGAGGGTGTATGGCCGCCATATCCTCGCCGTAGAGCAAATGTGACTTCGGCCTAAGCGATGTTATGATTGTGCGAACATCATAGAGTGTACTTTCACAAACCTAGATGGTATAGCCTTCTACACACCTAGACTATATGGTATAGCCTATTGCTTCGAGGCTACAAACCTGTACAGCATGTTACTGTACTGAATACTGTCGGCAATTGTAACACAATGAATGGTAAGTATTTGTGTATCTAAACATAGAAAAGGTACAGTAAAAATATAGTATTAAAGATTTAAAAAATGGTACACCTGTATAGGGTACTGACCATGAATGGAGCTTGCAGGACTGGAAGTTGCTCTGGGTGAGTCAGTGAGTAAGTGGTGAGTGAATGTGAAGGCCTAGGACATTACTGTACACCACTGTAGATTTTATAAACACTGTACACTTAGGCGACACTAAATTTATAGAAAAATATTTTCCTTTCTTCAATAATAAATTAACCTTAGCTTACTGTAACTTTTTTACTTTATAAACTTTTTTATTTTTTTAAACTTTTTGATGAACGCTTAGGGGTCATGATGAACAAAACAACACGAGATTATATCAAGCACATGGAAAAGTGATGCAACACGAGATGTATAAGGCTGCTGCGTAAGACAGCACACTGTTTTGCAGTAAACTTTTTTTTATAGGTAGAAAGAGTACACTTAAAATAACGATAAAAAGTACAGTATGGTATATACACAAAGCAGTAACATCGTTGTTTATTATCATTATCAAGTATTATGTACTGTGCATAATTGTACGTGCTATCCTGTACTTTTATACGACTTTTTTTTGTATACCTTGTCGAGGCTCATGTGAGAGCTAACACACAACGCACATCAAGGGGGGGGGCATGAGACAAGAGGGGAGGGAGTGGGAAGGACAAAACAGAGGGGAACAGAGACATTAGGAGATCTGTGGAAGGGAGAGGGATGGGGCGGGGAACATGGGGAATACAAGATGGACATTACAGGGACTTTCAGGAAGGAAAGCAGGGAATTTGAAGGAGGTGGGCTTGGGTGGATTATCGGGGGTAGAAAAGATCAAGGATTTTGATGGGGGACGATACGAGGTGGTGGTGAACAGCTGTTTTGAAGGCCTGGAGGGAAGAATGGGAATGAATAGAGTGAGGGAGTTTATTCCAAAGGCGGGAAATGAGGAATGAAAGAGTGAAGGTGAGTAGTGATTCGCGATTTTGGTAGTTTTCCCAGAAGGGGGTTGTTGGCTGACCTTGAGCGCCCTGAGGAAATGTGATGGGGACAAATCGCAGAGAGAGCAGGGGGGGGGGGCGAGGCTGGAGAGGAGACGGTAGAAGACAGAAAAACCACCGACCAACCTGCGGTGATTGAGTGAGATGCCCAAAGACTCAGCCTCATTGCGGGAGATGCCGATGATCCGAAATGCCCTGGTTTCTACAGCGTGAAGCTGAGAAAGGTGGGAGGCAGGAGCACCAGCCCAGAGGGGAGAGCAGTACTCCATCAGGCTACGGACAAAAGCTTTGTAAGTGGTCAGGAGCTCAGGAGGGCCGAGGAAGGACTTTGCACGACAGAGGATTCCCAGTCGGCGACTGACTTTGGAGGCGAGGTTTGAAATGTGGCTTTCCCAGGAAAGGTCATGGCAGATAGTGAGACCCAGAAGCTTGAAAGAAAGGACTTCTTCCAGAGGATTGTTGAGAAAGTGGATGGGTGGGTTTTCTAAACGGTCCTTTCGAAGAGACATAGTGAGAGTGTGAGATTTGTCTGGATTGAAAGACATGTTCCACGTGTTGGACCAGTTTGTGATTCTATCCAGATCTGCAGTGAGCGAAGAAGCTGCTGCTTGAAGAAGGAAAAATAACAATTCCTTTTTTCGCGGTATTTTACGTCTATTCATATCCTGCATCTTATCCAATGCTCGACTGAGGTGATTTCCTATTATAAAGTCGATAAATCCTTAAATTTAGAGTGGAAATTAACTGTAAATGAATTGAATTTCAAACGTTTAAATGCGATTTTCTCTTATTTCACTGCATGCAGCTAATATCAGTTTTGTCAAGTTTGTTTTACACCAAAATACATACATCTTTCTAATATTCTTGCTAGTTTGTAAGTAGAAATATTGTCGGAAATTGGAATCTGGCGAGAGCGAGTTGATATTGATATATATAAGGATATCTCTCCTGCAAATGACGTTGCGTTTCCAAGTGCTTCTATCATTGACGGCATGGCCCTGGTCCATAAGATGAGTGGTGACAACCGAACATTTGCAGAAGTTTCCGAGGAGCTGTTCCAAACTGTTTTGCAGACCTACCCAGGCAGCAAACGCATAGATGTAGTCTTCCATATCTAACGGGATTTCTCCATCAAGAATGCAGAACGAGTAAAGCGTGGTTCATCTCAAGGAGTCCTGTTTTCGGTTATCATCCCAACACATAGAATAAAGAACTGGAGGCGTTTGTTGGCATGTTCTGCCAGCAAGGAAAACCTTACCCACTTCTTCGCTCAGGACTGGCAGAATAAACAGAACAAACTTGGTGGGAAGGAGCTGTTCGTGACATATGGTAGCAAGTGCTTCATGATTACAGAGGATGGAGTCACATTGGATGTTCAGCAACTTGCTTCAAACCAGGAAGAAGCTGATACGCGGCTATTGTTGCATGCAGCTCATGCCGGGAAATCCAAATTCAAGTCAGTTGTCATAGTGTCAGAAGACACTGATGTCTTGATCTTGTGTCTGGCATTCTGCAGGAGGATACCGTGCAGGCTATACATGCGCATCGCTGCAAAGGGCAGGAACAGGATACTTAGCATTGACAAAATTGAAGAAATGATGCGGGATGAAGTATGTCTGGCCTTGCCTGGTCTACATGCATATACTGGATGCGATATGGTCAGTGCCTTTTCTGGTGTAGGCAAAATCAAAGGCTTCAAGCTGATGTGCAAGGAAAAGGTGTTCTGCGATACTTTCGCAGCTCTCGGCAAAACCTGGTCCCTCACAATTGACATGTTGTCGGCACTGGAGTCATTCACCTGTCGCCTATATGCAGCCAGGACTCCAGAGATGGGCGTGAATGCCCTGAGGTTCAGCATGTGGCGAGCGAAGAAAGGGGGAGTTGAGTCTGGACAACTACCTCCATGCAAGGACTGCCTGGAACAACATGCACATCGAGCAAACTATCAGTGTGCAGTCTGGCGACGGAGCTTGGAGGCCAATCCTGATGTGCCAGCTCCTGAGCCTGGGCAATCTGGATGTTCTGTGGATGAGTGGTCCACCTGCACCACAAGTAGTACTAGAGTTCATGTCATGCAAATGCCGCCTTGTTTGTGAACTCCCAACCTGCGAATGTATGGTCAATGGCTTGAAGTGCACAGACGAGTGTAGGCTGAAAGACTGTACCAATATGACAGACGACATAGAGGACAACCTTACCGATGGCTATACTTCAGAGGAAGAATCTGACAGTGGGGAAGAATAAGTGCAAAGTTCAGAATCAGACAGCTGTTATCATTGCCTCCCACTATGTTGTATGTAATTACCAATGAAACGTAGTAGTGAACATTGTATTTTTGGGGTACTTGTGGCTAATTACTTATGGCCACAAGTCTACAGTTTCAAAAAAGAGAAAGATCGAGTCTGGTTTAGTCTGTTGTGCGTTCCGAATCATATATTTGGGCCTGTTACATCCCCCCGTCGGATTCCCCATACTTTCAACTCAATGTTTTTGCTACCATACATGAAAAATGCATTAACGAAGAAAAGGTATTTATTATGGGTGACCTTAATGCACGAATACCAAACCTCGAACGTTTTAACTCGCAATAAAACGGTTATTACACAAGAAACCCAGACACGAGATCAAACCAACACGGTCAAATTATTTTCGATTTGTGCAAAGAGCTGAACGTTCAGCCTATAAACCACTTTAATAATAACAATCTTCACTGTGACGGCGGGATGACATTTCGACAACGTAAGATATGGATCTCGCAATTAGACTGGACCTTGTGCTCTACAGAAAGCATCTCGTTAACAAATTCATTTGAAGTTATTCGAGACGAAAATCTCCCGACTAATCATGCAGTCCATGATAGCTCTTCCGTTACAACTATAATGGACAGCGATCCGTCTTCCGTTACAAAATTTTGCCACAAAGTTCTAAAACAGACTTACGAATATTGATTCTTAACAAAAGTAAAATTTTCCATCTTGACTTATAGCATACCACTCCATGAACACTACTAAATTCAGTTTATATTGATGGACTACTACTATATATCTAAGATGTGTATACTTTCATGCTTTACCCTCTGTATGTGATGGTGGTCAATAAATAATAATAATAATATTGGACAGCGGCAGTATGCTTTTTCATATTGTGATGTAGGCGTGACATTTTCAATGCTGACTGCAATCAACGGCACTTTTATTAGGCACAGACTTGCCTCTTCCCATTTCAGTTTGCAAATCGAGAAAATGCCGACTAGTATGGGCTCCAGTCGAACTTCTGCAAAGTCGGTCTCGTTGATTTCAAAGATATTGGAGAAAAACGCATTTGAAGATTGAAAAAGTAGTTCATTATCATTAAATAAATTACATATATAACGTAATTACACCATATTATTGTCATCAAAACACAAATTGATCTTGACAGTTAGATAATATATACATTTTACTTCACAAACCTGCAAAGAAAAAAAAAAATCAGTTAGTTTGACCCTCAAAGAGCGCCCCCTAGTGGATAACGCCTAAAAACGAACATGGATGATGCGCCAGCAAACATTTTCGTGAAATATAGGTTATTTCTCACCAAAAAACTAAGGGTCTCCCTTTGCCCCAAATTTGAGAATGAATTTTTGTCTAGCTCACGGACTACAAAAGCACGTGATATGTCCAGGGATACGGCTCGGATTTCCTGTCTGACATTGAGGACCTCCATCCATTGTTGGGATAGCAGAAGCAGCATATCCAGGGTAGAGTGACCTGGTCTGAAACCAAATTGATGATCGCAAATCAAGCCATTGGAGAAGAGGAAGGATTTCATGTCTGAAGCGATGATGGATTCCATAACATTGCTGATGATTGGGAGAAGGCTGATTGGTCTGTAGTTGCAGGGATCTGTTTTTGCATCTTTTTTTATGCAGGGCAGGGATGTTTGCAGATTTCCAAGCAGATGCCAGATGACCTTGAGCAAATGAGAGGGTGAATAGAACAGAGAGAGCGTGAGCAAGAGCAGAAGAGCAGGCTTTGAGGACACGTGGGCTAATGCCGTCCGGACCGGTTGCAGAATCTGAGTCGAGGTTTGACAGCAAGCTCTCCACCTTGTCAGGAGAAAAGGACACAGAGTCCAGGGACAGTTGGGGGCAACTGGGTAAGGTGGGTAGAGAAAGTGATGGGTTTTTGACACAAGATTTCGCTGCAAACACCGAGTTTAGGCATTCAGCTTTTTCACGTGCAGTATCAGTGGTGCGGCCATGGTAACCCCACGACGGCTACGACATCACTAGGTGATAGGAATTTTTCAGCTCCATTATAATCTGATGGGACCACCGTCGTATATGCGGTCCATCGTTGACCGAAATGTCGTAATGCGGCGCATGACTACATAAAAAAAATAAAAAAAATAAAAATATATATATATATGTATATATATATATATATATATATATATATATATATATATATATATATATATATATATATATATATATATTTTCCCAGTCTTAGCATCATAATACATAATAACATGAAAAGATTATAGATCATTGCTCGAATTAATCTTTAAGCATAAACATGTATGAAGCCATTTTGGTAATTACGAGATTGAGGATCAGCAATGCAAATATCACTCACGATACTGCAAGTGCTCAAGCCCTTGGTTCAAATTCAGTTTGGATTACAAAAACTGTATTTACTTTGCCCAGCAAGCCAAGTCACCAGACAATTTGTGTCTTACTCTGCCAAAAGTAAAGACAAATCAAAATGCAAAAGTCAATGCTGAACAGCATACATCTTAAAAGCATTAGCAAGCCCCCTGCAAGTATTTACAGTCTGTTACCAGCACAATGTAAAACACTGCTTGTGAATTACCATGAAAACTACACAATTTACTGGCACCTTTATGGCCTCTCTTCTTGTACTGTTTGAGAAGCCATTTTGTAATACCTAAAATGGGAAATTAAGCTTCTGGGCATGATATAAAGCTGAGACCATTACTTTCTCACACAGTATATTATATCTTTTTGCATAAATTCTTCCAAATGAGTTAATCTTGGTAAAGGAATATGATGTACCTTTCCTTGCCATCGTCAAAAGAACTGTCGTGGTTTCAACTTTCATCTATGATATAAATAATCCTAGACTCTGCTTTATTACCTCTGCCAATAAAGGTGGGTGGAGGTTATGTTTCACCCGTTTGTTTGTCCGTCTGTTTGTTTGTTTTTTATGTTTATCGCCAAGATGTCACAATTTTAAACCAATCTTCTTGAAACGTCACCACATGGTAGAGTTAGTTCATCATAAGCAAGAAGTCTATTGTTTTTGAGGACAAAAGGTCAACATAGGGCATAGGTCAACAAATTTGTCTTATTTCTAAAATCCTCAATTTTCATCCAATTGACTAGAAATTTGAACAGGATTTGCACATCAGTTCACTGAATTCAACCACCAATGATCTTTGAGGTCATCATCGGCCAAAAGGTCAACATAAGCCGAATTTCTAAAATTGTCAATTTTCATCGATTGACGAAATTTGAAGAGGACTTGCATATCGACGAGAATTGCATATGCTGGGAAGAACGGGATTATTCTGTGTTACTAATTAAACCCGCGAGAGGGATGTGTAGAGAGACTGGTGACATGTGATAAGATGTATGTTTTGATCGTCCCCGTGCTCGACTCGTGCGTGTTCACCTCATCGACAGGCCCGGAGGACAAGGTGAACATGTGTGGGTTGAGCCGGCAGGACAGGGACACTGGGCGGAAACAACTCAATGCAGGAATCGGAGTTGGACATTGTATGCAATGGTGAACTTCCTCATTTGACGTTATATCTGTTTATTTGAAATACAAGTTTCACAAACGTTACGATGTTGATGTGGTAACTGCAATGTCACTCAGTAGTCACAGACCTCAAGTGACAAAGATCCATTTGATTGGTAGCTGACCTGTACGATCGTTCATATTCGTAAAGCGCAAACCTTGGATGGCAATCGATAGAGAATGAGCTGGGTTCGGCACTACGAACAACATACGTACACTAGAGGGAAGGAAACACCCAAGGTGTATACCCTGACAGAGTGAAACCTAAGAGTTTTAGTGACTGAATGTCTTTGAGAGTGTCAGTGAGAAAGGTTGGGACTAAGCTGATTGGTCTGTAGTTAAAGGGATCTGTTTATGCACCTTTTTAATTTTTTTCTTTTTAGCTCACCCAGAAGTTAGTTCAGTGGAGCTTACTGCATGGCACGCCGTCTGTCTGTTAGTCCGTCCGTCTGTCCATCTGTCCATCCACAAACACTTGCAACTTGTCTGAAAATATACACACGACTTTGATGAAACCTGACCACAAGCTTCATCACCCTGTATGTACCAAAGTTTGTTCACGGCATTAAAAAAAATTTTAATCGGACCTTGGCGTAAGGGGGGGGGGGTGCTCTGCAAAATATGTGTTTGCTTTCTTCTCCAAAACTACACACACAATTCTGATGAAACTTGACTTCAACCTTCATCACTCATGATGTACCAAAGTTTGCCCACAGAATTAGAAGAAAAAAAACATCCACAGGTATTTACTTTCCTCTTGTTACATATTTTATGTATTATCCACGCCTACCAGTGTTTCCCTAGTTTTGTTATCCAGCTGCTACCAGGTGAGCGCCCAGGGGTATTGCTCCTATTTTTATGTAATGCTGTGATGATGGCTGATTTTCAAGCAGATGGAAGATGACTTATGGTAAATGACAAGAATGAAAAGGGCAGAGAGAGGAAGTGCAAGAGCAGCAGAGCAGGTTTTATGACACGTGAGCTGATGCCGTCTGGTCCAGTTGCATCGTCGGAGTTAAGATTTGCCAGAAACTTTTCCACCTTTTCAGGTGCAAAAGACATAATTCTGGAGCAGTTGGATATGACTGGGAAGGATGGGTACAGAGAGGTAGGGGTTATGGACACAATATTTGGAAGCACACACAGAATTGAGGCATTCAGTCTTCTCACAAGCGGAGTTGGCTGTGGTGCCATTTGAAGTGAGGGAAGGGCTGGAAGGGGAGTATACACCAGAAATGAACTTGACAATGTGCCATTAGGTTTTAGAGGATGGGGACAAATTTGAAAGTTCATTCTTGAGATTGAACAGTTATTGTTTTCTGGCTCTCCTGAGAGTAGACACACACTTGTTGCAAGCTTTGGGGAATGATCGAATTTGCCGTCAGTCGGATTCGCCAGAATTCAGAGGACAAAGAGTGGCAGGATGGGAAAGATAATTGAAGAAGAGGTGGGATGAATCTGTGCATAAGAGAGAGCATGTTTCTATGGAAGAATTCCCAGGCTGAATTAATATCAGTGGCAGTGGATCAGTCCTGGAGACCTGTCCTGAAGACCAGTTAAGTCCTGAAGTGTAAAAAATAAAAATTTTATTAAACCATAAATATGCGAAGCACGAATGTAGAACTAGGTCACACTTTATATACTGCGAATACGCATGGGGTTCGCTAATGTCGAACCTGTGAATGGCAGGGTTCCACAATACTGAACAAACTTTCTTATGCAATAAAGTCATGTATTGTGAATGGTCATGTGATCTGATATGCAAATATTGGTATTGTAATGGAGACAAGTTTTTCCTCTCAATGATTGGTGCAACAGCAACAAAGTGTGGCACAGCATGTACAGCTCTCGTGATAGTGAACTAAGTTAGGACTCAAATTAAGAATTTTTGACATTTCCATGTTGTGAAGAGCTGCAGGTCGACTCAGGAGACAGGATTATCTACATATATAAAGTGGTAATTTCTGTCTATCTGTCGGTCCATTGATAGAATCGGCCCCGCCGGTAGCAACCCTATCATATTGTGAACCGTTGGAATCCTCTTGGCAAATGGAGATACAAGAAAACATTTTCAAACCTACAGGGTGCCCAGTCTGCACATGTACAGGCATAAACACCCACGTTACTGCACATACATACAGGTTACTTTTAATATTTGAGTTTCAACAAATTATATTAGTAACTTTAATTGCAAGAAGGCAGTGCAGTAGTATCCAGTAGAGCTCCCGAACACCCTGTACATAGCTGTATTACTCATTCAGTAGATTATTATTCAGGAGTTGTAGTCGTATTATTATTCAGTAGAGAAGTCAAAATTGTGTAATATTGCCTTATTGTATCATATTATTGCCTGTTTTTCTATATTAAATATTGTACAAGTCATTGCCTGTTAAATCATACGTGATGAATTAATTGGAATTATAAATACTGTAGTACCTGTCTTTCTTTTCTAACCTCTAAAATCATTCCACAGAAGGTGTGGGGAGCTCTGCTTGTCTGCAATAAAACAAGATAACTAATACTGTTTAATGTGATGTAGATTCAGTATAAGCTGAATTATGGACTAGTGGAGACATTCGCTGTCCCAAAACTAAAAACCTTGAACCACCACCTACCTGGTTGTGTTCAAGAACCAGTACAATGGGGTCATTCAGGAAGAGTCTATTAGACTCTGTATTGATAGACGCTGAGATGACACTGGATGCAACCGCTACTGACATGCCGGGTTCGGACAGGTTAGTCCCGACGCTCACAGAGGCATTGTCCGTGGACAGAAATTCGGAAAGACGGTCATACAAGACCATCACAACCTTTGTGACACCTGTGGGAGATAAATAGTGCAGTTTTTAAAAAAAATCTGTGTTTTCATCTCAATCAAAATATATACCAATAAAACTGTGTTCCTGAATTAAATTAGAACAATCCATTTATCTTTCCCTGACCTCCTTCATCGCACACTTTTCATCTCACTTTTATGTCATTCCTAATCCAATCAGTATTCCTTTTTTTATTGTCTTCTTGCTGGAATGAATAATAATTTTCACTCGGGCTTACAACGCTTTAAATGAAATTTCTATTTCAGCAGTTTTTGTCTTCTAATATAATTGATATCAGCCAAATATTTAGATATACTGTACTGCCTCTTTATTCATTCTCCACGTATACTTAAACATCTATCATGCATCGTCACACGTACCGTTCCGGCTGTTCTTCTTTATCGTATTCGCGGTGAGGCGTACAGAGTTTGACCCGAGGCCTGGTGGAGGAAACGTGTAGTCCTGCAACTGCCCTTCAGTGTTTAGAACGGACACTGTTACCACTGCAAACACACATTTGCGGATGGCATTACATACCCACACTCTCAATTGGGAAGCACTCGTTTTAAGAACAATAAAACAAACTTTATATGAGGGAAAGGTTTCAAAATACGATTGGCTTCTTCTTACTCCAAAAGCGCATTGCCTTGTATAAGTGATTTTTTTTTAGATACAAAGTTTTGGCTCATGCAAGGGTAAGGTTATCAGGGGAGAGGCAAGAGTTGGGTGGAGTAAAACAACAACAAACTGACAATGGAGCAGTAGAACAACAGGAAGACACAATGAAGCAAGGAAATTAATAGGAAAATAGGAGAAAGGAGAGTGACACAAATATAGTAGCCTGCAAGTAAGAGGAGTTGGGGTGACAAGTGGGGTACAAAGGATTGTGAATTGGGATCGAAAATGACATTAGATGGTGGTATCGTGTTGGCCTGAAGCCCTGGAGAGGAAAATACGATTAATTTGTCAACATTATTGAAAGCACTAAGCTAATTCCTGTTAAAATTAGCTAATTCTCTCAAGAAAGTAAAAGGACTAATATTTTGGAGGTTAATAATAATGATAATACATTCAGGCAACAGTTTGCAACTTATTTGGAAATATTATCGGTGTAACTTAATTCTAACAGTTTGCAACTTAATTCTAACTATATCTAATTCTAACCACCAACTTCGGTAATGTAAATCAGCTTCAGTGGCAGCATGGTAAGAGCATCAACTCTGAGTCTGGGAAGTTGGCGTTTCAAATCCTGGTCGAGTCATACCAAAGACTTAAAAATTCTGTTTTCTTGTTTGACACTCAGACTTTAAAAAGCAGAGAGCACGGACAAAAAAACCCATAAGTTGGTAATAATAGCACAGGCTTTGATGGGCCTAAGAGAGGCCTCCTGCATAAAAATTTCTTGAAAGGGAACTCATGTAATTTTTATATGAGCAAAGGTACCCGTCGTTGCCAGGCAACGCTGTGCCCCTCAACCCACTCCTTCCCCTCCCTCCTCCCACCCAATCCCCTCCCTCCCACCTCACACAAAGCTACCAACATTGCCTGGGATCTCAGTACATCTACAGTATTGGACTACCACAATTAAGCACATATTTAGAGACAAATATCACCAGTCTCTTCACTGATAAGAATACTATGAGAGAAGGGGAGTGGGGGAGAGGGGGAAGGGTGGGATAGAGAGGGGGGAGAGAGAGCAGGGGTGGGGGAGTAAAGGGGGGGGGGGGGGAGAGAGAAAGGAAGGAGTAAGGAGTGGTGGCAAGGAAGGAGAAGGGAAAGCAACACCTCACACCATGTGGCTATACCCTCCGGGAGAGAGGATGCAAGGATGGGGGTGGGAGCAAGAGAAAGAGAAAAGGAGGGGGAGAAAGAGGAGGGGGGAGAGGAAGAGAGAGGAAAGGGGGGGTGAGGGGAGTGCGAAGAAGGTGGGGAATGAGGGCAGGTGTGAGAGCGACACCTCACCAAACGTCGCTATACATTCTGGGAGAGAGGAGTGCAAGGAGGGGGGGCAAGAGAAAGAAAGGGAGAGAGGAGGGGTGGGAGAGTGAGGAGAGGGGATGAGGAAGAGGGCAAGCGAGGAAGTGGAGGGAAGCAAGAAAAGAGGGGGCGACGCTTCACCACACACCGCTATACACTCTGGGAGGGAGGGTGCGAAAAGGGAGGAGGGAGCGAGAGAAAGAAAGGAGGAGAACGAGGAAGGGGAAGGGGGTGGCAGGGTGGAGTGCGAGGAAAGGGTTGGGGGTGAGCGACTCCTCAAAGATTGAGTGAAATATTTCAGAGTAAATGAATTAAAATATTATTCGAATATTTTTCCAATTCTCTCTTGAACTCGTCGTTCACTTGTCCTATTGCTTTACTCAATCTCATCGTCCTGTTGTACTGATCGTTCTTTTGATTAAATCTTTAATGCAATTTAGTTTGCCTTCCTAACTCTGGAGATTTCCTCACGGAGAACCCAGCCATGGCTGTGGGAGCCTTCGCAGCAACCCCCCTGGTTAATTATTTTTGTTGCACTCAATTAATTGTTACCCTTTCAGCACCCTCCTTAATCCCTTCTTCACTCAATATAATTCTCTGAACAATAGAAAAAGTAAAGTTTAATGCTTTGGCAATTTCACATTTTTTTGTGTAAATATGGATAAGGAGGGATCACAGCCTTGCTTGCTTAAAGTAAATATGTAAATCCACTCAGTTATAAGAATAGTTCATTTCTTTAAATTTTCAGATTTCACTTCAGATTTTGACACCAAGTCCATATGGTCCAATCCTCAAATCCAAAGACAGATTTTGATTATATACTTTAATTAGGCCGTGAGAGAACATCATGTTTCCAAGGCAAGGTACATCATGGTTTTGAGCAGGCCAAAACAAAGGGCGGCTTAAGACCCCGGCGATGAAGAGCGGGATGACCAAGGATAAGCCTGTTTTTGTTTTTTCATGAGTACGAGTTAACTATCAGTTAAAGGGGTGTTTAAATTTACCCAAATACCATGTTTTTATTCATGCACTCCCTAGGACTTCCCTTAGTATGCATGCAATGTTTCGGCCTGATATAGGCTTCATGGTTTTGGAGGTATGGATGGACACGGACACTGACACTGACACGGACACACACACGGACACACACACACACACACACACGGACACACACGGACACACACACACACACACACACACACACACACACACACACACACACACACACACACACACACACACACACACAAACACACACACACACACACACACAATTGGACCGAGTTGGAATCGACAAGGAAGGCTCATTTGAATGGCGAAGAATAGATCAGCTCAACTATGATGGAGAACGAATAATACTAAATGCCCAAGATCAAGGACACTACACCAATGGATTTTAAAAGATGGCGGGACTGAGCCAGACGGAGAAGTGTAGGTTCTGCAAGACAGAAACAGAAAGTACGAGTCACCTGCTTTCCGGATGCAAAAAACTATTATCAGAACAACTTTACACACAACGGCACGACAAAGTATGTATGCAAAGTGATTCATTGGCACATCTGCAAAAAATTTCAACATCCCAGTTCCAAAAAATTTGTGGAAACATGAACCAAGGGCAATCTTGAAAATAAGGACGTCATGCTCACGTACGACCTGATGATCCCATCGAGCGCGAACATAGAAAACAAAGCCTTGCGACCGGACATCGTTCTCAGGAACAAAAAGGTAAAGACGGCATTGCTGATTTAGATATCAGTACCCAGTGAAATAATGTATAAAAGAAGAAAATGATCAAATACCAGGCACTCAAAAATGAGATCAAGTGATCTTGAAAGCTGAAGAGCATCAAAATTGCACCAAGGATAATTGGAGCAACAGGAATGAAAAAGAAGAACCTCACTGAGATTTTAAAAACCATCCCCAGGAATATGACCACAAAACAAATAACAATTGGAGGTACTCCTGCGTTTGGTGACTGCTGAAAAGAGCCCTCAGAACAAAACTCTGAGAACAAAGTTGAACAGCTTGGTCCATGAAATGTGACCCCTTACTGAAGCGGAGGTAGATACTTTGAGTCTGGGAAGGACTTCGTTCCTTCTCTAAAACCCACAAATGGAGGTAACAACCAATGACACACACATTTATTGTTGTAGATTTAGGAAAAAAGAAATTGCCTTGGTCAGTAAGGTTGTACTAAAATGACAAGATCTCAAATCATCATATTTTCTGGTAAGTTAAAAAATATTCCACTGTACATATTTAAAATAAACGACACACCATGATAATTAATTGTGACATTTTTGTGCGCATTGATTAATTAGATTTCTTCAAATATAATTCTCCTTCCAATTGACTTTGAAATACAATTATTCTAATAAGTACACAGATAATGTGGTTGAGATTCATTAACTTCAAAATGATTGCCAGAAAGTTGTTAAGGTATTAAACCTGGAACTATTGGTCATCTTAAAAGTCGTGGCTTAAAAAGGAAAACAGTAATGCCTTAAGTTTCTTAGATTCGGTTTTTTATTTATAAATTCGTGGTACAGAGACTAAAGCATAATCTCTGCAAAAGCTGAAACTTCTGGCTATGACTTTGATATTATAGACAAGCTCATTCAGATGGCAGCCGCAAGGCAGGAGTTCAAAATGGAAACGAGCATTGAAATACGTTTGAAGCAAAGAGCAGTTATCAAATTCCTTACAGCCAAAAGCGTATCACTGATTGCCTTTCATCATGATCATGTGGTGGATATTTATGAAGAATCATGTTATGATGATTAAAATGTGATCTCGAGGGGATGGACAGAATAAGAGCTGTTTTATAAGCAATTTGGTCATGATGACATATAAATGTTTCTTAATGGTGCAACTATATGGAAATTAATAATGATGAAGCAAAAAATAAAAGATTGTATGTTTCTTCAAACTATATGGAAATTAATAATGACGAAGCAGAAAATAAAAGATTGTATGTTTCTTCAAACTATATGAAAATCAATAATGACGAAGCAAAAAATAAAAGATTGTATGTTTCTTCAAACTATATGAAAGTCTATTTGGTTGTTTTGGGGATAAATAAGGAAAATGTGCAGAGTAAATTTAGGGACTTCATTTGGAGCCACTCCTTTAATCCCTCTAATTGTATTTTATGCAATGGTGATAAAGCTTAAGCAACTGGAAAATTGACACATTAACCCACATGGGCTGGCAGGAAAACCCATACCTTTGCACCACTCAGCTTTGAGTTGGCTAGTCTGAGTTTGAATCTTGACTCAGGTATAAATTGACACTATGGTGCTTTGCATACAGGGCGAGACATCAAAGTCCATCGGAGGGACGTTAAGCTGGAAGGCCAATTTGTTAGTTACGAATTTTTGGTGGACATTAAAGATCCCATGGTGATTTGCACAAAGAGGTGCCAAATTATCGCTGGCACTATGAACAAATTCCAAATTTCTGCCACGTTCAGTGGATTATCTTGCGACTGAGTGGCAATCTGTCCAGGATTGGTTGTAGCCTTGAATCGTCTCTTAACTTGCCGTGAATACCCAAAAGTCCTGTCAAGAATATGTTGTTGTTCATCTTTCGGCTGCTCCCATTCGGGGTCGCCACAGCGGATCATCCGTTATGATCCGCATACTGATTTGGCACAGGTTTTACGCCGGATGCCCTTCCTGACGCAACCCTGGTCGCCTCTTACGACACAGGGATCAGGATTTGGGTTTCGCCATGATTCCGGGCTGCTTTACACCCTGCCCATTGCAGAGCCCCCGTCCTCAAGCGATCCTCCAACCCAAGCCTCCGAGTCGCCGGATTACAGGCGCACGCCACTACGCCCGGATTCCTGTCAAGAATATGGTTCTACATTATTATTATTATTATTATTATTACCTCCACCACCTAAGGTGGATGGAGGTTATGTTTTCAGTTCTGTCTGTTTGTATGTTTGCAGTATGCCTGTCTGTGAGAAGGATATCTTAAAAAGTTATGGACAAATTTTACTAAATTTGATGGAAAGGTTGGGTGTGTGTTGAGGACGAATTGATTAGATTTTGGTGAAGATCCTGATACCTGAGTATTTTTTTTTCTTTAGTGATTCTTCATCATTGAGAGTTGGGTTCAAAACAATATATAGCACAATATCTCAAAACGTTATGGATGGATTTAGAGGAAACTTGGTGGGCAGGTTTGGGTGTGTGACAGACAAATAGTTTCGATTTTGGTGAAGATTCAGATCCAGATACAAGAGTTTTTTTTTAAAAGTGATTCTTCATAATTGAGAGATTGGACCAAAAATGACATATTTCAAGAAGTTAGGAACAGGTTTATGACAAAACTTGGTGGATGAGTTGGGTAGGTGACAAAAATAAGCCAATTAGATTTTAGTGAAAGTCCGGATGCAAATCCAGCCTATCAGTGGGATATCAAAAGAAAACTGTTCCAGGGTTCAGCCTGGTGGACGTATGCACTCTGAGTTCTGCCACATCCCTTTATTTGGGCAGTGTATTGGCAATAAACCGGTCTCAATCGCTCCCGAAAATAAAAATAACCCAGGTTACGTACATGAAGCAAAGACATGCGTACTGCTTATGTGCATACATATCATGGTTATATAACTCGGATAATTCCAATTGCACTGGCCCATCTGCTGACACCACAGGCCTGAAGCCTGAAGTACTGTGCCCTTCACAAGGCTCATGACATCTATCGGCTCCAACCTTTCGATATTTGATGATCCATTTAACAGTCGCTTAGGTTGTTTTACATTGAACAGAAAACTTATAGGGAGAGCATGGCGATTGTGAAAATGACACTTCCGAAGATGTCTTAGTCTTACCAAAATGGCGGATGTACGATTCTTTTTTTCAGGTTGTAAATGTGGATGGCATCAAGCCAGCTGCCAACCAATTCTCCTAACTTTCTGGTCCCTCCTGAGGTCCCTCCTCTCCCTCCTAAGCCATTGAACATTCTTTGCATTTTCTCTGTAATAGGCCACATCTCTCCTCCATATACCATCACAGATATGACATTGCTATTGTAGAGCTGGATGTTAGTCTTTGTGCTACTTTTTTGTTTTTCTGAATATTGTCCAATTTGAGAAGTGATGCTGTAGCTTTTCAAATCTGAGATCTGACTTCATCTTCCCCGATTCCATTCTCAATGACTGTACTTCCCAGGAAGACGAATCGTTTCCCTGAGAGCACTGCGCATTATCCATTCTATGACTATGTTTAATAGCATTGGTGACAGCACACATCCTTATCTTACACCTGTCAAATTCTTGAACCATTCTGTAACTCCATATTTTGTTTTAACAAAGCTTTTAATTCGATCGTACATGTTCTCAAATGTGCGCACAAAATTAAGTGGGATACCATAATGTTGTAGTATTATACTCCAAGGTGAATTCCTGTCGAAACTATAAAAGACTTTTTCAAAGTCTATGAAATTTATTGCAATATTTGCCTGGAAAGTTAGGATTCCTTTAATGAGCCCAACTCGCAAAAATATTTGGTCCATGCATGATCTTGATTTTCTAAAACTCGCTTGCTCTTAAAATTTCTTGTCCAAATCAAATCAATATTTGCTTATTTTGAAAGATAGATACAGTGCCTTCAGAAAGTATTCACAACCCTTGACTTTTTCACATTTTTTGTTACAGCCTTGAAATAAAAAAATGGATGAAATTGAGATGTTTTTTGTCACTGGTCGACATGCAATACCCCATAATGTTTAAGTGGAATATTTTGTGGGCAATTCAATTTAATGGACATGATTTAGAAAGAAACGCACCTTTCAGTATAAGGTTCCACAGTTAGCAATGCATGTCAGAGCAGAAAAAACACCATGAACTCCAATGAACTGTCCGTAGAACTCAGAGATAGAATTGTGAAGAGGCATAGATCCGAGGAAGGATATAAAACAATTTTTAGAGTGTTGATAGTTCCCAATAGCACAGTGAGCTCCATCATTAGGAGATGGAAAGACCATGGAACTACCGAGATTCTTCCTAGAGCTGGCCGTCCAACCAAACTGAGCAACTGGGCAAGAAGGACCTTCGTCAGAGAGGTGAACAAGAACCAAATGACCACTCTGACAGGACTACAGAGTTCCTTGGCTGAGAAGGGAAAACCTGCCAGAAGGACAAAAGTCTCTGAGCACTTTACACATCTAGGCTTTATGGGAGAGTGGCCAGACAGACGCCACTCCGAAGAAAAAGGCACATGACAGCACACCTGGAGTTTGCAAAAAGGCACATTAAAGACTCTGAGAGCATGAGGCAAAAGTTTATGTGGTTTGATGAGATGAAAATTGAACTCTTTGGCCTGAATGCAAAGTGCTAAATCTGGTGGAAACAGAGCACAACTCATCACCCATCTAACACCATCCCTACCTTGAAGGATGGTGGTGGCAGCATCATACTATGGGGATGCTTTCCAGTGGCAGGTACTGGAAGACTAGTAAGAATAGAGGGAACAATGAATAGAGCCAAATACAGGTAAATTGTTGAGGAGAACGAACCTGCTTCAGAGTGCAAAAATCCTGAGACCGTGGCGAAGATTTATGCTCCAACAGGACAATGACCCCAATCATACAGCCAAAGCAACACTGGAATAATATCAGAAGAAGAACGTGAAAATCCTTGAGTGGCTAAACCAAATCTCAGACCTGAATCCCATTGAGAATCTGTGGAAAGACTTTGAGATTGCTGTTCACCGACACTCCCCATTCAACTTGACAGAGCTTGAGCAAATCTGCAAGGAAGAATGGGAGAAAATCCCCAAATGCAGATGTGTAAAGCTGATCCAGACATACCCAAGAAGACTCGAAGCTGTAATCACTACCAAAGGCGCTTCTAAATGTTTGACTCAGGGGGTTGAATACTTACTGTTTATAAATTAGATATTTCTGTATTTCATTTTCAAAAATTTGTGAAAATTTGGAAAAACATGTTTTCACTTTGTCATTGTGGGGTATTTTGTGTAGATCAGTGACAAAAACAAAACAAAACATCTAATCCATTCTAAAATCAGGCTGTAACACAACAAAATCTGAAAAAAGTCAAGGGGTGTGAATACTTTCTGAAGGCACTGTACGCAGCACCAAATGTTCAATGAAATATTCCTTCAAGTAGCTCGTTTGTATATAAAGAGATTGCATGGGATTTCATGGGAAACTTAGCATGCAATTGAAACTGGAGGAAAAAAAATTGTGAATTCCTTTTGAAAAAAAGAAATATTTGTCATCCATTTAAACAGTTGTTTTGAAAACACTGTGCTCATTGTGAATTCCTTTTGAGAAAAAAAAAAACATGGAGGTTTATCAGAAGTAATTTCCTTGCTTTCATGCTGCATGACAACTTAAAACATTTCATGAAGATGATTTGTTTCATTATTGCTGATTGCCACAAAGTCCTCAAGGAACTCCAAACAACCAAATGAACTTCCAGCAACTATGAATGTCAAAGTACAATTTTTGAAAAAACAATTTAATTTTGGAATATGTGATTGCCCATTTGTGTGCAAAATGGGAGCCTTTGGTAGAAATCTATAATTTGTTGGCATATTTTCTCACCAAGTTGGAAATAACTGTTTTCTATGAAAATTTAATGCTTTGCTTTCATTCCTTCTGGGGGAAGAAAACGACATATTAATAATTTAAGTTTGTTGTCCAGTATGGCGAATTCTTATCAAGTGCAATATATGGTCTCATCTCTGCATTGTGCAGCCTTATATAAAGCTATGTTCAGTGAATGCAGTAGTTTATTGTGTGGAGTTCATATTTACAGCATGTTACTTATTCAGCACCTTCAGCCTCACAATCGGAATTTTATACTTATTCTTTTCTTATTGTGACTAAGGGGTTATTGGATAAGCTTGTGGTTAATCCCATACATTACAAGAAAGACAAGGGCAGCATGATACAATCACAAAAGTAACAAAATTTGAAAACATCAAAAGCCTGAACCATTGATGACAAAAATGTTGTAGTGTCATTAAGAGGAACAGCATGTCTTATCCATGCACGGTCCAGAGAGTCGAGGATGGAGGTGGGGTCGGAGGGGGTGAGGTCGCTGCGTCACAAATACATTTGGAAACTGAAGTGCTTATGCAACTGCTCACGCACGTCGATATATCACCAGATAATCCCAGCTACAATTTACAACCAGAGAGTGATTCCTCGGTGGTGACCGAAGTACAGGTCTTTAACCTCTATGCACTCCTGAACCGCTTTACGGAATGGGTTGCAACCTGGTGGTTGTACTCGGGGTGTGGGTGGGGGGGCTGCACGGGTAGGTTTTGGGTAGTAGAAAAATTCAATCTCACGGGTTCATGGTCGGGGGAGTTTTAATGAAAAGCATTTTGATAAAATAGAAGTGTGGAATTATCCCACTCGTAAGGATGGGATTCTTCACTGGTAATATCACAATTTGTGCACAAGTCGTTCGCATCGTTGACGCGTTTAAGTCGTGATAAAACCTTTCTTATAGAAAGGAAGTTGAAGATGAGGATACCAGACTTTTGGGATTTTTTTTAGTGTTATATATTCTTAAAGAAAATGAACAACTTATAATAACAATAATTCACCCATGCTGAGCAGAAAGGTCAAAGTTCTGCTTCGTGCCACGATTCCTCATCTTGCAATTAAACCTTCCACTTCCAAATGACTGTCGCCATTTCTTTTTTCTTGTATTTTTATTTCCGTACTGTCATTTTTTTGGTGGTTTATTTTGTTTGTTTGTAATTTCCTAAGCATTTCCACAGCAGTCATCATGCTAGAACTGATGCAAATGTCATTTCTCTTGTCATGTTTCTTTAATGCTCTCTGTTTGTATTTTAATTACCTTTGATGGCTACAAAACAGTGCTGTAGTTGTTAAAAAGACCTGTCGACACTTTGTAGTCATTCCGACTCATTGATAATCTGTTCTGAAAGCTTGTCCCTTATAATTCATCTTGCCTTTCTCTCTAATATGTCAAAGTTACTTTATATTTTTGTGGTGTTATCAAGCCAGCACTGCAAAGACACATTGTACCTGTGAAATATCTGTGCAGTTTACAATACTGTAATATTATTGTGTTGCAGGACGTGGTATCCATTTTAACATGTATTCTCAAGAACTTGCATGACAATATCCTTTGGGCTTGATGTAAGATTCCAAGCTTACTCTTAACATCAGATGGTATTTATCTCCACCAACGAAGGTGGAAGGAGGTTAAGTTTTCACCCCTGTCTGTTTGTTACTTGCAAAATGGAAGATTTTTCAACTATATAAATCAGTGGATTTTGTTATTCTGTCTGTATTTTTGTCACTCATCTACAGGTCAGAATTCTAAACCAATCGTCATGAAACTACCAAATTGTAGAGGTAGTCTCAACTGAGCCTGTCGATTTTGAGGTCAAAGGTCATCTTGAGATCAAATTTCTAGAATCATTTTTCATCCAATTGACTTGAAACTTGAACAGGATTTGCATATTGTGTCACTGAATTGGGAAACCAACAATTTGAGGTCAAAAGGTCAAAGGTCAAGTCAAGGTCAAACTTCAAAAATAATCAATTTCAATCTGAAAAATAATCAACTTTCATCCGATTGACCTGAGCTTTGATTAAGATTGTCAATTTTAATCTTAATGAAATGGATAATTTGATGTATCCATGGCAACCTTTGGAGAATGGGGTAGATTTTGCAAGCATCATGCTCTGCAAAACGTCTTTTTCTTGTGTGTCTGTTTGTCTGTACGCGTGCAGGATATCTCAAAAAAGTTGTGGAGGGATTTGGGTGAAATTTGGTGGGAAGGTTGGGTGTATGACAAGGAGGAATTGATTAGACTTTGGTGAAGATCCGGATTTGGCTACGAGAATTTATTTTTTATTTTTAAAGTATTTCTTCACCATTGAGAGATAGGGCAAAAAGCAATATATGGCACGGTATCCCAAAAATTTATGGATGGATTCGGACGAAACCCGGTGGACACTTTGGGTGTGTGACAGGGAAGAAATGATTCAATTTTGGTGAAGATCCATATCTGGATATGACAATTTTTCAAGTGATTTTTCACCATTGAGAGATAGGGCTGAACTGATATCCATCCATCCATTGAGACCATACTCTGTGCAGCCTAAGCATTCTCCTTGGCTATTGGGCACAATCCTGAATGGGTCGCCACTCCGACACAGGATATCAGCAAGCTGGCACTCATTTTGCCGACCTCGGAAGGATGACAGGCAGTCAACCCCGCCTGGTATTAATTCATTCAGTGGGATTTGAACTCAGGATCCTAGGATGCTGAACCGATATACAGCCCAATATTTCAAAAAGTTGTGGATGGATTCGGATGAAACTTGGTGAACCGGTGGGCTATGTGACGAGGACGATTGATTCGATTTTGATGAAGGTCCGAATCCAGATCCAGATACGAGAATTAATTTTAAAAGTGAACGTTCATCACTGAACGATGGGGCCAAAAACGATACAAACAGTCCCTTCAGAAAGAATCACAACCCTCGACATTTATCACATTTTGTTGCGTTGCAGCCTGAAATTAAAATGGATTAAATTTGAATTTTAGTCACCGATCTACACAAAATACTCCATCATGACAAAGAGAAAACATTTTCAGAAATTTTTACAAATCAATAAAAAATGAAAAGCTGAAATGTCATGCGTCAATAATTATTCATTCCCATGAGTCAATACTTTGTAGAAGCACATTTAGCAGTGATTGCAGTCTCGTGTCTTCTTGGGTATGTCTGTATCAGCTTTGCACATCTGGATTTGTGAATTTTCTCCGTTTCTTCCTTGCAGATTTGCTCAAGTTCTGTCGAGTTGGAATGGGGAGCGTCGGTGAACAGCATTCTCAAAGTCTTTGAACAGATTCTCATTGAGTCTGGGCTTTGACTGGGCCACTCAAGGGCTTTCACGTTCTTGTTCTGAAGCCATTCCAGTGTTGCTTTCGCTGTATGTTTGGGGTCATTGTTCTGTTGGAATGTAAATTTTAGCCACAGTCTATGGTCTTTTTCACTCTTAAGCTGGTTGTCCTCAAGTATGCCTGTATTTGGCTCCATTCATTGTTCCTTCTGCCCTTACAAGTCACCCAGTGCATGCCACTGAAAAGCATCCCCATACCATGATGCTGCCATCATCTTACTTCACAGGAGGGATGGTGCAAGATGGGTAATGAGCTGTGCTCAGTTTCCGCTAGATGTAGCGGTTTGCACTCAGGCCAAATCGTTCAATTTTCATCCCATCAGACAACAGAATCTTTTGCCTCATTCTCTGTCTTTCACGTGCCTTTTTGCAAACTGCAGGCATGCTGTTATGTGCCTTTTTCTCAGGAGTGGCTTCTCTCTGGTCACTCTCCATAAAACCTAGATTTGTGAAGTGCTGCAGAGATTGTTGTCCTTCTGACAGGTTCTCCCATCTCAGCCAAGGAACGCTGTAGTTCTGTCGGTGTGGTCATTCAATTATTGGTCACCTCCCTGACGAAGGTGCTACTTGCCCAGTTGTTCAGTTTGGTCGGACGAACAGCTCAAGGAAGAGTCTGGGTAGTTCCATATTCTTTGCATTTCCTAATGATGGAGCTCACTGTGCTTTTGGGGATTCTATCTCTAAGTTCTATGGACAGTTCCTTGGACTTAATGGTTGAGTTTCTGCCCTGACATGCACTGTCAACTGTGGGACCTCATTGAGGAAGTTGTCTTTCTTTCTAAATCATGTCCAATCAATTGAATTGGCCACAGGTGGACCCTAATCAAGTTGTGGAGACAATGCAAGGATGGTCAAAGGAAATTGGATGCACATGAGCTCAATTTGGAGTGTCAAAGGGGTTGAACACTTATTGACTCAGGACATTTCAGTTTTTCATTGTTAATTAATTTGTAAAAATTTCATTTAAACAAAATTCCACTTTGACATTATGAGGTATTTTGTGTTCATCAGTGACAAAAAAATCTCGATTTAATCCGAGGAAGGTTTATTGAAGAAATCCTAACTTTCCAGGCAAATATTTCAATCAATTTCAGAGATTTTGAAAAAGCCTTTGATAGTGAAGACAGAATGTCACCATGGAGTGTACTACAACATTACAGTATCCCAGATAAGTTTGTGCAGACATTTGAGAACATGTACGATGGAATGGAAAGCTGTGTTAAAACAGAACATGGAGTTACAGAATGGTTCAAGATCTTGACAGGTGTAAGACAAGGATGTGTGCTGTCACCAATGCTATTAAACAGTCATAGACTGGATAATGTACAGTGCTCTCAGGGAAACGACTTATCTTCCTGGGAAGTGCAGTCATTTAGAATGGAATCGGGGAGGATGAAGTCAGATCTCAGATTTTAAAAGCTACAGCATCACTTCACAAATTGGACAATATTCAGAAAAACAAAAAAGTAGCACAAAGACTAAGGTCCGGCTCGACAAGAGTAATGTCATATCTGTGATGTTATATGGAGGAGAGGCATGGTCTATTACAAAGGAAATACAAAGAATGCTCGATGGCATGGATTCCAAGAGCATCCGGAAAGTTCGGAGAATATGCTGGAAAATGAGGGTTAGAAACACAGATTTTAGAAAACTGACAAAACAGAAACCTGAATGTGAAATTTTGAGAAAATGATGACTGATATGGTTTGGGTATATGATAAGCATGAAAGGAACCAGACAGCCAAGACAAGTCATCGACTGGATACCAAGAGGGAATAGAAAGCTGGGAAGACCGAAGACTACTTGGAAATCAACTGCGAAGGAATTAGTTATAATAGTCGTTTGGAATGTGTCGAGTCGGACGGGATGCGGGGAGGGAGGAGAGGGGAGGGGAGGGGGGGAGAGGGACGAGATGGAGGAGAGAAAGGAGAGGAGAAGGAGGAGAGGGAGGAGACGGAGGAGAGAAAGGAGAGATAGGGAAGGGATGGGGAGTAGAAGAGTGAGGGTAGGGTCCTCTGCTAGGGAATTAGTTATAATCATCGTTTCAAATGTATCTGGTTGGACACGATGCGGGGAGGGGAGTAGAAGAGGAAGGGCAGCGTTCCCTGCTTAGGAAAATTGAGGTTAGGGATTGAACTGGAGACACATTCTATATTACCATGTCTCCAGGGTGTATGTGTGTGTGTGTGTGTGTGTGTGTGTGTGTGTGTGTGTGTGTGTGTGTGTGTGTGTGTGTGTGTGTGTGTGTGTGTGTGTGTGTGTGTGTAAATAATTTAATGCGAGTAATAACTCTTTTCCAACGATATAATTTAACAATACAGTACTTCAGAAAATTTGTATGGAATAAATTGAATATGTGGACTAACGATGGAATGCAATATTTGTTCGTAACATTTGGTTTTAAGGAATTTTTTAATTGCGAAGTGAAGTGTATTTGATGCTTTCAAGTTTAACCAGAGAGTTTGTGTCAAAGCCACCCAATGCTCGCCTGTTTATACATTTATCGTTTTTAAAAGACTAGTCTAATAATATTTTTTATAAACCATTGCAGTCAAGTCTGATCCAAATAATTTTAAAGCAATATATGTATTTGGATATTGTAATCAGTAAAAAATAGTGTGGTAGATAAAAACAATAGAAAGGAAATAACTTGCACCAAAAACTTTAACATTTTCACGCTGACGCTGATGCTCACGCCGGGGGTATCGCTATAGCTCTCTGTTCTTCGAACAGGCGAGCTAAAAATGAATGACATAAGTAAGTCATTGAAGGCAGGTTCTCTCCTCTCTTAAGGCAGGTCAATCAAGTCAATCCTCCCAAGGCAATCAAGTCAAGTCCGAAGAAAGTCTCTCCATACCCTCTCCCACCCCTTACCCCCACCTCCCTGCACAAGATCCTCTCCTCCTCTTGCCTATGCAGTGTGCATGATGAGAGGGAAGGGGGGTGGAAAAAAGAGAGAGATAGAGATAGAGAGAGAGAGAGAGAGAGAGAGAGAGAGAGAGAGAGAGAGAGAGAGAGAGAGAGAGAGAGAGAGAGAGAGAGAGAGAGAGAGAGAGAGAGAGAGAGAGAGAGAGAGAGAGAGAGAGAGAGAGAGAGAGAGAGAGAGAGAGAGAGAGAGAGAGAGAGAGAGAGAGAGAGAGAGAGAGAGAGAGAGAGAGAGAGAGAGAGAGAGAGAGAGAGAGAGAGAGAGAGAGAGGTGAGAGAGAGAGGTGAGAGAGAGAGGTGAGAGAGAGAGGTGAGAGAGAGAGGTGAGAGAGAGAGGTGAGAGAGAGAGGTGAGAGAGAGAGGTGAGAGAGAGAGGTGAGAGAGAGAGGTGAGAGAGAGAGGTGAGAGAGAGAGTGAGAGCTGTGCGAGATGTGCGAGATGTGCGAGATGTGCGAGATGTGCGAGATGTGCGAGATGTGCGAGAGGTGCGAGAGGTGAGAGAGGTGAGAGAGGTGAGAGAGGTGAGAGAGGTGAGAGAGGTGAGAGAGGTGAGAGAGGGGAGAGAGGTGAGAGAGGTGAGAGAGGTGAGAGAGGTGAGAGAGGTGAGAGAGATGAGAGAGGTAAGAGAGGTGAGAGAGGTGAGAGAGGTGAGAGAGGTGAGAGAGGTGAGAGAGGTGAGAGAGGTGAGAGAGGTGAGAGAGGTGAGAGAGAGAGAGAGAGAGAGAGAGAGAGAGAGAGAGAGAGAGAGAGAGAGAGAGAGAGAGAGAGAGAGAGAGAGAGAGAGAGAGAGAGAGAGAGAGAGAGAGAGAGAGAGAGAGAGGAGGGCATGGACATGTATTCACAAACTGTATTATGTGAATGAAATAAATTGTGTATATGGCATCATTTCTGGATCTGACAAATTGCGAGTACCAATTTTGGGAAACTCTACATGCAGCATCTAACTCAAGATGTACCCAAATGTCATTCACATCTATGCCCTTTGGGTTTCCCATGAGTGCTCCACTTGTGTGTGTGTGTGTGTGTAATACACACACACACACACACACACACACACACACACACACACACACACACACACACACACACACACACACACACACACACACACACACACACACACACACACACACACACACACACACACACACACACACAGTCTGTCTGTCTGTCTGTTCCACCCTGAAACACAGAAACTCTCCTTGGAGAGAGAAAAAAAATTAATAAAAGCTGCTTCAAATTAATCCAAACCTACGGAAAAAAATTACAATTGTTTCAATCATATCAAAAAACCAATTGAACCCGGGTGGTGCATTGGCAACAGATAGGTGTATAGGCCTCTATTGCTCCCGAAATAGATTTTTTCTTTGCTGTTAAGAAATATACAACCTGATATTTTTGAGATCTTGGAACCAGCAAAAGAATAAAAGGGTTCCTTTAAAAAAAAATTTTTTTTTTTTACCTCTGAGCTATCACGTCAGAACCAAACTGGTTATCGACATGCTAAATTTCCTGCATGCAATTTGTCCTTTAATATTCATGCCAAACAAGTGTCTTTCTGTTAACATATTTTCCTCCCTGCACATTTTGTTTGGTTCACCCATAGGTGTGGATGTATATATTGAGACCAAGATGCATAACCTGTTTGCTTCATTAAGGCTCACTCCATCTTGATTCGACTCGGAACCAAAGCACACAGCTATCATTTCTTCATTTATTCTGTCCGGGATCAATGCACAGCCTCAGACCTTTTACAGCCTGCTGCATTGCCTTGGGCCAGTTAGAAAAGAAACAATCTTCTTTACTCACTCTATCAAATAAACCTCAAACTCACATACAAACATAAATAATATCAAATACATATTTGATTCAAAATTCCATAAAGGATATCACATTTCCTTTTCGCACAGGGCATCGATGTAATAACATTTTGTTTGCAGCTGTTTTATTGACTTTTCTTGATGTGATTTGGTCAACGTAATCTTTAACAAAACACCCCAAGTTGCAATATGAACGCTCCACAAAAAGGCAATGGTGTGACAAGTTTCAGGTTAATTTATCTACCTTTATTGTACATTAATAGATGACATTCACTGGGATGCAAAGTAGGCAAACATTAGGATGAAAAGGAATGCTCGTACAACACTAAATATCATGGGGGATTGATGAGTAAAATAGTTTTGGGAGAGGACATTTATTTTACCGAAACATATTGCAAATCTTGAGTAGGTCATCAAATGCAGTTACACCATAAAAATTATTAATTCCTCTATAATGGTCTGCAGTATTAACTTTTCATACAGAAGTTTAGGCTCATTAAGGAGCGACTGGACAGAGGGCAGCAGATTCGCAGACTGACAGGGGATCAAAGGAGGTCAGGGATATAAGGACATCACATATGAGTGGATCTGCGGCATGAAATAAAGGGACAGGAAGAGGGGTGCACAAGTGTTCAATGAAAGTTGAAGAAACAAGGGGTGGATAAGGAAGAACTCACGAGGTGACAATGAGGAACACTTGAAGGACTGAAGGGAGAGGCACGACACAGACATCGGTCGTCATTTCCACAGATGAGAGAACAGAGAGATGGAGGAATGAAGTTGAACTTAAAGCTTAAAACTATATGGGGGGGGGTGAGGGGGGATTGTAACCTGGAGTTGGATTCTGGAATAACACGTGCGACATAGACGGGCTGGCTGGTTATGGAGGGATGAGAGAGTGGGAGAAGCGAGGCCTGAAATATAACAAGGAAAACTGACAGTCCATCAACCTGACTGCAGCAGGTGAAAAGCAGATCTTGGGACTTAGCCTTCTGCCAAGAGTTGCTTATGACACAGAGCCTTGCACTTCATTTCCTCCAAGGGAGCAATATGGGAATCAGCTGCACGATTCCAGAGTGGGGACCAACACTCCATGATGCTTCGAAAGAAGGCCTCATACACTGTAATGAGTGCTTTGTGGCTTTGAATGCAGGACTGAGACTGACGAGGTCCAGGGACACCTACCTTTTCCAGGGGTTGGAAAAGTAAGACAAGTCAGCTGAGGAGTTTTTGACTGATACTCATGGAGGGCCAAAAAAAGAAAAAGACAAAGAGCATGGAATTCTCCTGTGTTGAAAGACGTGTTCCAAGTATCTGACCAAAGTTTTCATTTTTGTCCAAATCCGCAGAGATATATGCCACGGAAGCCAGCTGCCTATCTGATGTGTAGTATACGATCCTATGCAGAGCAAGATGCTAAAGAGAAAAAAAGATAATATATATATATATATATATATATATATATATATATGTATAAAGAGATAGGAGTAGGATGCAACAGCAAAATGGTGCAGAGTATTTTTCAGGGAAGTGGAAAGGTCATTGATGTAGACCGAGAATAAGGTTGGTCCTAATATGCTGCCTTGTGGGACACCAGACTCAAGAGGGAGATCAAGAGGAATCCATTGTTTCTGATCACAAAGAAATGCTGATACTGATTTTATGAGTGGTCCCTGAAAACCATTAGTAGACAGCTTGGAAAGTAAAGCTGGGTGCCATTATCAAAAGCTCGAGAGATGACCAGTGATAGCCCTGATGTCTACTTTGAGATTTAGTGCATCCATCCATTGTTGCAAGGATAAAAGAAGCAACATGTCAATGGTAGAACAACCAGGACAGAAGCTGAACTGATGATCAAGCATTCGAGAGGAGAGGAACATATAATATCTGAGGTCTACAACAATTATCAATCTCCTATTTGTTTATAATGTGGAGATAAAGCTGTCGAGTTAGGAGTTAAGTCGATCAGACTTGGAACCCTCCTTGTGAATCGTGGTAATGTTTTCAACTTTCCAAGATTAAGGCAGGAGACCATCTTATGCAAGATAAGGAGAAGAGTGAAGAAAAGGCGAGGATACGGCTGAAGCATAGCTCATCAGGATTAAAGTGTCAGGGCTGTTGGATACAGTTGAAGATGAGATGTCATACTGACTATTGGAACTTCTCAACCTTAGTAGATGAGAAGTCCAGGAGCTGCAAAAAGCAATCTGTGATGGGTGGAATATGCACAGGCAAGGGTGAGAATGAGGATCTTGGCCTTTTCAAGAAAGACAATATTAAGATACTCAGCTTTTCCAAAGCAGTGTCTAACATAACTCCATCCTTTATGAGTAAAGATACAGAAGAGAAATATGTACCGGAGCCAG
>NC_140971.1:38755507-38780507 GCF_056783735.1 Eptatretus burgeri | reverse complement strand
CCCTCACACGGTCTCCTGGCTGGGACACGTGGCTCCCTTTGGCAGGCACGACCCTCTGCCGATTCTCCCGCTATGGCACCCCCGGGCACTACACTGCCTCCGAGCCTACCAGCTCCCTAACACCGGGGAGTGCCCCCCATGGCACCTCCCCTGAAACGCACACGTGGCAGGCCGGCCTCCCGGGCCCCTTTCCGAGGGTCACCCGTGCCCACTACACTGCCCACGCGGCTGATGGCGCCCCGGGCCCCCGCACCAAGCAGGCGCACCCGTGCCCACTACTCTATCCCGGCCCCCCATGGGCCCATGGCCTACCGCGGCCGACTAGCCTGGTGCCCGGGGTACCCACTCAGCGATACTCACCTTTCGCAGCCACGCTCCCAAGCCCGTCAACAGGGCTCCTGCACCCCTCCAAATGGGTTTCGAGCCTACACTCCCACCAACAACAAAACGACCTCCATTTTTCAATTTGACTAACCCAGCTAACTCACTTTACTCTGACCCCGGGGTCCCTTGGGCGGGAGTCACTCCTCCCCCCAATCACTCATCGCACCATGCATTCCCCATTCACTCCACTCACACAGACCCGCTGGCCTCACTCACTCACCAAGCACATGCCTCACAACTCACCAACTCTTCAACACACACACCACTGAACTCTGCCATCCTTCTAACTACCTCCCCTAACTAACTCGTGCTCCCACGTCGTCCCTTATACTACAGCACGTTCCTTTTAACACTACGTAGCTAAACTACGTCAACTCTACACATCCACAAGTCTGTCACTGTCCTCAAATGTCCCATTTTATTTCCCAACCTAAATCTGGCTACAATCCCTCTAACTAATCCATTCCACGGACTCCATGAGGACTTACCCCTGCCCCATGAAGTCGGTCTAGCTAAGCTAACCCTTCCCCCTAACTAGTTTTCATCCTGTGCCCAGGGTAAGGGGGTCTTTCACCCCTTGCCCAGGAATCCTGTACACCCGAAAGTGAGGCTTGCTTTTTTTTTTTTTTTTTCCATGCGCAGCACCTGCGCGGCAACTCAGAGCTCGCGCACTTTGCACCTGCCCGTGACGTCATGCAGCTGCACGTGTTCCTCGTCCCTCCTTGGACGGGACCATCCGGCAGAGATACCCCTCCTGCCGGATTCCAACCACACGTGCAGCCATGACGTCACCGTGCGCAAAAAAAAAAAAACACAAGCCCCACGTCTCGAGGGGTTCCCCACGCGAACACATGTGCTTTGCCCGTTGGAGCTGAACACACACGATCGCGTGGAGAACCCGTCCGGTCCAAATCCATTTACCTGCCTAAACTTTGTCCGTCCGCGGGATCGGCAAATCCACCGCGTGCGTTTCCGGACCGGGACTTCACTCTCGCAAGCGAGCACGTGGTGGTCTCGTGCGTTGCACAGCACGAACCGCGTGCTCACTGCTGGGCGAACCCGGCACGGTCCCCGAAACAACTACAGCCGCTACTCGGCTTTCTCTCCTCTGTCGCCGTCTCAGTCTCCATTCCACACACGCATACCTCCGTGTTACGACGCACACAGTCCACTCCATCACATTCACACGGGGAGACGCGGCTGCGTGCTCCCGCATGCCAACCGACATCTCCCTCACATATCGCTCTCTCACACACACGGTCTCCCTTGCACACAACGACCTTGCACACGGCCGTTCACTCACGCGTGCCTCACTACTCTCACACCGTGCCTCATCCACACACGCGGGGGCACTCACCCGCGGTGCCTCATCCACACACCGTGCCTCACTCATACACGCGGGGGCACTTAACCGCGGTGCCTCATCCACACACCGTGTGCTGGGAAGCACACACTCCGGCACACTCGCCACCACACCACTCACACGTGGTGCCTCACTCATACTGGCCGTTTCACTCACACACACGGCCTCACTCACACACGGTGCCTCATCCACACACGGCGTGCTGGGAAGCACGTACTCCGGCACCATCGCCACCACACCACTCACACACGGGGTCGCTTCCACACACGGGGACGCACTCACGCCTTGCACCACACACACAGGGACAACCACACTGGGGATTCGTGTCCCCACAAGGGTCTCCGGGGCCTCTATACTCCCCAAGCTCTCCAAGCACCTGTCCACAGCACCCGTCCTCTCAACCTCGCAAAGCACGACCGAACTCACCTGGTCGTGACTCACCTCAAGGGGGCAGACTCCCTCCCCTCGTTCCTGGAGGAGGCCATCCAGGTGCTCGCACTGGGTCTCTACACGCTCCGCGAGCTCACCCCCATTGTCCTCCACTACCTCCGTGTGTGTGTGTGCGTCACTTACCCCGTCTTCATCGTGCAGTCTCTCCTCTATTTTGTCTGTCTCCCGTGTCTCTATACATTTTCTCTCCTGGTTCCTTTTTTCTGTCTCTTCCTGGTTCCTTTTCCTTTCCCATCTGAGTCGTTCTTTCTCTCTGAGCCCCATGAGCTGTTCGTTCTCCCTCCGTTTTAGTTGTTCAATTTCACACTCATAGAGTTGTTGTTTTCTTTCCCACTGTTCCTCCTGCTCTTTGTTTTCCAATCTCATCGTTTCTTTCAATTGGCTCATTTCCTTCCTGTGTTTCATTCGCTGTTCTCTCACGACTCTTCCTCGTTTCCTCTCCTGTCCTTCCTTCTCCAGTTTTATGGTTTGCTTCATTTGGTTAATCTCCTTTTTGTGTTTCATTTGCTGCTGTCTCATTACTCTTCCTCGTTTCCTCTCCTGTCCTTCCTTCTCCAGTTTCATGGTTTTCTTCATTTGGTTAATCTCCTGTTTGTGTTTCATTCGCTGTTCTTTGTCTATCTCGTACTCCAGCCTCAGCTTTTCTTCCAATTGGTCAACCTCAGATTCATGTTCTTTTTGTTTTCTATTCCATTGTTCCTCTCGTTCTTCCCTCTCCAATCTCGTTGTGTCCTTCAATCTCCTGATTTCTCCTTCCTGCTTCATTCCTTGCTCCTTTACTTTCTCCTCGTATTCAAACCTATTTTTTTCCTTTTGTCGTTCAGTTTCAAATTCATACTCTTTCAGTTTTCTATTCCACTGTCTTTCTTGTTCCTCCTTCTGCAATCTCGTCATTTCTTTCAACTGACTGATTTCTTTCTCCTGTCTCATTCGTTCTTCCTTCATTACTCTTTCTTGTTCCTCATTCTTTAGTCTGGCCTTCGCTTCCAGCTGTTCGATCTGTACAGTGTGGTTTCTTAAAGTTTCATTTTCCGTTCTCTTCCTTTCCTCTTTTAACACTCTCAGTTCGTTTTGTAGTTCCCGCTCTTTGTTTTGGTGTTTCTGTAACTCAGAAACTTTATTTTCCAATTCCTTTCTCATCTCCGCACACTCAGACTTTGCTTTGGCTTCTAACTGTTCTTCCGGCTTGCGCTTGTGGTTTTCTACCCGTCTTCCCAGTTCCTCTGTCTCCGTTTTTCCCTCCAGTCCCAGCTTATCAACTCTCTTCGTCATGTCTTGAAGTCTTTTCTCACACTCCACCGTTTCGACCTTCAATCCCTCCTCTGTCTCCTCCTGGCTTTTTTTTAATTTTTCGAATACCTTCTTTACCTCGTGTCTCGTCTTACACGTCTCCCGAATTATTTTCTCGCCCGCCCCGACCGCGGGCCTGACAGCCGTTGCACTCCCCCCCAGCTCGTTCGTCCCAGCACGTGGCAGCGCCATTTTCTCGCCAGTGGTCCGCGTTTCGCTCCTCGCCATTGCCATAATGCCTGCCTGCAGGCCTATGCCCATGCTCTGCATCTCACCCCGCATTTCTTTAATTTGGTTTTTCGCTTCGAGTGCGTTTCCATCCATTTTTTTATTTTCCATTTGTTGCGTATTTCTCTTCATTTCGTTGTTCCTTTCTTTCATTTCGGCATTCCTGTAATCCAGTTTGTCATTTATGCTCTGCACGAGTTCCATAACGTGCTGTATTGTCACCTGCCCTGGCCACTCCCACTGACTACATTTAGCGGTGGGGTTATAATAAAAAAACCGACCAGATGAACTGCATCGATGCCTTTCCCAACCTTCTGGTACGGGTTTCTCTTGCACGGTGATCCCGTCCTGAGCCATGGATTCTACATTACTATTACACATACCTAATCCACCCGGCACCCGCTCGCCTTGAGACGCCATCTTGCTTCTCGTGAAGGGTTAATTTAGCTCGCTCGTAATTTGGAGGGAATCGGGGGTCGCTTCTCTCACCCCTGGACCGATTCCCGTGAATTTAGCCGGAGACAGGAGAGCCCGTTTTCCTGTTCTCCGATACCAGTGCCGCGAGGAGGGCGATGAATTTGTATCGCACGACCTGACACCAGTGTTGCGGATTTCGCGCCCGCCGGCGTGCTGACGGCCACGTAACTCGAATCGCGGCACGTCGCCCACCGGACGGACAATCCAGTCGTGACCCTCTTGGACTAACGCCGGGAACCAGTCACGGGTGGACCTTTTGGTCTCACCGCGATCGAGCCAATCAGCCCCCGCGTGGGATAGGGTTGCTCGCCAAATTCGACCTACCTAAGTACCCACGCGGAGGGTAGACCGGGCGATCGCACCTCGCCGCAGGTCGACTTCGGACACGGGCCACTTAAGCGACCCGTTCCGTACTATCAGAATAACCGAGCGGTGTTATCGTCGACCTCGACGGTTCGATTAATTATCGGGCGTACTCAGCCCACTACCAACCCTTTTCGTGAAGCAAGATGAGGGTTCAATGGGGGAAAAGACGAAGCGAAGCGGGAGAACAGTTCAACAATAAAGCACATTTATTCGCGGCACACGGGAAGCACACAAATACAATTCCACCAAATGCACACAAAAAAAAGAAAACACAATTCCATTTACACAAAAAGCAAATATAAAAGTGAAAACACAGTGCAGAGCTAATACCGACTACCGAGCACACGGCAACACTTATACAATTCTACTTCACAGACGGCGCCGACAACACATACCCAAAACCAAGGAAAAGAATACCCTCAAGGATGAGGCGGGTCTGAGGCCGAGACTGGGTCGCGCCTACCCGTCTGGTGATGAGACGCGGAGCGGCGATGGCGCCCCAACCCGCGGGCCTCGCGGACAGTGCCTGGCAGGGGGTGGGAACGGGGCCCCCTTGGTCGCACTATCTCAGCGCGGGGGGAAACAGGAGGGGGTTGCTGATGCTCGGGGTATAGAGGATCTTTATTATCCCTGGTGTGCGTCTCCACCTCGGCCAGGTCGCGCTGCCGGCCTTCCTCGGGCGTGCAGCTCCTGGCACCGTCGCGAGCACCCCCTCGTCTGCCTTCGCCGCTGCCGCCTCTCCGCCTCTGGACTCTCCACCCTGGACTCTTCTTTGGGCTCTCCTCGTTCGACTCTCTTCAGCTTCTCCAGCTACTGCAGGCTTCGGGCTCCAGACTTCCACACTCGTCTCTCCACCCTCCGACTCCTTCTCCTTCTCGTTTTGCTGACTGACGAACACCGTCCTTTTATCCCCCCGTAACTTCGCCTTTGACCCCCTCCCTTTGACCTTTCACCTCGCTCCCCATTGGCCCGAGAAAAAGTGGGCGTGAAGGCTTTTTGATCCACAAATTTGCATATATCGATCGTTCTGGAGGCGGGGCCAAATCGCCCCTCGCTCACCGATTGGACGGCAAAAAGTGGGCGTGTGTCGTTTTTGATCCGTTTTTGAAGCACAAAATCCGTGATTTTGTACACGCTGTTCAACGTGCGCCCTGCACGAGTCCAACACCGGTACCCACAGCGGGGCAAGAACGGTGGCGATGCTACGGTTGCGAGGTGTGACGTGAAGGTCGTGGCGGTTGTGGTGAAGCGGTGGTTGTGGTCGGTGGTTGATGTTGTGGTTGTGATCATGGCGGTTGGTCCAAAATAAAGATAGTAAAAGAAAACGGCTATCCTGAAGAGTCGCAGCTCGCATAAATGACATGTATTCCCACTAGACAACGGGTTCGGGCCTAACTACACATGTACTTACAGAGATACCTCACCTAAGGGACCTGAATGGTGGTTTGCGAATCTGGTAACCACAACAATATATATATATATATATATATATATATATATATATATATATATATATATATATATATATATATATATATATATATATATATATATATATCTCCTGGTGTTGGCGCAGTGGTTAGGGCAGCGGCTTGGGATCCAAGAGGTCCTGAGTTCAAGCGCCGTTGGGCCACTGAATTAATACACCAGGGGGTTGACTCAGCCTGTCATCCTTTCGAGGTCGGCGAAATGAGTACCAGTATACTGGGCCGGTGTATACCCCGGTTAAAATAGGTGTACCATATCCCTGTGTCGTAAGAGGCGACCAGGGTTGCGTCAGGAAGGGCATCCGGCGTAAAACATGTGCCAAATCACTATGCGGATCATACGGATGATCCGCTGTGGCGACCCCTAACGGGAGCAGCCGAAAGAAGAAGATATATATATATATATATATCAGGCGTATAAAAAAGTGTGGTGGATAAAAACATTTGAAAGGAAACTTGAGGGGGAGCACTCGGGAGAGTGCAAAACCTCCACCACCAATACTGCTGGGTCACTCAAGTGAACCTTATATCTTATTCATTAAATATGTCAACAGTGCTGACAGAGTTATAGTTCTTTTCTCCAACATTTTTTTTGGGGAGTGGGGGGGGGGTTGGAAATCACTTAAAACATGTAGAAATGCAAAAAAAGAAATCGAAATTTTATTGAAAAAGAAGTTGCAAAAATTTTTTTCTCTCCAACAATTTTTTTTTGGGGGGGGGGGGGGTTGGAAATCACTTAAAACATGTAGAAATGCAAAAAAAAAAAAATTCTGTTTTTTTTTGGGTGGGGGGGGGACCAAGTCCAAAATATAATGGCATGATCCTTGGACCAACCTAACCCCCCCCCCCCAACAAAGTTTCGTCGAAATCTGTCGAGGAGTTTTTCCGTAATACTGTTTCACAAACAAACAAACAAGCAGCCATAGACTGGTACTTATGAAATCGGCAACTTGACCTCTGACCTTGTCTAATAAAAGCTGTCTCTAGAGAAGGCAGCGACGCAAACCAGAAGTTTCTACGACGATTCTGTACCAAACCATCAAAAATCGTAACGTCGACCGAAGCAAAAATCTCCATTTCTCCACGCAATTATTTTATCAAAGTCACAAAACCGTAATATTCGGCCATCCACCAACAATCTTTACATAATCCGACGGCTTAGCGAGTCAGGCATGCGACGATTACCTTTATTGGGATAAAAAAAATGACTTTTAAACACCATCTTTATCGAAAACACAGTCAGCACGCACACGCAAAACCATACGTGACTCAACGACACATCTCCTCGAGCGCACTGCATCATGGGACAACCCGTGACGCGTCGAGAGAAATATTTTTCATACAATTTTAAACGTCTCCAAAACATCTGATTTTTACCAGAATTTTGACAACCGAGTTTTAAGCGTCCTAAGCGATCGCAAAAACCGAAGACAAAATCAAAATCGAAGTTAAAACGAACTCGTAACGTCGAGCAAAGCAAAAATACTCCATTTCTCCACGTAAATTTACGGAATTATGTTTGACTTCACTGTGACCTTGACCTTTGACCGATTTTGACCAAAATCTAATCAGCGCAAGCCATCACCCTCCTGAATCACGTGGTGTAATTTGACATTGGTAGCTTCTTCCGTTCTCGAGTTATCTGTACCAAACCATCAAAAATCGAATATGTGACCTCACTGTGACCTTGACCTTTGACCGATTTTGACCAAAATCTAATCAGCGCAAGCCATCACCCTCCTGAATCACGTGGTGTAATTTGACATTGGTACCTTCTTCCGTTCTCGAGTTATCGTGCCTACAAACAAACAAACAAGCAGTCATGGACTGGTACTTACGAAATCGTCAACTTGACCTCTGACCTTGTCCAATAAAAGCTGTCTCTCGAGAAGGTAGCGACGCAAACCAGAAGTTTCTACGATGATTCTGTTCCAAACCATCAAAAATCGAATGTTTTGGATGTTTGACCTCACTGTGACCTTTGACCGATTTTGACCAAAATCTAATCAGCACTAGCCATCAGCCTCCTGAATCACGTGGTGTTATTTGACATTGGTAGCTTTTTCCGTTCTCGAGTTATCTGCACCAAACCATCAAAAATCGAATATTAGACCTCACCGTGACCTTGACCTTTGACCGATTTTGACCAAAATCTAATCAGCACTAGCCATCAGCCTCCTGAATCACGTGGTGTTATTTGACATTGGTAGCTTCTTCCGTTCTCGAGTTATCTGCACCAAACCATCAAAAATCGAATATTTGACCTCACCGTGACCTTGACCTTTGACCGATTTTGACCAAAATCTAATCAGCACTAGCCATCACCCTCCTGAATCACGTGGTGTAATTTGACATTGGTCGCTTCTTCCGTTCTCGAGTTATCGTGCCTACAAACAAACAAACAAACAAACAGAAACGGAAGGCATCAATATACTTACGAAATCTTTAGATTTCCTAAGTAACAAACACACAAACAAGCAGTCATAGACTGGTACTTACGAAATCGTCAACTTGACCTCTGACCTTGTCTCATAAAAGCATGAATCAGTCAGAAGCCCAAGGGGAGCTTGAATTCTGAATTCATTGTGGTCTACGATTTTACACTGTGGTTTGCAGATAATGAGTCCCAGACAAACATTAGATTTCCTATAAAAATTCCATTTTTTTGTTTTTATTTTTAAAAAAGTGATTCAGTACCAGCAGGATATGCCAGATAATATGTGTATTCCTTTTCAGAAGAATCTGATAAAAGACTTATTATTTATTATATCTATCAGTTATTCATCGCTGTTCCAGAATTTCGACAACCGAGTTTTAAGCGTCCTAAGCGATCGCAAAAACCGAAGACAAAATGAAAATCGAAGTTAAAACGAACTCGTAACGTCGAGCGAAGCAAAAATCTCCATTTCCCCACGCAAAACCTTAACGTCACTCAACAACGCGTCTGCTCGAGCGCGCTGCATCATGGGACGACCCGTGACGCATCGAGCGAAATATTTTTTATACAATCTTAAAACGTCTCCAAAACATCCGATTTTTACCAGAATTTCGACAACCGAGTTTTAAGCGTCCTAAGCGATCGAAAAAACCGAAGACAAAATTAAAATCGAAGTTAAAAGGAACTCGTAACGTCGAGCGAAGCAAAAATACTCCATTTCTCCACATGAATTTACGGAATTATGTTTGACCTCACTGTGACCTTGACCTTTGACCGATTTTGACCAAAATCTAATCAGCACTAGCCATCACCCTCCTGAATCACGTGGTATAATTTGATATTGGTAGCTTCTTCCGTTCTCGAGTTATCGTGCCTACAAACAAACAAACAAACAAACAAACAAACAGAAACGGAAGGCATCAATATACTTACGAAATCTTTAGATTTCGTAGGTTACAAACAGAAAGGGGTGAAAACTGTAACCTCCGATCTTCGATGGCAGAGGTTAAAAATAACTTGCATCAAAAAATTTAACATTTTCACGCTCACACAGACGCTGACGCTGACGCTGACACTCATGCTGACGCTCACGCCGGGGGTATCGCTATAGCTCTCTGTTCTTCGAACAGGTGAGCTAAAAACATAAACTTTGTTCATCACCATCAGAGTCTGGTCTTCACCGCACAGGTTTGTCGAAGTGTCATGCCCCGATCAAAAGAGATTTGTGAGGACCTCAGAAAAAGAGTTGGCGATACCCATCGGTGTGGAAAGGGTTACAAAACCTTTTCTAAAGATGTTGGGCTCCATCAATCCACTGTCAGGCAAATAGTGTACAAATGGAGAAAATTCAACACCATTGTTACTCTTTCCAGGAGTGGTCATCCAATGAAAATCACTCCAAGAGCAAGGCATACAATAATCCAGGTCACAAAGAACCCTAGGGTATTGTCTAAGGATCTGCAGGCCTTTCTTGCATTGGCTGTCAGTGTTCATGAGTCCATCATCAGGAAAACACTGAACAAGAATGGTGTGCACAGGAGGCTAGCAAGAAGGAAACCACTGCTGCCCGTCTCAAGTTTGCCAAAGACCACCTGGATGATCCAGAAGGCTATTGGATGAATGTTTGGTGGACAGATGACTCTAAAGTGGAACTTTTTGGCTTAAATGAGAAACGTTATATTTGGCGAATTTGAGTACCAGCTTACTGGTACCACTGCATTCCAACATAAGAACCTCATCCAAACCGTGAAGCATGGTGGTGGGAATATGATGGTCTGGGACTGCATTGCTGCCCCAGGACCTGGACGGCTTGCCATCATTGACAGAACCATGAATTCTGGATTGCACCAGGAAATTCTCCAGGAGAATGTCAGGGCATCTGTCTGTGAACTGAAGCTTAACAGAAAGTGTGTCATGCAGAAAGACAACGATCCTAAACACGTAAGTAAATCTACAACAGAATGGCTGATGCAGAAGAGATTTTGCATTTTGGAATGGCCAACTCAAAGTTCAGACCTTAATCAAATTGAAATGTTGTGGCAGAACTTGAAGCGAGCAGTTCAAGCAAGAAAGCCCACAAATATCTCCGAGTTGAAGCAGTTCTGCAAGGAGGAATGGGCCAAAATTACTCCAAGCCGATGTGCAGAACTGATCAAGAGTTATAAGAAATGTTTGGTTGAAGTTATTGCTGCTCAAGGGGGTGCCACCAGTTACTGAATGTAAAGGGTCACATACTTTTTTTCATCAAAGAAATTGAATATTGGATAATTTTGGTCAATAAATAAATGAAAAAGTAGAATTTTTTTGTGTGATACTTGTTTCATCAGGTTCTCTTTATCTATTACTATGACTCAGATGAAGATGTGATCACATATTCAGTCAAATTTATGCAGAAATACAGAATATTCGAAAGGGCTCACAAACTTTTTCTCACCACTAATACAGGATTTGAACCTGGGTTCCCTGCATGGCAACTCAGGGATTCAGGGGAGAACACAAACAGGTCAATGAAACATTTGTGTTCATTCCCTGTCTGTACAGTACATTGCTGAAGGCCCTGTCACACCTTGACGATTTAGCCAGCGCATATCGACGTATTAAAAATTTGTCTAAAACGCTGGCACACGTCGAATACGTATGGGTAATTTTGTATACGTTGAGCACGCTGGCATACGTCGTAGTACGCTGGCATACGTCGTAGTACGCTGAGCTGTTAGACAAATTTTCCATGCTTGAAATTTTTCGACGTATGCCAGCGTCTGACTCACACGTTACGCATAACGCTGGCCATAAGTTGTAGGCACGTTACGCGATCGTTGACACACGTCAACACACGTTACTTGTAAGTTACTCATACGTCGAAAGATGTCGAGGTAATGTTTAGCGTACCCGAAACTTATTTCTAACCTATGAGTAACGTGTTGTAGGCACGTTACGCGATCGTTGACACTTCGACACACGTTACTTGTAAGTTACTCATAAGTCGAAACACGTCAAGGTAATGGTTAGCGTCAGTGTTCCAGACTCCGTTTGTTTTTTTTGTTTGTTTTTCTTTGGTATGACGGTGATGTTGACACTTCGATTTCTAGTGTGGTTATAATATAATATAATTAATAGGCTGCTGCTCAACGATTTGAATCAAGCCACACTAGAAATCGAAGTGTCAACATCACCGTCATGCCGAAGAAAAAACAAACAAACAAAAAAAACAGGGAGTCTGGAACACTGACGCGAACCATTACCTCGAAGTGTTTCGACTTATGAGTAACTTACAAGTAACGTGCGTCGACGTGTGTCAACAATCGCGTAACGTGCCTACAACTTATGGCCAGCGTATGCGGAACGTGCGTCATATGCCGAGTACGTCGAAAAATTTTCAACATGCTGAAAATTTGTCGACATACTCGGCGTACTACGACGCATGTCAGCGTGCTTCAGTGTGCTTTTAACGTATACAAAACTTACCCATAACGTATTCGATGTGTGCCAGCGTATTTGGCAAATTTTTAATACGTCGGCATACGCTGGCTAAAACGTCGAGGTGTGACAGTGGCTTAACACTTCGATGTCTAGTGTGGTTATGATTTGAATCGTCGAGCTGCAGCCTATTAATAGCCTACGCCACGTGATCGTCGGCGATACGCTGCCGCGCGCAATGCATAAGTTAGACTATCGTTGGGCATAGGTTGTGAACGCCAACACGCTCAGCATTCGTTGATATAAGTTATCTATATGTTATCGAAACGTTCTGTGTACGTTACTAATACGTTATGCATACGTCCAACTCGTTATGAATACGTCCAAAACTGGAAAAAAAAACATCGATAGTTCAGCGTACGCCAGCGTTTTACATACATTTTGATACCTTGCCTTACGCTGGCTAAAACGTCAAGGTGTGACAAGGCCCTGACAGTTCACGAATGCAGGCTCACACATTATATTTTGGCTCTTGATCTTTGGATCAGATTCCCGCCAAATTAACATTGATTTCACATGTAATTTTACTTATGAGCACACTTTCATAAACACTTACTGTTAGTGCCAGACTTTTTACAGCCACAACAATTTAGATGGTGAGATATAAATAGGTTTAATTTCACCATATTAAATAAGTAAAGCATGTATTTTCATTTTCTGCACAATTTATTTGCATGTGATGCAAAAATCTATTGCGCATTTGAAGGTTCAGGGTTTTGTGCAATCTTAGCAAGAAACAAAAACTCACAAAAAAAACCCATCAGGGTTTGCAGTGTTATTGTAATGTCATATAATGTTCTAATGATTGTTTGGGGATCCCTGTGAGTTGTACTGACCACACAAATGAGTCATTTTTCAGCTCTCTAATGGTATGATTCATTTATTCATTTTGTGTGCAGCCTGTGCCTGCTGGTTTGCATCATTGCTGGGAGCACGGCTGAGCTGCTGATGCAGTGTCCACCTGCTGGTTACGGCAGGGATTTGTCGTTTGATCAGGGTGCTGGCACATACTTACCGACTCTTAGCGAAGGACACAGTGGGATCTTTAATGACCACCAACTTCTTCTCCTTCTTCTTGCATATGGCAGCTTTGCTGCCGTGTAGCTATCATTTTATTGGGGTGTGACTATGCCACTGATGCTGTGCCCCACTACCAGTACACTGGTACTCATTTTGCTGACCTCAGAAGGATGACAGGCTGAGTCAACCCCACCTAGTGATAATTCAGTGGCCAAGGGGCTCAAACTCAGGACCCTAAGATCCCAAGTCAGCCACCCAAACCACTAAGCCAACACCAGGCTTACCACCGACTAGTGCCAGCAGACGGGACACCTAGTTTAACGTCCATCCGAGAGATGGCGCACAGACATTGATGAATCGTCCTGCCAGGATGACAGTTTATAGCTGGGCCGAGATTCAAACCCAGACTAGACAGCTTAAGAGTCATGTATGCGTACCTTTAGGCCATCCTGCCAGTCTGATAGTATTATGAAATTCAAATATACATGTTTGGTGCCTGTTTTGAGTAATAACGTCACCACCAATTTGTGAAATTGTTCTTCTTATTGAGTATGCAACACCTAGCTGCGAGATGTGTCATTACTGAGGTGTGGCTATGCTGCTGATGTATTTCCCCTGGAGGAACATGGATTTTGGGCAGAATGCCATAACACAATAGCCTACTGTTTGAGAAGTGTACCATGGGATATTTTGAATCTACAGGGGGGAATGCTTGCAGGTTAGCCCTCCAGCATAATGTACCCGACAAAGGATGTAATTTGCTTGCAAAGCATTAAGATCAGGATTTATCATTGGGTCGGAAGCAAATGTATAGTTGGGCTGCGAGTGAAATTTCTGGATGAGCTGGGAATCGAATCCAGGTTGGAGAGCTCAAAAAGCAAGCATGCTACTACCTCTGTGCTATCTCGTCAGCCCTGTGAAAGTAATCGTGGAAGAGGACAAACTTATCACACAAGCCAAGGTTGGCTGGAATAGTGAGCAAAGTAGGTTTTAGGTAAAAAGGTTTTCAAGAAAGCGAGGGCAAAATAATTTGGGAAATGAAGAATACAAAAATATAAAGAGTTAAAAACCACAGGAATGAACAAGACTTCTCTATCGTCAGCACAAAAACGCAAACCACTGTTGACCCTCATGGTTTTATAATAACCCCAACATTTTGAAGTTTGGTCGCCATGTGTCGACGACGAAGCATTCAAGGTCACTCCCAAATTTGCATTTGTCAGCACAATGTTTTATCATTACAAAACTGCTTCTTTTTCTAAGCTTACACAAAAAAAAAACTCAACACTAATGAGGATTTCAAAATGCTTCATTGAGTGAACGATTGACTTCTAATAAAAAAAAATCTCCTCAAATGTGCAATCTTAGCAATAAGAAAACACTAAAATAAGCTTTCATGATGCCATTCTCATTTGCTGAAAAAGGAAGTAATAAAATGATCACTTCTTTTCTGGACTTAAAGAATACCTTTATCATTCATTTTCTTCGGTCATAAATAATTGTTTAAATAATTACACCAACTGCGCAAAACGTCAACATTCACACCAAATAATACATGGAATGGCTTTGTTGTCATAATGAATTTACTCAAAATATCAAGCCTGGTGTTGGCTTAACGGTTAAGGTGGCTGGCTTAAGATCTTAGGGTCTTGAGTTTGAGCCCCTGTCGTTCAGTTGAAATAACACTAGGTGAGTTGACTCAGCCTGTCATCCTTCCGATCTCGGAAAAACGAGTACCAGCTTACTGGTTACAGGCGGCACAGCCATGCTTCCAGAAAAAAATGATGCAACCAGAAGCCACAGGCTGCATACGAAACAACAACATCTGAATATATTAAGATATCCACTTACGGCCTTGCCGTTAATAATAAACAGTCTGTTCGGCAATCCAAGGCAAAGACATAAATTAATGCCAAAAGATGTGGAAATGGAAGATGAGGGCCATGCATGATTTTCCAGTGGAGCACTAGGCAATGTATTTGTTTATTTCCCCCATTTTCCTGCTGATTGAATGTTTTTGTATTCATTTGTCATCTTATCACATGTTTTGTGGCATCCACAGCAACATTATTGTCATCTATCGCCAATGAGGCCGAAGGACAAGGCCAGCTGCTCTCAAATCACACACAGGTCAGTGGCCTCGCAGTTTTGTAGCACCTCTCCTTCAGACGAGTTTCTTCTGCTCTCTCAGCACTCTAACTCTCCCCAGAAACTCCAGGATGCACACATTCCACCAGTAACCCCCATTTGGTTAAACACCAAAAAAAAAAAAAAAAAAACGAGGCTCACTGCACACCCCAACTCCGTTGTTATTCTTTTCTCCCAATTTTGGAACTTTCTGTTTGAAACTGTTAAATCCTACTCTTCCCACCAGGGCTTCAAGTAGACAGAACACTACCAGCATTCCTTTATATACTCATTAACCCCATGTAACATAATCAAACCCAGTTTCCTCCCCACCTCTCCCAAGCTCATCTGTTCTTGTTTGTTCATTCCCTTGTTTATTGTGTCCAATTGTTGTTCCACTGCCTCACTTTCAGTTTGTTGACTTTTCAACCTTTGTCACATCACTTCTCCATGAGCCTCGATCTAGGTGTATAAAAAAAGATTATACATACTGTATTACATGTTTGCGATCCGTACAAAAATTCTCAAGCAGTACAGCAATATTTGTAAGGATATCTCAAATAGTTATAAAGCTACAGTTGTTGCAACTCCAAAATGTGATTTTTTTAAAAATTGGTCTTGAGATGCATAGCTCCACCTGTTGACACACAATTTCCAAAAACGAGGAGTTGGGTGATTAAAATTTTGGGTTTTCCAAGAAAGAGGAACCATACAATACATTGAAAAAATATATAAATTTCAAGGCAGTCAAAATAAAATCCTTTGACATTGAGATAGAAATGTTTCGTCTTTGGCTTTCTGGGTATTTCTACATTGTTATCCATTGAAGGACAGAGGCAATGAGTAAAACATGGAATGGGTTGGATTCCAGTGTAAGGGTAATGACACCCCACCACCCCTCAACCGCCACCCACCCACCCATCCTCACACCTCATATTATGCGCATTACTTCTGTGCAATGGGAACATAATCCAAATTAATCAGCATTATGTCGGCCTACAACCACTTTGAACACTGTAAAATATTTTTCTTAGAGAAGGAAGTGTGTGTGCATCAAAGGAGCTCATCAATAGGAAATATAACAAATATCTCGTTTGAGACTGGGCTAATACCAGAGGAATGGAAGATATTGAATGTAGAAGCTATACGTGACAAGGACATGAAAATAACAGAACTCCATTTGACATGGTGGGAAAGGTACTCAAAAGTGGAGTGGATCAGTCCCAATGCATGCACAGCAAGCGACAAGTAATGTCACAACATCCATTATGCACTTCATTATAATAAACATAAAAAAGTAATAATACATAATATAAAACCGAATTTGTTTGCTTGCTTGCTTCCACTCAGCAACAGGTGAGTATGTCTATGAAGTTCGTACTGTTGAAAGTGAATACGTCTATTAAGTAGGTATTATTAGAACATATGTCTATTAAGTATGTACTATTAGAACGTGAGTATATCTATTAAGTACATACTACAAAGTGAGTACGTCTATTAAGTATGAGGGTGTTAATAAGTGATGCCTCCTATTCATTTTCTCCAAAACAGGTAAAGATATTTGAATGAAAAAAGACAGATACTAACATTAATCTTTATTCTACCATGGTACATGTTTATTTGTCAACATCATTACCATTGCGGTCTGCAGGTTTCTACTAACGTCCAAGTAGTTTCATGGTGTAGCCATGATAGAAGTGTGCGTCCTGCTGACTTAACCAGCGCTTCACAGAGGCTTTGACATCATCATCATCAGAATAAAAATGGTCTCCACGAGGTGTTCCTTAAGTTTGGGGAAGAGATTAAAATCCGACGCAACTAAGTCAGAGCTGGTGGTCCTTTGTGTCGGTATTCCATTGAGCGTCTCTTATTCTCAGGATCATAATGGTGCACCGAACTCTCATCTCCAGTCAGTCATCTCCAGTCATCTAAAGCGCTACACACTTCACAACACTGACAACGTCGTACTGCCCTCTGCCATCTGCTATCTTGACTAATCTTGACTAACTAATCTGCTAGAACTAATGTGCAGACTGCACTTTGTTTCATTTCAATATCTTGACCTGTTTTGGAGAAAAATAATAGGAGGCATTACTTTTCAACAAGCCCTTGTCGGTATCGCAATGTGAGTGTCTATTAATTATATACTATAACATATCATGTACATCTATCAAGTATGAACTACAAAGTGAGCAAGTCTATTAAATATATCGAATAACGTAACTGTTGCTGTGAAGGTGCTCTTACCACCTACAAACCACAATAGACCCCAAAATTATGGCTACATCAATCTAGTCAGTTATTTAACTTCAGCAAAGATTGTACTACACTTCAAAATCACATTATATACCCACCAATACCCACAGGGTGAGTAAACAGCTCATAACAGCTGTAATAGTAATAAAAGAGTGGGTCAAACTATTGTGGAGAAAATTAACAATTCCTGTGTTGTTTGGCCACCACAAAATAAAATAATTATACACTGTCCAAGCTGCACAGAGAGCTTCCTTGTCATTATTGTTTTGAGATTCACCAATCTTGAAACCATAATGACAAGGAGGTTCTCTGTGCAGCTTTGACAAAGTTGGGTCATTTCATTTTTGTGCTGGCCAAACAACACAGGAATTGCTGGGATTATATCAAACCCAAACGTTTCCATGCTGCTGAAGGAATCTTCTTTATCCAAACAGATGGGAAAGTTAAACAACTTTGTTGAAGGTGCTTAAAAATAAGTGCACAGCAAACAAGGCAAGATGCTACCTGATGGAATTTGGGACAACAATTAAACAACAGCAATGAAGAGGATTATACAAATATCCATTATTATAAGAGTGAGTCTGTTTGTTTGTTCCTTATGTTTCTCAACCCTTCTCAACTCAACCAATTTCCCCAAAATTTCCTGTGCTGCATTATTTTTTTCACATGTGGAAGGTCAATGTCACAAGAAAAACTTTCAATTCTCAATCAAGTTGATGTAAAACCAGGAAATAACGGTGCAATTAGCAAGCAAGCCAGTCACGTCGCGTGACATATGTCCACCTATCATCTCACATTGGCTCGGGAGATGATGAGTCACTCTCTTTGCCAGGAGAGAGATAGAATTTGAACCGCACCTGTGCGTGGATTGACCTGCAGTAAAGTCTAAATAACCCTACCGTGTTGACCCAACTTGTCTATGTATGTGTGAATATACAATTAAAAAAAACACATGTGCGTGTGTGTATATTGTTTCGTTATTTTTTTTTGGGGGGGGGAGAAAGACAAGGGGGGGGAGAGGAGAGGGAATGAGGAGCAGGCGAGGAATGAGTTCGGCCGGCAGGGATAGGGGAGGCAGCGTGAGGAGGGGAAGGCAGCATGAGGAAGGGAAGGCAGCATGAAGGGAGGGGAGGGAAAGGGAAGGCAGTGAGGGGAGAGGAAGGCAGAGTGAGGGGAGGGGAAGGCAGCATGGGGAGAGGGGAAGGGAAGGCAGCATACTGGGCATTACCAGGATGAAAGTGCTTTAAAATTAATCATCGATTGCGAAAGCGAACTTGTTGCTGTTGCAGACTTTGGTTTCTTTGACCATCACTAATAGGTACTCTGTCTGGTGTTTGGTTTTCACATGTTTTAGAATATTGGATGTATTACAGTGATAAGCAAGGTCTATTGAACAAAGTGAGTATGTAACTTTCAGAGTGTCTTCTTTAACTTTCCCAAAATAGTTCCAAACTACACTTCTGGACCTTTTGAACGACATGCCAAAACTTTTATTAGTCAATGTATTGCCTCCCTGTCCAACAGAAAAGCAATCAGCATGCTTTACCAGAAAACTCTAATTGCCTTGCTAATCATTTTGAAGGAACACGCCATGTTTAGTTTGCAAGTGACATTATTTTGCTGCTGTAATGCAATTGATGGGATATGTTCCTCTTCAATTAATACATCACAAGGCCATGTGAGACAAACGTCACCCAGACACGTCCGGAGACGAACGTCACCCACCCGGAGACAAACGTCGCCTGGAGATAAACACTGCCCAGACACGTCTGGAGACAAACACTGTTCGGAGACAAACACCACCTGACACATCAAGAGACGAACACAGCCCGGAGATAAACACTACCTGGACACAAACACCATCCTGACCGCTCTGAATACAACCAGTGCCTGGACACGTCTGCAGAGAAACAACGTCTGGTCACATCCAGAGGCAAACACCACCCGGAGAGACAGTCCCAACATGTCCAGAGACATACACCATCCAAACACGTCTGGAGACAAACATCGCCCGAACATAAACACTGCCTCGAGATAACCACCATCCGGACACGGCCGCAGGATCAAATAATGTGTGAATTGAACAAATAAACGTTTTAGCAGTTGGAACTTCTGCTAAGGTTGATTCCGCATGTGAAATTTTGAAATTTGGTTCAGTTTAAGAGATTCTCGAGGTTATCACATGTGTGGATTAAAACTAAATAAAGCCACGGACACTTGGAGACGCCCGGAATGTCAAACAATGTCCAAAATGGACAAATGAATACTTTTTTTTCCACAGTCGGAACTGCTGCTAAAGTCAATTATGAAGATTAAATTTCGAAATTCGACTCAGTTTAAGTGATTCTCGAAGTTTAACTTACAAACAACCGAGGTGAGGGAAATCAGACAATATGAGGATGGGGCTGCACAGTCTTTCCTATCTTTAAGGATAGGGATTACAATTGAGTGTTTCCAGTCCTTGGGGAGTTACCCTAACTTCCAACCCTTATTAAGTAGTGTAAGGAACACTCTCAACACCCTGTCTTTCAAGTGCTTGACCATGAGGTAGGTTAACCGATCAGGATCTGGGGCACTATTCTTAACTTTCAGAATGACCTGCTTCATCAGTTCCCACAGAGTGAAATGCAGATTAAGAGGAGAATTTAGAGGTAGACTATCATTGATGATATTCTTTTGTTGTTCTGCAAATTGGAGATTGTGGGCTTTAAACTCATTATCCCTGTTAGTGTCACCAAAACCGCCAGGAAAAAGTTGACCCAGGGCCTCAGCATTGTCTGAATTGGAACAAAGGGTTTTGTTCTGGAAGATAAGTGCCAGAATGGACTTCCATCTAGGTTGGATTCCCTGCATACTTTTAACTCTCTTCCATACAACCTTAGGAGGGGTATCCGGGTTAATGGATGTGCAAAATGAATGCCAAGAGACTGTCCTGATTTGTTTAATGCACCGACGAGCATACGCCCTTTTCCTCCTATATTCTATGGCATCGTCTATACTAAGGGTTCTTCTTATTTTTTTAAGAGCGGCTCTCTGTTCCTGGATCGCCTTTTAGTAAACCTCATTCCACCAGGGGACTTAAATTATTTTGCCCACAGGACTTGTGGAGATTTGGATACCCCCACAATATTATTTATGGTTTGCACTATATTCCAATCGAGTTTATCACTATGTACATCAGCTGACTTTTCATTCATCTCCTTGGAACAGTGACATGAGAAAAGACGCCAGCTTGCCTTGGAAAAGTTTCAATAAGCTGGTCCTTCCGATTTTAGAGTCCCCTTGCAATTTAAGGTTAGTGATCACCGGAAAGTAATCGCCCCCCAGATTATCATCATGAATTTTGCTGTTTCAGTGAATGAAATGAAGGTAAGATCCAAAGGAGATATCTTCTCTGTAGAGGAATTAATGAGTTCCCCCTCCATCATTTAATCCATCAATAATCTCCCACCGAACCCTTCTGTATTTTGGCCCGGACTGGAGTCACTGTGATCAAATTGACTTCCTTGATTAGGTGACAATTTCTGGGACTTTAAGGACAGCTTCCACAATGAAAATCTTTCCTGTCGTTTTCACCTGTTGTATCTGGGCAGCTCTTTGAAATTCCAAACAACATCTGTATGCTGCATTGTGTTCAACCACCACAATTGGCACAGCACATTATACCACTTGAACAGCCACCGTACTCATGCTCCCCATTACACTTGCTGCAATGTTGTTTACCCCTATAGGATTGTGCTGTATGTCGAAACTTTTTGCATCTGTAACCTCTCAAGATGGGACCTCCCAGCAACAACCATCGAGATTCCCATATGATCGAGTTTCTTTTCCTGCCGGAGTCTTCGCCTGCTTATGTTTTTTTTTAATTTTTTGCACTCACTGAAGTTACACTTTGGGGAAAAACAGTAGAAAAAGAAAAGAGAAGAAAAAGTTACGTTTTGTACTTTGGAAATTTCACAATTTCTTGTGTAAATAAGGAGAAGGAGGCTGCACACCCTTGCTTAAAGCTCATAAGATAGATGCTTCGTTGTAGGAATCAGTAATTTCTATAAATTTTCAGATTTCACTTCAGATTTCGATGCTTATTTAGTCCATGACATCCGATCCTTAAATCCAAAATCATATTTTGATTATATACTTCAATTACTCTGTGAGAGTATATCGTGTTTCCAAGGTAAGGCATTTTTAGTAGGCTGAATCAAAATGTTGGCCAAGACCTGGGCGAGGTGAAGTTGGGCTGACTAAGGACAAGCCTTTCATGAAGGGAAACCATTAATTATCTTCAAAAGTGGTATTTAAATTGACCCAAACACTCAGTTTTCTTTCATGCACCCCTTTGGAGTTCCCTAAGTATGCATGCAAAGTTTCAGGCCACGAGGTTTCATGGTTTTGAAGTTATGGAGGCGACACACACATTTATTATAAATAGATGTGGGCATGTAGGATGCATACATGGCAAGCTGAAAGCGACAAAAAACCTGTTGTTAGGAATCGAAAGCAGGTTTTTTTACCCTTTGCATGCTGTGGTCGCAGATTCAGGACGAGATAAACAAAATTAGGTTATTTGTCCAACAAGAAACCAAAGTTGTGTTTTTTTGCAAATACCATTTCAAATTCACAACCCTATGAAAAAAGTAAATTAAGCAACAGGGAAGCATGCAGCCGTAAACAATGCAGCACTCAATGGGTTAACCAAACGTGGTAAAAACACGATTCGATATGTTGACAAATCAGTACTGATGAGGTTCCAAGTACCCATCGTGTGCTGCCTTTTTGGCTGCTGGTTGCATCATTGGTTAGGGGCACAGCTATGCCGTTGATGCAGTGCCCCTATTACCAGTATAGTGGTGCTCATTTCGCCGACCTCGGAAGGATGACAGGCCAAGTCAACCCCACCTGGTATTAATTCAATGGCCGAGCAGGATTTTAACTCAGGACCCTAGGTTCCCAAGCTCACCACCCAACCATTAAGCCAACACCAGGCCTGTCTGTCTATCAATCGCCTACAGGTCACAGTTTTAAACAAATCTTCACAAAACTTCACCACATGGTAGAGTTGTCATAAGCAAGAAGCCTGTTGTTTTGGAGGTAATATGATACCATTTTCAACTTTGTGTGACCATTGCTTTGGGAGGAGATGCAAAACTAATACACAAGCATGGTATCGTATTATATAAATGTTGAGAAGGATTAGAAAGGTAAAATGTGCTCTCGCTCTTGTCGATGTACATGTGGTATTCTTATGCATGGTTAGGGCCTCATTGTTTATCAAATTCATGATTTATATGAATTACAACAATCACATGCCAAATGGGCACCATGGCATTGAACAAAATGCTGCTTATCACACAACTCGTGAAGAAGGGCCCCACGGTATCAGTATGGTGTGCTTCATGTCTGGTGTGATGTGAAACTTCATCAGTGGTGAATCTGTATTCCAAATGATGTGCTCGATATTTAATTTATTATCATATTGTAAAGTGGTTGGATGTGTATTTTTCTTGAACTCATTTACGCCGATTCACGATGTGCTCATATCTCACGATCCGTACTACTTTGTCATGTCTCATGCCTGAGCAATGTGCCTAATTACATCCACCACAGAAGGTGGATGCAGGTTATGTTTTCATCCCTGTCTGTTTGGCTGTCTGTTTTTCTGTCTGTGAGCAGGATATCTCAAAAAGTTGTGGACGGATTAGGCCGAAACTTGGTGGACACGTTGAGTGTGTGACAAAGAGGAATTGTTTCAATTTTGGTGAAGATCCAGATCCGGATCCAGAGACGAGAATTTTTTTTCAATTTTGCAAGTGATTCTTTACCATTGAGAGATGGGAATAAAAAGGACGTACAGCATCATATCTCAAAAAGTTGTGGACGGATTATGACAAAATTTCGTGGATGAGTTGGGTAGGTGACAAGAACAAGCCGATGAGATTTTGGTTGAGGTCCGCATCCAGATCTGGCCTATCAGTGAATTACAAAATGTAAACTGTTCAGCTTGATGGATGTATGCGGTTTACAGTGCTGTTATAATTACCTCCGCGACGAAGTTGAAGGAGGTTGTTTTCACCCCTTTCTGTCTGTTTGTCTGTCTGTGTTCAGGATATCTCAAAAAGTTGTGGATGGATTCGGATGAAACTGGGTGGGCAATTTGGGTGTATGACAAGGAAGCATTGATTCAATTTTAGTGAAGATCCGGATCCGGATCTGATAATTAACCTCTGCCATCAAAGATGGACGGAGGTTACTGTTTTCACCCCTGTCTGTTTGTTTGTTTGTTTGTTTATTTGTGAACAGTATTACGGAAAAAACTCCTGGAAGGATTTCGGCGAAACTTGGTGGGGGGATTAGGTATGGTCCAAGGATCATGCCATTAGATCTTGGACTTGGTCCAAAGTCCAATATGGCCGCTATGGCGGCCATTTAAAAAAATATTTGAATTTTTGTTTTTGCATTTCTACATGTTTTAAGTGATTTCCAACCAAAAAAAAAAAAAATTATTAGAGAGAAAAAAAAAATTTGCAACTTTTTTTTCAAAAATATTTAGTATTTGAAAAATATTTGAATTTTTTTTGCATTTCTACATGTTTTAAGTGATTTCCAACCCCCCCAAAAAAATTTGTTAGAGAAAAAAAAAACTTAGAAATTTTGCACCTTTTTTTTCAAAAAAATTTCGATTTTTTTTGGGGCATTTCTACATGCGCGTCGATCTAGTTTAGTTTATTCAATCGTGGTTCAGTAGAGTCTGATCTGTTTTGACCTACAATGAATAGGATATCAGGTTCACTTAAGTGACCCAGCAGTATTGGCGGCGGAGGTTTTGCACTCTACCGAGTTCTCCCCCTCTAGTTTTTAAGTGATTCTTCAGTATTGAGAGATAGGGTTAAACTGATATATAGCATGATATCTCAAAAAGTTGTGGACGGATTCGGATGAAATTTTGTGGACAGGTTGGGTGGATGACAAGGAAGAATTGATTCAATTTTGGTGAAGATCCGGATCTGGATCCGACTACTAGAATTAGGCTAAACTGATATATAGCACGATATCTCAAAAAGTCGTGGACGGATTCGGACGAAACTTGGCAGACAGGTTGGGTGTGTCGCAAGCACGAATTGATTCGATTTTGGTGAAGATCCGAATCTGGATATGGATACGATAATTATTTAATTTATAAAGTGATTCCTCATCATTGAGAGATCAGGCCAAAAACGATATAGTGCTGTATAGCATTGATATTTCAAAAACGTATTGGGCCCTATATGTTCACATAGATCAGGCATTACGTGGCGGAGGTATGCACTCTACCGAGTGCCCTTCTGGTTTAATATGCAATTATACAGATACAAAACAATTCTGAAACAATTTGTCCATCATTGTTCAGTGTAACATATTGTTATGTTTGTGGAGTAGATGAAGGGATTTCATAGGAGAGACAGGATTGTGTAGAGTTGCTTGGCCCATTGTAGGAGACATCTCAATGTAAACTAAGTAGGGAAACTGTGAGCTTAAGTGTTACTTGTGGTGCAGGGGTAGGGGGGTGGTGCGGTGTTAATTAGATTGTGATTAAGAATAATTTCCTCCAGCAGGTAATTTCTCCCCTGTGATTTTTCCCTATGTTTTTGTATTACAAACCAG
>NC_140971.1:38718007-38753007 GCF_056783735.1 Eptatretus burgeri | reverse complement strand
GCTGCACATACATGCGTATGGGTATGGGGGTACAGGAGTAGCAATTCAATTGATACTGATGATGGCTCCAGGAAAAAATGGTCAACTGTGTCCATAATAAACAGATGGAACGTGGCCTGTTCTTCGGTCCATAACTTGTGAATCCCGTGTCGTAGAGAAACGTGTGGCCTCATTAGACTCAGTGGAATCCCGCTTTAACCTCCGCACCCATGGTGTCAACATTTTTTACTTTGCGTTCAGGTTATTTAAACACCAATTCAATCCATACTGACTATGTATTCAGGAAATAGGGCTAACTGCTTTCTAAATAAATAGATTGACTGTGGCATGCCACTCTTCATAACTCATCAATCCCACATAGTAGAGAGACGTGTGGGGGGGGGGGGGGGCTTTGTATTACTCAGGGGAGTTCCGGTTTACCCTGTGGACCCATGGTGATATTTCCCGCACATTTATTACTTCGTGTTCAGGTAATTTAAACACTTATAAAGTGGCAGTTCTAGTTTTATTCTATTTTATTTTATTTGAATAAGGCTCACTTAGTTGTGCCTGGATGGGTTTGAGGGTAGAGGAGTAGCAGCTGAAATGTGAATCATATCCAGCTTCTTCCTGATGACTTCATCTTTGCTTTTTGCTTGTTCGGGTTCCTTCTGATTACTTCAATGCAGGACTGTACCTATTTGGTCTTCCATTTGATTTGAATTGAATTTATTTTAATCCCATTCTAAATTCAACTGAATAATGAATAATAATAAAAAACGTCATGGGTTAGGGTCAGGTGTCCAATCAAAGCGGGGTTGCATCAAAGCAGATGTCTTGGTACCACTGCTATCAGTTTTCAAGTGGCAGTTCTAATTATGTCTCTTATTAATTATGTAACATACCAGTACACAAACCCCACACAAAAACGACACAAACACCACACAAAACAAGTCTTGGCAAGGGTCTGCAATCTCTGATTGCTCTTTTTCTTGCTTGTTAAGTGGTTCTTATATTTATTGTTTTTTCTTGTACAATTATGCAACTATTTTTGTTTGTCTTCATTTGTATGCATTTGAATGTCCAGAAGCCATCACATTGATCATTTAAAGTGTTTAAAAAGCAAAAACTTCAGGAGACCAAGTACCACCCCACCCCCTTTCCCCAATGGGGGTGTTGCCCCTGGACTGAGGCAGTCCACGACCCTTTACCACAACACAACATCTTTCCACCTCAGCTTTGAGAAAAGCCTGATAGTAATATGAAAACTACGATGAATACTACTCCTACTATCACTACTCCGACTACTCCTACTACTCCTCCTCCTAGTACTACTGCTACTAAGTCCACATAAAATGGTGCAGGACATTGTTATAACGTGCAGAAATCTTGTAGAGGAGCTAACATTCACAACAAGAAACAAAAAGTGAGTAACATAATTAAAATCAACTTGTGTTTCAATTATAAGAAGTTTATTTCCTGTTTCACCTTGAGAAGACATTCTATTTCAAGTTGAAGATAATTATAGTTGTTACAACGTATCTATTCCACTTTATTACACAATTATATTTATGAGTATAACCTCAGTCGTAATTTGTGGAAAGATTACATGCAACAAAAGTTAAATAAACATCAGATTTGCATCAGCGACTTTAAAACATGAAGAAAGAACGATGAGGAGGTGGTAAAGTCATAAAACACGACATTAAAATGGTTAAAATCATCCGCCGTGAAGGATCACAAAGCGTTGACATTTTTGGGCTTTATCCTTAATCGAAGCAAAAGCTGGTGAGGCAACTCTAACAGAAGATATGAGAAGGATAAAAACCTTTAAACTTTGGCCACTCACCGACATTGTCACTTGCGATGGAGATATTATCTGGCTCCATGAGGTTGTCTGCCAGCACGAAGGCTCCCTCCTCAAGAGTATCCAGCAGCATTGTAGCTGCATGGCTTTGTTCAGTTGAGTTCATGTCACGCCATGAGCCCAGTGCCTCAGGACGCAGTAGATTGTTGACTGCAGCTACTATAGCCTGTGGGTGGCAGGGTTATACGGAACAGTATTGTGTCGCCTTTATCACATTGAATTCTGTAACACGAAGGAAAAGAGCTTGCCAACTGATGTTGAGCTTGAGATAAACTACTGCAAATAGAGATATCAGGTTCTCTTTCAACTTGCACTGGACTTCAACACAATTGTTTCAAACACACATCAACAGGCAGACAGACAAATATGTTCAAACAATCATGCACATCAACAAATATCAATCACTGTATCCATAAATTATTGAAGTACTTTGTTGAGAGAGATAGTGTAGTGTGTGTGCGTGCGTGCATACGTGCGCGCGCGTGCGTGCGTACGTGCGCGCGCGTGCGTGCGTGTGTAGACCGAGAGTTATTTCCAAAGACAACAACCTCTAAATTACAGTGTGCAAGCCAGTATGTTAAAGTTTCAGGTGAGAAAATTAATGAAATGCTCCACTATGAACCTTAACAGCATGTTTCACAGATGTATGACTAAAAGATAGCACTCAATGAGAAAGAAAAAAAAAGACAAATGAATAAAAGCATTGCGATACAGTTTCCGATGAAAATATCACAGAATTTCACTGACTGAATTTTGATCACATTTGTTTATTTTAGCTTATTAAGGGTTTACGTTTGTGAGGAAGGGCATCCCATAAATAAGCAGGTAATGTTTTCATATTATATGGCACAGCAACTTTTAAATAGTTGGAAAACTTTTGGAAGAATTGATATCAGTTGAATATATGAAGATTTACTGATCATGTCGACGTGTGTTATCATATGTAATTCCCAATCACGATTGGATTGTTTGCTTGTGAGGCGAATTGCAAGTTCATGTGTGCGGATGGAACACTGTTCTGTGAAGATCCGATACAAGGTGCAGGAGTTATATTTACAAAAAATATTGCACAAAATCTATTTTATTGACAAAGACTGGTTTCTTGATGCAAGGGAGTAATAAAAACAACATTTTGGTTCACGATGCTGCCCACTGCAGTAGTGATCCCAGAATATGTATGTATATATATATATATATATATATATATATATATATATATATATATATATATATATATATATATATATGTATGTATGTATATATATATATATGTATATATATATATATATATATATATATATATATATATATATATATATATATATATATATATATATATATATATGTATATAAATATATATATATATATGTATATAAATATATATATATATATGTATATAAATATATGTATATATATATATATATATGTATGTATATATATATATATATATATGTATATATATATATATATATATATATATATATATATATATATATATATATATATATATATATATATATATATATATATATATATATATATATATATATATATATATATATATATATATATATATATATATATATATATATATATATATATATATATATATATATATATATATCTCCTGGTGTTGGCGCAGTGGTTAGGGCAGCGGCTTGGGATCCAAAAGGTCCCGAGTTCAAGCCCCGATGGGCCACTGAATTAATACACCAGGGGGTTGACTCAGCCTGTCATCCTTCCGAGGTCGGCGAAATGAGTACCAGTGTACTGGGCCGGTGTATACCCCGGTTAAAATAGGTGTACCATATCCCTGTGTCGTAAGAGGCGACCAGGGTTGTGTCAGGAAGGGCATCCGGTGTAAAACATGTGCCAAATCACTATGCGGATCATACGGATGATCCGCTGTGGCGACCCCGAAAGGGAGCAGCAAGAAAGAAGAAGAAATATATATATATATATATATATATATATATATATATATATATATATATATATATATCCTGTATATACACATACATATATTAGGGGGTCCCAAAAAAAATACAACTTTTAAAATGCTTCGTTTGATCCTAAAAAAGCAGTAATTTTGTCACTAATGCTTCATTTCTTGTTGCAGAGACCCTGAAGTTTATTTTGATACCAAGCAAGTGCCAGAAAAATGCTAAGACTGACCGAATAACAATGGACAAAAATTGTTGAACTTTGGCACCAGACAAAAAGTGTCATACAGGTGCAACGTCTTTACTCGAGACATTTCGGTATCCACTTGCGCCATGCACCAAACTTTCGGACAATAAAGTGCACCATCGCAAAGTTTACCAATGTGGGAACCATCTGTGATCTTCACAAGGTTCACAGTGGTCGGAAGAGGACAGGTCGTAGTGAAGAAAATGTGGAAATGGTGAGACAGGCAGTTGTTCAGAGTCCAAAAAAATCGATTTGACGACTTTCTGCCAAGACAAACATTCATAAGAGCACCTTTCATAAGAGCAGACAGGCAAAGGCGATAGGTTGGGGGGAGACCGTAGGTTAGGTCAGAGCCCGTTTTCAGAACGGCTGGCACCACTGCACTCCCTCCACAAACCTCACGGAACGAGACCAGAGGCCGGCCAGCTTCGCATGCCGGCCTGTTGTGCTACAGTTGCTGGTCCGCATCTGCCTTGCCATGCCTCATTTGCTTGCCTTCTCATAACCCCATGCCTGCTACCCTGTTTGCATTGCCCCATTTCACCATCACCATGTGCGCCAGGACCATCTCCAGTGTTTGCAAGGACTGCCGTGTTGGCAGCGTCACCATGGGACTGCATTGTGCAGCCTATGCATCGTTTGCATCCAGTCAAATTTGTGTTTTGCATCCATTTCCATGAGCCAGAGACTGCATTGAGCAGCCTGGACACCTCTTCTTGCATAAAGGCCACTTCAAATGGCCTGTGGGATGGCGCATGAACTGCCGTGTTAGGGTGAGTTGCCTCCAGCAGCTGAAGACAAAAAAGAGAAGGTTCAGTGACAAAAGAGGGACCTTTTGAGCAGGCCCTGAAGAAGTCTGACCTTCCCGCTGCAGAGCACTCACCCACACAAACTGTTGAGATTATTGTGCCTTCTTTCCCACAGATGACAGGTCCTGGGCCATGGTTAGTGTAAATAGCAGGTAAAATTGTAAATAAGTTTAACCTACCTGTTGTTTGTCGTAGCACCAGCAATTGTAGTTAAGTTGTCCGTGTGAGTCTGTTAGTTAGTTACGCAGCGCATTAGGTTCTTTATTTTTGGGACATGTATGAAAAAAATGTCGCACTCAGGGATCCGAAGGTAACATGTACTCGGGGAAAACTTACACATGCTGGGCACACGCAAATTTGACGACTCGGGACGAGCCTGTAAAAAGGGGAGGAGGTAGTGTTACAAATCTGGAAGCCTTGTGCACACAGACAGACAGACAGCCGTCCCCATACCTTAGTTATTTCGATAAGTGTGCGTTTCTCGTTTGGGCCTGTCTAATGGGAATTACATACATGCGCTGAGAAGTTATTTTGATAGTTGGGATTTTTATAACAACCACAACACCTACATCTGCCTTCGTTTCCTCCCACCATCCTACACCGACGACATTGCCTACGTGCGTGTCAGCACGTACGTGGGCGGAGTTCACGGGGACCCGACGTCGCTCTCGCCCAATCAGGGAGATGCGAGCGAGTTCCCCGACGGTCGATCAATAGGCGCAGGCCATGCACGAGGAACTGCGCCCGAGAAGACGACGAAGGAAGAGAACAAACAATCTGCGCCCCGTCTTCTCGAGCGCGTGTTCTGGTTCTCTTGACATCTCGTCGCTGGCGCTGGTCTGAGGAGATGTCGTCGCTGGTGCTGGTCTGAGCGCATCTCGTCGCTGGCGCTGGTCTGAGCGCATCTCGTCGCTGGTGCTGGTCTGCGTCTGGCGGCCCTGGTCCATCTTCTGGCGACCGGAGCTCCAGGAGGGGGGGTGGACACCTCGCCGCGCGCTCGCGGCCAGGTAGCCTGCCACGTTCTCGTCCCTCAGCTCGACTTCCCTCCGAGCCGAAGGGATAATAAAGACCATTTTGGGTCCGTTTCTTTTGGGTATGCGTCTGTCTGTGGGCCCGTCTTTAAGTAGGAACGGTGAAGTGCTTGTGCTGTACATGATTTCATTTCTTTATAGTCCGTTTAACTCTGCTCTTCCCTTCCCCACCTATTGTAAATAAATATCCATTTGTTGAATGCATCAGCTTGTTCTGTGATTTCTTCATTGGTTTAACACGGTGCGTGTTGGGGAATTAAAAAAGGCCGTTGTTGCCATAGTTGTGTGCATTTGGACCGACGGGACCTCGGTAACCATCCGCTCGGGTTACGCACGGGTCGAGCACGGAAACGACTCATCCCGTTTAAGCTCAGTCGAGGGTGTGAATACTCGGTAGTTCGCCACATGGGCCTCAAGGTATTTTGAAGTTTGGCAAATAACCCTGTATCACGTGGTTGATTTATTGACGATTCACGGTCCTGTAAGGGACCCATACCCTCGGAGTTATCCGAGGGTGACGATCTAGATTCCGGGTGTTCGCTGGAGCCGACCCTACTGCTCCACCTAGCGGTCGTGCTCACGGCCGATACCCAGCCCACAACAATATTTCGGGTGCCCCACTCGACGGGGAGAGCGGCGAAGCATAGCTTCCTCTTTGGAAGGTTAACGTTTTGGCTGGAATTTAAGTAATTGCATTTAAATACTTATATCTCTAAGTAGAATGGAAATTAATAAACCAAGGGTCCACAGTCTCAACAGGACTACACCAAGTGCAAGGAGTGATTGCATGATACTGTATGACCTTAAACAAGGATACGAGGAGGCCATTTGGCCTATTGATTTTTGCTGCAGTTTTAAACAACAACGTTCTTGATGTTTTACTGAAGTCCAAATAACCCAATTGATCGGGTGACCCAACTTGTAAGATATTTGCACAACATGCAGAGGTTATGAAATCCAGGGTCCGAGGAGTAGTTCCATACGGTTCATGTCAGTTTGGGGTTGGCATGCAGAATTATTGCTACCATAGCAAAGAGAATGCAAAAATACAATTGTATGTTAGCATATTTTATTGCACACACATAAAAGAAATTACTATTAAGGAGCAAAAATAAATAAAGGTTACAATTACTTCTATATCTATAATGTACTGCTTGCTACATTTCCTGCAAAATACAATTCCTCAAAACCTGTGTCATTGGCAGTGTCCAAAAAACAGTCATTGAAAAAGTGTTGTGATGTGTTGTATCGGCAGACATTGCGTGAGCGGTGTGCAGGCAGATATATTGTTTCGATTTTATGCTTTCACGTCGATCTTCCCGAAAGCTATAATGTCACATTTAAGTGATCATGTGGTGAATATTCATCGGTAATAAAAGATACGGCAACCAATATAGCATTTTCATATAATAATGGTCAAAGAAACATTGTTTGACTATTGGGTGCTTTGTGTTGAACCATTTACACATGAAAACAAGTGCCAAGTGCTCGGAGGGTCCACGTGCAACACCCACACTGTTCTCAAGACAACAAATACAACTAACCCCGATCCCTTTCCACAAACCTCAACACACCACTCCCCTAAAGGCGCTGTCACACCTTGACGATTTAGCCAGCGTATGCCGACTTATGAAAAATTTGTCTAAAACGCTGGCACACGTCGAATAGTTATGGGTAAGTTTTGATAACATTAAGAGCACGCTGAAAAACACTGCCATACGTCGTAGTACGGTGGCTTTCATCGTTGTACTTTGCGGTTGTCCTCAAATTTTAGCATGCTTGAAATTTTACGACGTACGCCAGCGTATGACTCACACGTTCTGCTACGCTGGCCATAAGTTGTAGGCACGTTAAGCGATCGTTGACACACGTCGAGGCACGTTATGCGATCGTTGACACACGTCGAGGCACATTACTTGTAAGTTACTCATAAGTCGAAACACGTCGAGGTAATGATTAGCATACCCAAAACTTATTTCTAACCTATGAGTAACGTGCGTTGAACCAATGTGTAACGTACCTCGAACGCATATTCACGTATGTAGACGTATTTGATTGACGTCTTCCAGATGACCACAGAACTTACTGAACGTGTTTCTAATTTACAGCTACCATATAATGGCGTATTGGCAGCGTTAAAAAAAAAACAACAACAATAACTTCCGATATTTCATCACTTCCGATTGCCTCTTCAGTTTGGTCATGTCTTATTCTTAGTTCCTCCTCTGTGAATATTTTCTGTTTGAGGATATTGTCAGGTCGACGTCGAAACTTAAAAGCAAATGTCCGAATACATTTTAAAATTCGTGATAGACTTAATTAAAAAAAAAACCCACCAACAACAACAACAACTTCACATATTTCGTCACGTGCCTTGTAAGATATTTGCACGTTTGGGTTTACGTTTGTTACCAATGTGGGACGCTATGCGATCGGTATGCGATTATAGTGAGTTACGGTATGTTATGCGATCGGTATGCGATTTGTTAGTTAGTTACGCAGCGCATTAGGTTATTTATCTTTGGGACATGTATGAAAAAAATGTTGCACTGAGGGATCTGAAGGTAAAATGTACTCGGGGAAAACTTACACATGCTGGTCACACGCAAATTTGACGACTCGGGACGAGCCTGTAAAAAGGGGAGGGGGAAGCGTTACGAATCTGGAAGCCTTGTGCACACAGACAGACAGCCGTCCTCATATCTTAATTATTTTGATAAGTGTGTGTTTCTCGTTAGGGCCTGTGTCTAATGGGAATTACATACATGTGCTGAGAAGTTATTTTGATAGTTAGGATTTTTATAACAACCACAACACCGACATCTGCCTTCGCTTCCTCCCACCATCCTACACCGACGACATTGCCTAGGATACTCAAAACGGAGACAAACTCCTGTCCAGACATCACCACATCACCACAGATGTCCAATGTCCAATGACGGAGCACAAACCACTCGCTCAGTTGCAGCTGAGGCACGGACCACAGCCAAGGAGAAAATAAGAAAATGTGCCTTGACGGAGAAAATAAGTTTCGGGTATGCTAAACATTAGCTCGACGTGTTTCGACTTATGAGTAACTTACAAGGAACTTGTGTCGACTTGTGTCAACGATCGCATATCGTGCCTACAACTTATTCCCAGCGCAGCGGAATTTGTGAGCCATACGGCGAGTACGTCGTAAAAATTTCAGTATGCTTGAAATTTCACGACGTACTAGACGTACTACGACGTATGACAGAATACTTCATCGTTTTTCAGAGTGCTCTTCACGTAAACCAAACTTACCCATCACGTATTCGACTTGTGCCAGTGTTTTAGACACATTTTTCAGAGGTCGGCATATGCTGGCTAAATCGTCAAGGTGTAACTGCGATGTTGACACTTCCAATTCTCAGGCAGTTATGATTTGAATAAGCGAGCGGCAGCTTTTTAATAGGCTACGCCACGTGATCGTCGGCGATACGTGCAGCGCGCTATGTCAACTATCGTTGGGCATAGGTTGTGAACGCCAACAACAGGCTAATCATTCCTTGGTATAAGTTTATCTATAAGACAACGAAACGTTCTGTGTACGTTACTAATATGTTATGCATTCATAGCACGTTATGAATACGCCAAAAACTTTAAAAAAAACATCAAAATTTCAGCGTACGCCAACGTTTTACATACATTTTTATACGTTGCCATTGCTGGCTAGATCGTAAAGGTGTGACAGCGCCTTCACAGACAGAAAAATTGAGTGTGACAATAAGGGCAGCTTTGCATTTGTGTCAGCTTTGCCTGATCCACATTGCAAGCAGGGAGTGGCTCTGTGGGCCACTCCAATAAGGGGGATGCGAGGCTGGATAGCAAACGTGCTGCACATGGACCATGCACCTACAAAGAAAGGTTTTAGCAAACATGTGATGAATGTGACTGCTGAAAACAAAAGTCATCAAAATGAAGTTCAGTTACTTAAAACGACCTTATTTTCACGCAAATAACCCATGGGTTATACGTTAAAAAAGTTCAAAAAATTCCACCTGCGGGCTATACCCGTGTAAGGGTTATACGGTGCAATATTTTACCATACGGCAGTGACATAACCACAAGGGGCCAAGTTAATGTACATGATCAAAGGTACAAAAACAGGTTTGTTTTTTTTTGCAAGTTTAATTGTCAGATCTGTAATTACAGTTCTTTTGTATGTTTTACACTAGAAAATACCACCCGTCGCTTCGCTGATGGTTACACTAAAGGGGGAGGGAGAAAAAGAGGGAAGAGGGGTGGGGGAGAAAGAGCAGGGAGAGTGCAGAGGTGGAGGGGAAAGGAGAGAGGAGAAAGGGGGAGTGAGGAGGGGTGGGGGAATGGAAGGCAGTGTGAGGTGAGAGGAAGGGAAGGTTTTACGTGTGGTGGAGCGTTAATTACGATTCATACCATCTCATCAAAATGATTCTGCATAGAATAACAGTGAAGATGGAAACAAAATAATGCCTGAAATCCATTTTCTACCGCTCAAATTATAAACATGTCTGGTGTTGGCTTGGTGGTTAGGGTGGCTGGCTTTGGATCCAAAGATCCTGAGTTCAAATACTGCTTATCACATTGAATTAATACCAGGTGGGGTTGACTCAGCCTGTCATCCTTCCGAGGTCGGCAAAATGAGTACCAGCTTGCTGGGATGATTGAACCATTCAAGCGTCCTGCGTCGGAGTGGTGACCCATCCAGGATTGTACCCAATAGCCAAGGAGACTGCATAGGCAGCACCAACGCTCTGCAGAGTATGGTCCCATTGGATGGGTGGATACTACAAACACAGCAAGGAGACAAACTCCCATCCGGAGACAAACTCCCGTCCGGAGACAAACTCCCGTCCGGAGACAAACTCCCGTCCGGAGACAAACTCCCGTCCGGAGACAAACTCCCGTCCGGAGACAAACTCCCGTCCGGAGACAAACTCCCGTCCGGAGACAACCTCCCGTCCGGAGACAAATTCCTGTCCAGACATAAATACCCCCAGAACGCATCCGGAGCCAAGCTGTCCGGAGACAAACACCGCCCAGAGACAAAAACCACCCGGACGCATCCAGAGACAAACACCGTCCAGACATAACCACCATCCAGAAATGTCCAGAGACAGAGACAGACAGAGACAGACAGACAGACAGAGAGAGAGAGACAGACAGAGAGACAGACAGACAGACAGAGACAGACAGACAGACAGACAGAGGGGGGGGGAGTAGGGGAGTTAGCAAAAAGAATATGTTATGCTTTATGAAACAACACACACACACACACCCACACACACACACACACGCACACGCACACGCACACGCACGCTTTGCCGATATCGGCAATTTTTCAGGAATCGGCAGGTTGAAGTCAGTGTGAATACCGACTGCAGTACGTACTGTTTCCAACCCAGAAACCTTGAGTAGCTTTCACCGAAAAACAACGTTACATTTATATAGATGTTCCAGGGATATGTTCACAAACATTATCCTTTATAAACAGCTGCGTGACAGGTGTGAAAATAATTGTTTCGGTAATTCAGAAAACACGTTAATACGGCAAACAACTCGGAAATCGGGTGTTACGAGTATTTCACAACTCGCTCAGGGTGACGGAGCACGGACCACTCGCTCAGCGTGACGGAGCACGGACCACTCGCTCAGGGTGACGGAGCGCGGACCACTCGCTCAGGGTGATGGAGCGCGGACCATTCGCTCAGGGTAACGGAGCGCGGACCACTCGCTCAGGGTGACGGAGCGCGGACCACTCGCTCAGGGTGACGGAGCGCGGACCACTCGCTCAGGGTGACGGAGCGCGGACCGCTCGCTCAGGGTGACGGAGCACAGACCACTCGTTCAGGGTGACGGAGCGCGAACCGCTCGCTCAGGGTGACGGAGCGCGAACCGTTCTCTCAGGGTGACGGAGCGCGAACCTCTCGTTCAGGGTGACGGAGCACGGACCACTTGCTCAGGGTGACGGAGCGCGGACTGTTCTCTCAGGGTGACGGAGCGCGAACCTCTCGTTCAGGGTGACGGAGCACGGACCACTCGCTCAGCGTGACGGAGCACGGACCACTCGCTCAGGGTGACGGAGCACGGACCACTCGCTCAGGGTGATGGAGCGCGGACCACTCGCTCAGGGTAACGGAGCGCGGACCACTCACTCAGGGTGACGGAGCACGGACCGCTCGCTCAGGGTGACGGAGCGCGGACCGTTCTCTCAGGGTGACGGAGCACGGACCACTCGCTCAGGGTGACGGAGCGCGGACCACTCGCTCAAGGTGACGGAGCGCGGACCACTCACTCAGGGTGACGGAGCGCGAACCGCTCTCTCAGGGTGACGGAGTGCGAACCTCTCGTTCAGGGTGACGGAGCGTGAACCTCTCGCTCAGGGCGACGGAGCGTGAACCACTCACTCAGGGTGACAGGGCACGAACCCCTCGCTCAGGTTGACAGAGCGCGAACCGCTCACTCAGGTTGACGGAGCACGAACCACTCGCTCAGGGTGATGGAGCGCCAACCGCTCGCTCAGGTTGACGGAGCACGAACCACTCGCTCAGGTTGACAGAGTGCAAACCGCTCACTTAGGTTGACGGAGTGTGAACCGCTTGCTCAGGTTGACGGAGCACGAACCGCTCGCTTTGGCTGATGGAGCACGAACCGCTCGCTCAGGGTGACGTAGCGTGAAATGCTCGCTCAGGTTGACGGAGCGCGAACCGCTCGCTTTGGTTGACGGAGCACGAACCGCTCGCTCAGGGTGACGTAGCGTGAAATTCTCGCTCAGGGTGACGGAGTGTGAAATGCTCGTTCAGGGTAACGCACGTAAACCGCTCGCTCAGTGTGACGCACATGAACCGCTCGCTCAGGATGATGGAGCACAAACCACTCGCTCCGGATGACGGAGCACAAACCACTCGCTCAGGATGACGGAGCACAAACAACTTGCCCTGAATGACGGGGTAAGGCAAAAGCGTCTGTGGAGAGTGAACTATTCACTCAGAAGGACGTAGCGCGTACCGCTTTTGACAATGGGCGCTCGGCAAGTGGCTTAAACACTCATGCAAGCACTCCAAATAAATGGTTGAGAAGGAACGGTTGGCCAAGCTATCGCTGCATACCATCAAGGATCCCTTTAACTTTAAAGCCCATCTTCACCGTGCATGCAGCAGTTAATGAAATAAAATGAATTCATGACATAAAATGACTTTATCCATAAAAGAGTTGCAGCTTAATGCAGAACAACCCTGGAAACATCGCAAAGTTCAATCGCCTGTGAAATAAGCATTGCAGAAAATGCGCCATTTTTCCTGCTCGTCTGTGAACGTGTCACCTGATGCATTGGTTCGAAGTCCACATAAACGTGATAACATTATTTTAAAACGTCCTTTTTTCCAGATTTGCTTTGATTCCCTGTAGAGAACCTCGTGAAACCTCAGAAAATAAAGACACAAATCTAGCAGACGCTATGGATAGGCAGTACCTCAGTGGGACAGGGCGCGAGGTCTAGCAGTGAATGCATTAAATCATACAACTCAATGAAGCGGGTTAATTTTGTTACGTTTCGAAATGTTTTTGTTCACTCAATATAATTTTCCAAACAGGAGAAAAAGATAAGTTTAATGCGTTAGAAATTACACAGATTCTTGTGTATGTATGGAGGAGGGAACATAACCTTGCTTGCTTAAAATAAATAGGTATATTGGCTTAGTTATGACTCGTTATTTCTTTAAATCATCAGATTTCACAACAAATTTCACAAAAGATTGACACTTATTTAGGCCGGATGATATCCAATCTTCAAAACCGAAATAATATTTTGTTGATGTACTTTAATTAGTCCGTGAGAGTAGATCGTGAAAAACGTATCATAGAATACATGAAATCGCTCCAAGCTCCAAATTTGAAAACTATAGCACTTACAAAAGTGATGTATAGAACAATTAGTAGCTATGATGAACAGGCATGCAATACGAGTGAAGAAAATGAAAAAAAGAAACATTATCGTTAAGAAATCGTTGCGGCCTGTTCCAAGTCAAGGCATGGTTAAGCAGGCCAAAAAACATGGCGGCATCAAACCCCAGCGAGGTTACCCAGGAAAGGCCTTCAGACCCCAGAGAGCGAGGTGGCCAAGGACCGCCTCATGAAGGATATAATTAAATAAGGCCGTTAATTATGTCCAAAAGGGATGTTTTAATTAACACAAACACCCAATTTTCACTCTTGCACTTCCTTGGAGTTTTCTTTTGCATGCATGCAAAGTTTCAGGCTGCTCAGTTTTCTGGTTTTGGAGTTATGGAGGACAAACACACACAAACCCTTTTATTCGTACAGATGCACATGTATCCATACATCGGGACCATACTCTATGCAGAGCGTTGGTGCTGCCAAAGCAGTCTCCTTGGCAATTGGGCATAATCCTGGATGGGTTGCCACTCCGACACAGGATACTGAAATGGCTCAATCATCCAAGGAAGCTGGTACTCATTTTGCCGACCTCGGAAGGATGACAGGATGAGTCAACCCCACCTGGTATTAATTCAATGGCCGATCAGGATTTTAACATCCGTGTGTGAAAGCAAACTAATTTTCATCTCCGGTTTGTTATCCTGCAAAGAGGATGGTTGTTTGGACCAAGGAACTTGTTAGCCGGTGCCTGTGACTTCGAAGCACGCTACAATGAACAAGACAGCACTTGCAGTAATTAGACAATGAAACTGCATTGAAAAAACAGGTACAACGCCGAATGTATAGGCAATATTCACGGTTTTATTCAGTCAGTCCGATCTGCACATGATGTTGCTTTGACTTTCATGAGCCTGGCATTCCTGTAATGTTCAATGATGCTTCGGGCTGTCCGTGCTTTCTGCTCTTCTATACAGTTCGGCAGTCACTCCAAACTCCTGAATCTGCAGTACAGTATGCCTTGGATCCTGCTCCAAATCGAGTCGTGAGATGAATCCACCATGCAGGCCTCTTTAGTGTATTTGTAGAGCTCAATGGCATTCTCATCTCCACCAGAGATGTAAGTATTCTGCCTAACCACAGTCCTAATGAGGTATAATAATGTACTGGGAAAAAAAACTCTTACACCCAACGTGACTTGAGACTGGACTATTCTTGCTTTGAAAAACCACTTGCAAAGCAAAGCAATCACTTGGCTCCCTTTCCTTCCTTCTCTCTCTGAGCTTTTTGTTATCCAATCAGCAAGTGCCGTGGAACCATCTCGACATCTCACGAGTATTCGTAAACATTTTTGCGACATCCCATGTTTTCTCATCTTTTTAAGAGATGAAACATCAAGGGTTTCCTTAGGCCTAAGTCACATTTGCTCTACAGCTAGGATACGGCGGCCGTACGCCCTCTGAATTGACAGAAACGTGCGGCGGCCGCAGAGTTTCTGCGGTAGCCTCAGGGTGGCCCTACGCCGTTTGGCTATATTTTACAGGCCGTAGGGGTCGCCGTGGAATTATAGCGTGGAGTTATAACTTTTTTCATTTCTACGTTCGCCGTAGCAATTCGACAAGCCAAAACAAAAGAACTGGTAAAAAAAAAAACAACCCACTCGTTACCGTCCGTCTGGCCGCACGTTCGCCTTAGGGCCCCCCTGCGGTCCCCTGCGGTCGCCTTGCGGTGGCTTTGTGGTCGCCTTGCAGGCACCTTGCGTCTGCCTTGAAAATTCTATGGCCGCCGCAGGAATGCGCTAAGGTCACCGTGCGACATGAAATCAAAGACCGTACGGCACCCCCACGTTTTCGGTCTCCACAATTTATAAATATGCCGTGCGGCTCCCTGAAAAATAAAAACATATGTGACTGCTACATTGTGTGACCGTGGAAATACTGCGGCCGCCCGATAATTGCTAGTGGCCGTAGATTTTGTAGACCCCACGGCCGCCGTGGCAAATGTGACTTAGGCCTTAGCATGCAATCCAACAGTATAAATGGAACTATTTTCTCGACAAAATAATAATACCACTTTGGCAAACAAATCATACTTGCCCCTTGTGGAACTTCCGCTGTGATACACACGTGATGACATGGACACAGTTTAAAGGATCGAGTTTCCTGCTTATTAACCGATGATCAGTCGAACCTGCGCATCACCACATTTTACATGTCAGCAGACCGATTCGTCATGAAATTTAAAAGGCTATAACCATTCGTTCCTATAGATCTGTCACAGAACATCGATAGTGTACACGTGCACCATGACTCGATATATACAGTACCACGATCTACCATTTAAATGACACTGAATGTTTTCTGAGATATGTGTTTTAACTGACATATCCTCATTATCTTTATTTGTTTCTCATCTACAAAATATATCATTCCATGAAAATTGCTTTTCCTTTTATTTTGCAGAATAGACCCAAACACGGTGGGTTATAAGGTTTTTTTATTCTTAATTTTGGTTCAGGTATCGACTCGAGCGTACGTTAGACGCAAATGCATTTTTGTCTCCCAAGCATTCATTGGCACCGGTAAGGAACATGTATTGCAAAGCAATTCTCACTCCTTGTTTGTACTAATATTGTGTCATCAATAACATTATGCTTTTATCATTGGTGTTATTACAATATTCTTATAAGTGGCCTTGGAAAAATGCCATGATAAGCTATCTGTACACCTGAACAAGGATTTTTCCCAAGGCGGAAAACTCCCGAAGGGAGGAAAGCAAATGAAGTTGCAATAAACTATATTGTGTGACCCTTAATCCTCCTGTCAAGTTTGATTGAGATTGGATAAGTAATGACTGAATGTATCGCAGTCAAAAAGACAGACAGACACCAAATTGTATACTGACAGACCCCGACAATCCCGTGATGCGAGGGTCATAAAGTGTGACTTGCTTCGACATTTGCGCTTTGTGTACTTGCATTCTTTTATTTATATTTTATTTTAAAAATTTACACTTCCTTACTGGTCCCCTATATCTACCGCTACTGATTAATTCAGCCTGGGAATTCTTCCACAAAAACCTGCACTCTTATGCACAGAATCATCCCATCTAATCTTTGATTATCTTACCCATCCTACCACTCTTGGTACTCTGAATCCTGTGGTGAAGCAGCTGCTGTAAAACTACTTGCATTCTCCTGGAAGGCAAATCCAACCATAGGTAACCTCAGATCATTCCCCAAAGCCCACAAGAAGTATGTGTCTACTCTCATGAGAGCCAGAAAAATCACCTGTCCAATCTCAAGAAGGAGCTTTCAAATTTGTCTCCCTCCTCTAAAACATGGTGGCACCTTGTCAAGTCGGTCTCTGGTATATGCTCCTTCCATATATTCCCTCACTTCAAATAGCACCACAGCCTACTCCACTCGTGAGATGGCCGAATGCCTCAATTCTGTGGTTGCTTCAAAATCTTGTGTCCCAAACCCCTCCCTCTCTGTACCCATCCTTCCGAGTCATAACCAATTGCTCCTGAATTCTGTCTTTTGCACCTGAAAAGGTGGAAAAGTCTCTGGCAGCCCTCGACTCTGACTGCATCTGGACCGTACGGATTCAGCTCACGTGTCCTAAAAACATGCTCTGCTGCTCTTGCGCTTCCGAACTCTGCCCTTGTCATTTACCATAGGTCATCTTCCATCTGCTTGGAAATCAGCCAACATCACAGTATTACATAAAAGGTGCAAAAACGAATCCCCTTAAGTACAGCCCAATTACTTACTTCCAATCATCAGCAAGGTCATGGAATCCATCATCACAGTTGTCATACTCTACCGGTCAGGAGTTTTAGAACACCCCCATTTTCCAAGTTTTTACTGAAATTTAAGCAGTTTAATGTTTCAATGTACTCTGAAATCAAAGCATAGAACAAATAAACAATTGCAGATAAAAAAGAAATCATGGAATCGTTTTGTTGAACAAAATTTAATCTAAATTTTTGACTCATCAAAGTAGCCACCTTTTACAGATATAACAGCCGAACATACTCGTGGCATTCTTTCTACAATGGAAATCAAATATTGTTCGGAAAGTTCTTCCCAACACTGCTGCAGAAGTTCCCACAAATGTGTTGCGCTTGTAGGTTGCTTTGCTTTCACCCTTCTGTCCAGTTCATCCCAAACCAGCTCAATGGGGTTTAAGTCTGGAGACTGTGCTTGGCCATTCCATGATTTGAAGCCAACTGTCTTGTTCTTTTCTTCTAAGGTAGTTCTGGCATAGTCTGGATGCATGTTTTGGGTCGTTATCTTGCTGTAGGATGAACCCCTGACCAACTAGGCAGAGACCAGAGAGTATTGCTTGGCGCTGCAAAATGCTGTAGTGGCCCTTTTGGTTCAGGGTGCCAGTCACTCTGTGCAAGTCGCTGACCCTGGATCCAGCAAAAGAGCCGCAGATCATCACGCTTCCTCCTCCATGTTTGACAGTTGGTGTCACACACTGAGAAACCATCCTTTCGCTTACTCAACGGTGTACAAAAACCCTGCGTGATGAACCGAAGATTTCAAATTTTGATTCATCGGTCCATAAGACCTTCTTTCAGTTTTCAGTGGTCCACTGGTGGTGCTTCATGGCCCAGGCAAGCCTCTTTTTCTTATTTTGCCATCTTAGCAATGGCTTTCTTGCTGCCACTCAACCTGTCAAACCTGCAGCTCGTAGTCTTCTCTTCACAGTTGAAACTGAGACGTTCTTGCTTCGACTAGTGTTAAGCTGTGCTTGAAGCTGCTGTCCTCTGAGCCGCCTATCACGCAAGCTGTTGGCTCTCAGAAACTTGTCTTCTGATTGTGTTGTGGCTTTGGGTCTGCCAGACCTCTTCCTGTCAGAGCTTCCTCCAGTTTTCAAGTGCCTTTTGATGGTGTAGGAAACTGCACTCACTGACACCTTGGATTCTTTGCAATCTCTCTAAAGGAAAGACCTCCACTTTTAAGGGTTATAATGGTCTGTCTGTCTTCCTTTGTTAATTGTCTTTTTCTCACCATTATGATAGCAATAAACTACTTCCTGCAGTGCAATATTGTCCAAATAATGCTTCAGAGGGTGTTGCAACACAGTCTATTCCAACACTGCTTTCATACAGAAAGAGGGGTTGTACCGAATCAACAAAAGGTGGGACACCTGTAGGAATTGTTTGCATCAACTTTCAAGGCTTAATTTACTTCCATTGCTGCAGAACAGCTGCAGTTGCTAACCCATTACTTGTTCCCTGAAAAGGGTCTTTTTAACAACTCTGAAATTTACACTATTTTTCAGTTTTTGGTGACATAAACTTTTTTTTTAACCTCTGGCAGTTTACCGCTTAGCTTTGTACCATTTCAGGTTATTCACTGGACTTGAACTGCTTAAATTTCAGTAAAAACTGGAAAAATGTGGATGTTCTAAAACTTTTGACAGGTAGAGTCATATTATTCCATTTCTCCAACAGCCTCATCTCAGATGATCAATTTGAATTCAGACCTGGTCACTCTACCTTGGACATGCTGCTCTTACTCTACAAACAATGGTGGAGGCTCTCAATATCAGATATGAGACCAAGGTCGTCTCTCTGGACATATCTCGAGCTTTTGATACAGTCTGGCATCCTGTCTTGCTCTCCAAACTGTCTGCCTGTGGAATCCAAGGCCAACTCCACTCTTGGATTGCTGACTTCCTGCCCTCTTGTAGACAACATGTGGCTCTCAACAGAACCCTTTCATCTCCTCTCCCTGTCAGAGCTGGAGTACCCAAAGGCAGTGTTCTCGGCTGCTATCCTATTCCTAATCTTCATTTATGATTTCTCCGACTCTCTGGAAAATCCTCTTTATCTCTTTGCTGATGACTCCACTCTCTGCCATGACAGACAGACAGGCATTAGCTTCTGACATCCTTCTGACAGACATCCCTCATCCTTCTGACAGACAGGCATTAGCCTCCTCTCTCCTCAGATCTTGACAACATCAAAAATTGGTCAAACATCAAACTTGGAACATATCTTTCAATCCTGACAAATATCTGTCTCTCTCTCTCTCTGTCTCTCTCCCATTCCACAAACCCTCCCATGTATTTTCTCAACCATGATCTCTCTTTGGCAAGCCACATTTCAAAGATGGCCTCCAAAGACAGATGCCGACAGGGCATTCTTCGTTGTGCAAAGTCCTTCCTTGGCACACCTGAACTCCTATCCACCGACAAATCCTTCATCCTCAGCTTGATGGAATACTGCTCTCCCCTACCTCAAATCTTGCTGAGCTTGACAGCACGGAAAGCAATGTTTTCAAGATCATTGGAGTCTCTCTGTCTTATTCTGCCTCATGACTGGCCTTGCATCCTCTGACCTCTCTGTGCTGTCCCCTCCAAGTATCTGCAGGATGCACGCGGTCCACCAGAAACCCCCTCCTAGTGAAACTGCCTAAATCCAGAACCACTGCTCAGCTCCACTCATTTATTTCTCTCTTTTCCTGCCTGTGGAACCACCTTCCACACACTCTTCAATCTCATTTTTCTCTACCAGTCTTCAAGACAGCTGTTCACCACCATCTCATGATCTTTTCTACACCCGTTAAACCACCCACACCACCAAAATTTTGCTTGTGTATCACAATCTTGTCCACCCCTTGCGCTCTCCCCTAACCCTCATCATTAACTGCATCCCTTGTCTGTCCGTCTCCATCTACCTTCTCCCTCCACCCTGCTATTGGCGTTTCCCCTTTCTCCTGCCGTTCCCTTTATGTTGTGTCCTGGTCTGTTCTGTGTCCTTGCTCTTCCACGAGCCTAGACCGTGTATGAAAAAAAAGTGTTTTGGAATTTCACTTTTGTGTATTATTGGGAATCATATTGATTGTTCTCTTTCCATTTGTGCATTTTCTTAATGCAGGAACTATCTCTATCAAACTTGCACCAATACATATTGTTCCCCAAGAGGAAAGCTCATCGACCAAAGGATATGGCTTGTGGTTGCCCCTAGGTGCTTCTTTGCTATGGATGACTCACAAGCCAAGTTGCTGGCCAAGGAAGTTAAGGAGTTCTTCTTTTTATTTTTTATTAACTGCATCAGAATAGCTTAAAACTATAACAATAACTATTGCATACGGTTATCAGAATAAAATAAAATGAGGGGAAATACCCCTGGACATTCATCTGATAGAATAATAATACTGAGGAGGAAGTCAACGTGGGATGGAATCAGCAAAATGTTCCAATGAACCAATGTTGTGGGCCTGATTTTTTTTTTTTAATGTCGTGAAAAAAACTTTGGTACATCACAGATGATGAAGGCTGTGGAAAGTTTCATCGGAATTTTGTGTAATTTCTGAGAAGAAAACAAATACCTACTTTGGGGGGGGGGGCAACTCCCCCGTTGACGCCCTTAGACCCCAATTTTTTTTATGCCGTGAACAAACATTAGTACATCAAGGATGATGAAGGTTGTGGTCAAGTTTCATCAAAATCATGTGTGCGGTTTCAGAGAAGAAAGCAAATACTTGTTTTGGGGGGGTTAAACCTCGACCCACTTTGACACCTCACATACCCCCCCTTGACCCTGATTTCCTTAATGCCATGAGAAAACTTTGGTACATCAGGGGTAATGAAGGATGTGGTGAATTTTCCATAAAATTAAAAGCAAATACCTATTTTGGGGGGTCAAACCTGGACCCAGTTTGATCCCCGGTAGACCCACTCAGACACCGATTTTTTTTAATGCCGTGAACAAACCAAACATCATTTTAGCCAAGTTTGGTTACAATCACATCAGCAGTTTTGGAGAATAAGTTGCAAGTGTTTACGGACAGACGGATTGACGGACAGACGGACGGACAGACGCACCATCCCATAAGCTCCAAGAAACTACGTTCCAAGTGAGCTAAAATGATTGATTCCTTGTGCTTTGCTTTGTGAAAACACATTTATGAGAAATACCTCAAACACTTTTTACCAAGCTGTTTCTCAATGCTTCAAGAACATCATCTCATTTCACATTGCAATGTAGAAAGTGTCAATCGGATCTGCATGCATAATGTGCAATGAAAAAGATATGCGGTGCAACAGTGCTACGATGACAAGAAGCTAGACACAGGTTAGTTGGTACAACATGGTAGTTGTCACACGGTGTCACAATTGTGAGGAAGAGGTGGTAGCCAGCACGGATTTTGACACTTTGTGTGAATGATGTCAACACAGGTTCAATAATTTCATCACTAGGTGGAAATGGTGCTGCTCGTGATGCGTGTAATTGGAATTTTGAATTCATAAACAAAGAAAGAGGAAAAAAGTGTGAGAATCAAAATATATCAAGAGGAAACAAAAGCACAACAAACAGAACTAGTGCACTTTAAGTGCGTATTTACATATTCATGAGCAAAAAAACATTCATGAGCACAATCAACGCAGTTTCAAACTTTCAGTTTGATGAAAATAAGCAGTGTAGTATGCTTAACATGCATAACAACAGGCTGAGCATGCACGAGGAGAGTATTAAAGTGATGGATGATTGTCTTATCCTCAGCCTTCAAACTCTGACATGCAACCATGCAAAAACTTTTTGTGGGTGTCCCTCCTGAGGCTCAGCCCTGAAACCATGAAGCCTGAGGCCAAGCATTATAAGCCTCATGATTCATACTTACAAGATGAGGCATCAGGCTTCATGCTTGCAAGGTGAGGTCTTAGGCCTCATGCTTACAGGGATAGGTCTTTGGCTTCATGCTTACAGGACTAGGCCTTAAGTCCTTTTAACCTCCTGTTCATGCTGAGATAGCATGAGATAATGTAAATGAAAACACACACACACACACACACACACACACACACACACACACACACACACACACACACACACACACACACACACACACACACACACACACACACACACACACACACACACACACACACACACCACAGCACTTCCACATGGCCTCTCTATATGGTTGCATGAGCAAGGAAACATCTGCCTCAAATTTTCATCTTGTATTTAAATGCAAACTACTTTTCCAATCTGCCAAATTTTTCACATTGTACCTCCCTTGGTGCAGATCAGGTGGCCGACGATTGCACATCAATGCAAACCACGTGGCGAAATGTTTCTCATTTAAAGCCAATAAATTATCGCATCTTCAATTTAGCAATTTCATTAAATCTGGGGTAAACGATGCAAGAAAAGAATCTCAAAAGTGAAAAAAAGTCAATTTTCATGAAATAGCCAGAAGTTGATTTAAAAAAAAAAAAAAAACTTTATCTCTTTAATGATGCAATAATATAATTGGCCAAATATATAATTGCCTGCCGAATGGCAGGATTTGTAGAGGCAGCATTCCTCACACAGGCAAGTGTACAAAAGGGCCAGAAAGGTGGGTACCTGCATGTATTCCCGGCAGAGCCGATCCCGTTTCTGGAGCTGACAGCGATGAAAAGAAGGTAACAAAACAAAACAAAAAAACCAGCAAATGTTGAGAACGATGACTACAATGCATAAGAACTTCTACAATAATGGGAATTGTCTTGAGTTTTCAAAAGCCGATGGTAAATCTATGTTTTATCTGCAAGTAAAAGACTAGTGATTAAAGTGACAAAATGAGGATATGGTGGAAACCGATGCGCACTGAAAGTCAACATTCTTTTATTTGAGAATACAATGGACAGCATGCAGGTCACGGAGGCAATAATAATAATTATGAAAATGAAAATTAAGATTACTGTAATTTGAATGAAGATTCTACCGATTAAAGCTACATTGAACAGCTATGATGCAGAGCAAAATGAAATAAGATAACTGGTCACATAAAAGATTTCATACCTTGCTGAAACTGCGCGTGGAAGACTCTTTCTCGCTGGGTGTGAGCTCCTGCAGTTGGGCATCAAGAATGTCAACCAGCTGTTCCATTAGCTTCATGGATGAGCTCACATCTCCAGCATAGATGTTGCCTCCTGTACGGCGGGCCAGTTCTTCCGCCACACTCGCAGCATTCTCTCCGTTCTTGATCTGTGGAGAGAACTCTGTATCAGTCTGTGCACATGCTGGGCAGTCTCTATTCATCACCATTTGCATTTATCTCCATTACGTCCATCTCTGTCTGCATCTGCATCTTCATCTCTTCCATCTTCATTAGCATACGATCCATCACCGTCTTCTCTATGTCGGTCACTTCTAACTTCAGCATATTATTCTTCATCAGGAAAGTGGCAGAATCCAAAGCTTAGCTCACTGTTCTAACAGAATTCCAAACCCTCTACGATTAAAAGTGCAAGAGAGTATCGACCTTTTGTGCAATCTGGTTGACCCATGGTGATGTACAGTTGCTGAAATCAGGTCCTCTTGGTGCCCAGCCACCAGGCAAACACTGATAAAACACGGTGCCTGCGAGACAAGGAAGAACTATTTGAAAAGAGAGAAGCAAAGGAAGAGATCTTCAGCAATCCATATTTTTATTCATCCACATTTCTGATTTATCTTAAGTACCGTACATTCCAATCAACCAAGATCCTTAACACTGCAAAACATTTTCCCCCCATTTCTCATCCTTTCCATTACTCGTTACGTGATTCATGCCAACGTTTCATGTGCTTTAAAACATGTGAAAAAAAACCTACGAAGAGAGTAAAAAAAAGCAAACTGAGATATGAAGGATACACACACATGTTGTTTAACACTTAATATAAAGCAAAACTGAGAGGCCACAATAAAATAGTACATTTGTTTGTCCATTGTCCTATAGGTGACAGTACCCTTCTCTTTTGGGTTTTATAAACTGATTATATGAATAGCTTTTCAATGGAGGAGCAAACCCTCACCCCTTTCCCTCCTACCCCTGATCACTTTTTACATTCTTAATAAACAGCTGAACTTGCACTTTCCAATAATACTGGCCTCATTTGTGTGAAATTTTCTCATCTCGTAATTAGTTGAGGCTTCATTACACTGCTAATTTTTTTTTTTTTTGATTCACGACTTCTGAGTGCCTTCTGTTGTTTTCTTTTCCTCAACATTTTTTTGCCAGTTTCACGAGGAATATATGGCTGGAAACATTTAGCTCGGAGCCAAACGAGAAATTTAACTTGAACTATGCCGCCTATATTTTAATACTTCTGTCCAGTTGTGAAGAAGGTGAAACTCCGGTGGATGTACATGGCATCAATTCCACTGTAGATTAGAGCGTTAATGAAATATTGAGGTTGTAGCTTTTAAAACAAACTGTACTATCGTGATGTACAAAGAAATGCAAGGAACAACACAGGAGGAGGCCATATGGTCCATCATGCCTGCACTTTATCAACACCACATTAATTCAATCTATCAGTTTATCGATTTAACTTTGGATGAGTGGGGAGGTAAACTGTGAGCAGACACAGGAAAATCAAGAGTTTTTTGTTTTTTGGGAAAGAGGGGAGGGGAGCACACTAAAGGGGTGGTGGAGTGAGGGATGAACAAAGACAACACGTTCACTCTTTGATGAGACGCTCTCACAGACATCACGATCACAACATTCACATATCCATAAAGGAAGCAATCTTACCAGTCCTGCCAATATTCATGTTCCCCACAATTCCCAATGCTTCGAGTTACCTAATCTGACTCCATGCATTAATAGTGTTGCGGATTCGCGCCCGCCGGCGTGCGAGCGGCCACGTAACTCGAATCGCGGCACGTCGCCCACCGGACGGACAATCCCGTCGTGACCCTCTCGGACTAACGCCGGGAACTAGTCACGGGTGGGCCTTTCGGCCTCACCACGATCGTGCCAATCGGCCCCCCGCGTGGGATAGGGTTGTTCGCCAAATTCGACCTACCTAAGTACCCACACGGAGGGTAGACCGGGCGATCGCACCTCGCTGCAGGTCGACTTCGGACACGGGCCACTTTAAGCGACCCGTTCCGTACTATCGGGATAACCGAGCGGTGTTATCGTCAACCTCGACGGTTCCGATTAATTATCGGGCGTATTTAGCCCACGACCAACCCTTTACGTGAAGTAAGATGGAGATTCAATTAGAGAAAAGACAAAGCGAAACGGGAGAAACAGTTCAACATAAAGCACATTTATTCCGCGGCAAACGGAAAGCACACATATACAATTACCACAATTATGCACCAAAAGCAAATGTAACAAAAGAAGAAACAACAATTACGCACCAAAAGCAATTGCAACAAAAGAAACACAATGCAGATCTACTACCGACTACACGAGCACACGGCAACACTTACACAGTTTTACTTCACAGACGGCGCCGACAACACATATACTCCAAAGCAAAAGAAAAAGGGGGCCACCCTCAACGATAAGGGGGCAGACGGGCCTGGGGCCGAGACCGCGTCGAGCCTACCCGTCTGGTGATGAGCCGCAAAATGGCGGCGGCGCCCCGACTCCGCGGGCCTCGCTGGCACTGCCTGGAATGGGGTGGGAACGGGGCCCCCTTCTCACACTATCTCAGCACGGGGGGAAACAGGGGGGGGTTGTTGATGCTCGGGGGAAAGAGGATATCTGGCTGGCTTGGGTCCCGCGACGAGCGACACCACTGCGACCTCGACCGCGTTCCCGGCCTCCCCTCTCCGCAGCTCCCCGACTCTCACACGAGCGCAGACCTCCACAAAGCTCCTTGGCTTCTCAAGGCTCTCCGGACCCCGACAGACACTCTCTCGACTGATTTCGCCGCCGCCACAACTCTCCAACTCTTCCCCGATTCGCCCCGCGCTCGGCGCTTTATAGTGCGACAGGAGAAACCATATGCAGATTTTTGGATCAGGATCGGCTCGGGGGCGGAGCCACGCTCGCCCATTGGACAGAGGAAAAGTGGGCGTGAATCATTCCTGATCCTCGAATCTGCATATATCGATTATACTCCGACGCGCCTGGAGGCGGGACCAAATCGCCCCAGGCTCGCTGATAGGACGGAACAGAAGTGGGCGTGAATCGTTCTTGATCCGATTTCTCGGAAAGGCCGCACTTTGTACCCGTGGCTCGGCGCGCGCCCTGTACGAGTCCAGGATCGGTGCCCACAAGCGGCGCGGGAATGGCGGTGATGCGATGGTTGCGAGAGCGAGATGTGACGGTAAAGGTCGTGGCTGTTGGCGTTGTTGTTGTTGTTGTGAAGCGGCGTTGCGGTTGGTGGTTGTTGTGTGATGGCTGTTGAGACGTGGTTGGCTCAAAATAAAGATAGAACAGAAAAACGGCTATCTTAAAGGGTCGCAGCCCGAATGAATGACATTTATTCCCTCTAAACAACGGGTTTGGGCTAACTACACATATACTTACAGAGATATCTCACCTAAGGGACCTGAATGGTGGTTTGCGAATTTCCTCAACCACAACAATAGTTTAAGCCTATCTACAGTCAATACCTTTCCAGGGAGACATCCCGTGCATGAACTAGAAAGGCACTCGGTAGAGCTCATACCTCTACCATGCTGAACAGTTTACGTTTTGTATCCCACTGATAGGCTGGATCTGCATCCGGACCTGAACCAAAATCGAATCAATTCATCCTTGTCACACACCCAACCTGTTCACCAAGTTTTATCTGAATCTGTACATAACTTTTTGAGATATCGTGCTGTATACATCATTTTTGGCCCGATCTCTCAATGGTGAAGAATCACTTAAAAAAGCTCCAGTAGTCGGATTCGGATCCGATTCTTCACCAATATCAAATCACTTCATCCTTGTCACACACCCAACCTGTCTACCAAGTTTCGTCTGAATCTGTTCATAAGATTTTTGAGATATCCTACTGACAAATAGACAGGCAAACATGGATGAAAACATAACCTTCGTCCACCTTAAGTGGCTGGGGTATAATTACTCTGTGAGTGAAGGACCCCTGCCTTACTATCATCCGAACTATCCTCTGATCTTTACTCTGAGGCTGTTGAGGTTAGGGATAGGCCCCTGATCCTCTCACTGTCCATTCAGCTGAGAAAAAGTCCGCATTTATTTTGTCTTGTACCCCTCATTATCTTAAACATCTTTATCAGATCCTATTCATATCAGATCCTCATATTCACCTCCTATCTCATGTTTTCTTCAGCTGCTCCTCATACATTCTCAAAGATAATATATCCAGTATCTCAACTAGTATCTCAACAAATGATGATGTATCTCAACAAATGATGGATGCACAAGCTGGGAAAGCTCAATAAAGCAATTAACAGAGATGGGTGTGTGTCAGAAACTTGCATGAATGATTTGATGCACACAATAACATCATGCTATTTACATTGTCAGGTTTGATTGTGTGTTCCATCTGAATTCCATGCCGGTCACAAGGTTAGGAGGTTATGTTCAGATCAAGTGTAAGTCTTAAGTCCAGAAAAACAGAAACTTGAGCTTCAGCCTCAAATGTGAGTTCGACATTGTTGACATCAATGAAATTTAGAATATTTGTTTATATGGAACTGCTGAAAGAAACCTGTGACTACTGCGAGTGCAATTTTGCACTCGAGTATGTTAATACGATTTTCTGTGGAAATTCTACATTGAAATCTCTGGAGTGATGTTTTTAAAATAAAAAATATTCTGTATTTCACTTTGTAACTGTGTTATATTATCTTGGGGAGGATTGTGTTGCATATTTTGGGTATTCGAGAACATATCATACGGATCCTTGGGAATATAAACCCCCAAATAATTGTGTGGTCCATAAAAAAATAAAATACTTTTAGAGTATTATACGTTTGGGCACTTTCATGATATTGTATTTCATTTTTGATCTCGTCAATCATGGGTACAACTTTGTAGAAAAGAGTGAACACTCTTCTATGTGAAAGCTAGTCTTGGTCTGCATTGGCAGACAAGATAAACAATGGGTTTCATCAGCTTAAGGTTGACAAAGAGAATTTTTACCACCATGGGAAATGAGTCGGGCATAGTGGCGTGTGCCTGTAATCCGGCTACTCAGAGGGTAGGGTTGGGGGATCGCTTGAGGATGGAAGCTCTGTGTTGTGCTGTGTGAAAAAATGGTATAGAGCAGCTTGGCTGATGCAGTGGTGCCAAACCCTGATTGTCAGGTCAGGCCAGATCAGATCTATGACTTGCTATGGGTAACATGTAAACCGGTACTAATCTGTTCGTGGTTGAGTGTCGGCGACTAAAGTGGCTCCCCCAACAGGTCCCTCTGGTGTGGAGGGTGTATGGACATGGACACCCAGCAGGAATAAATACAAAAACCTGCCAAAGGGTGGAGGAGCTACTTGTGAGCCAATAGCCCTCCATATCTGGTGCCAACTGCATCTGCGGATGTCCTCCTGCAGTTGGTCACCTTCCCTACGAGGTTGGTGGTAGGATTTGCAATCCGGCCACCACAAAATACCTCATTCTGCAAAACACACTGAAGTGTGTGGCAGGGTGGTGCTGAGGTGTCATCCACCAGAAGGTGGTCTCCTTGGGTTAACCTAAGACGGTCCCTTTGGGTGGGTGCCTGGAATATCCTATCCCCAAGAGATGGGGATGGGCCAGGCATTTGCCTGGGGATGGCCAGACAGAGGCCCCTGGAGTACCGACAGAAAGTGGACGCAGTGACACACTTTGGTGTATGTTCCCCATGTATGTATGTATGTATGTATGTATGTATGTATGTATGTACGTACGTATGGAAATGAGGTGGAGCTGGCATTTCAAGTGTTAGCCCTTCATCAGAGCAAAGTGTCTCTTTTGTTCCAATATAAGGGCTTACATTTAAAGAGTCAATTTCACCGTTACCCAAGGCGGTAAACCAACTCTTTAGTTGATAAAACATCCCTTGTAGATAAGATGCTGACAGACATAGCTCAGGGCAGATTGCAATTAAGAAAAACCTTCAGGGCTCTGTAACACTGGTTTCTTTCAAAACGTTAACAGAGCAGAATCATTTTCACTATTCAAAACAGAAATAAAAGCACCATATTATCTTATGGCCCGATCATTTGGTACATAAAAATAATCTATTCAATAATAATTAATGTCAGTGTGTGTCCACCTGTCAGTCCGTCCGTCCGTCTCCTCCATAACTCCAAGACCATGAAACAGAGCGGCTCCAAACTTGCATGCATACTAAGGGAACTCCAAGGTGGTACATGAATGAAAATTGGGTGTTTGGGTTCATTTAAACACCACTTTTGAAGATAATTTATGGAGTGCTCACCACAAAAAACCAAAATAAGCCTTACCAATATGGCGGCAAGCCATCTTGGTCAGCCCTCTGTCAGCTCGCAAAACTCCTAAGCCACCATTTTTTCTGGCCTGCTCAATAATGCCTTGGCTTGGCACAGGTCGCAACGATTTCTTAAAAATAAGGGGTTTTTTTCCACTTTCCTCACTTATATCATCGAATGCCCGATCATCATACCTATGAATTGCTGGATACATTGGGATGCTTATAAATGCCCAGAGACTGCAGCGTTTGTGGCTTCATTTAATTTTCACACATGTCATAAGCTCGAGAAACTCTTAAATTAAGCCAAATTACAAAATTTAAGCTCCAGATTTGAACTTAGCAGCAGTTCTGACTGCTAAAAATAAGAGTTCATTTGTCCAATTCGGAATAGTTTGATATCTTGTGCATCTCCGGGAGGTGATTAATATGATAGATCGGCGATTGCTAATCGCTTGCCAAGCGAGTTCCTTATCAACCGTTTTGTTGGAGTGCTTCTCTGAATGCTTAAGCCACTTGGTGAGCGCTCCACAATATTCGCACTGTCACTGAATACTGTATGTCTATCAGAAAGAACAAAGTTCAGGGGCTTCTCACCCACATTGGCCCCCCGCATTGTTCTGCGGTGCATCAGACTGTTGATGTCTGATGAGGTTGGTAGTCGGATTTGCAATCCGGCAAAGGAGGGATTTGCAATCCGGCAAAGGATTTGCAATCTTCTTCGAAGAGGAGGGTAAGAACCCTTACCTATCCCTATTGAGGAGACTGTGGTGTGTATGAATCAGCCCCTTCAGGCTGGCTTACTGAAAATGTGCAATTGTATTTTACACTACGTTTCCCCTTTTTGGACAATCTCCTTTCATAATATGACCCATCACTTCAGCATAAATAAATATGCATAAAAAATTAAATGTTTCAGTTTTAAAAGTTTCGTCAACGTGTTGTTGGAGTGCTTACTTGAAGTACTCTTCAAGCTTCGATCTCTACAAGCTTCCATGGCGACACCATGTGCGATTGTCCGTGGGGACATTTCCGAAGAGAGGCAGGCAAAATAAATTAGATGATTACAATGAGTAAAAAATGTTTTTGGTTACAAAGCAATGAATCACCACATTATGGCAGGAGAGCTGACAGGTACGCATGCTCACTAATAGCTGTCTAGCCTGGGTTTGAATCCAGACCCAGCTACAAAAACTTTCATCCCGGTGTTTCACCGGCAGGGTGATTCATCAATGTGTGTGCCGTCTCTCGGAAAGATGTTAAACTGGCCGCCACATCTTCTGGAATCGCTCACCCCTCTCCCCCTATCCCCCTCCCTCTCTACCCCCTCACCCCTCCCACACCTCTCCCTCTCTCACCCCTCTCTCCCACCTTTGTCTCTGACCCCTCCCCCCTCCCTCACTCCCACTCTTTTCCTTTTCTCTTCCACACCCTCCCTCGCACTGCTCCTCCATCCTCCCCCTCTATTGAGGGGACTGTGGTGTGTATGGTTAAAAAGAAAATGTTGCTGTTTGGGCACGTTTTATCGCCCTTCCCATCCCCGCCCCTCATGCTGCCTTTCCTTCCCTTCCCCTCATGCTGCCTTTCCTTCCCCTTGCACTGCCTTCCCTTCCCCTCACACCGCATTTTCTTCCCCTCTCACTGCCTTACCTTCCCTTGCCCTCACGCTGCCTTCCCTCCACCTACCTTCACACTTATCTCCTTCCAATCCCCCTCCCCACTTTAACCTCTGTTCCTCATTCCCAACCCCCACCCTCCCGGAGTGTATAGCGATGTTTGGTGAGGAATTGCTCTCCCCACCCTCCCTTTTCCTCGCTCTTCCCCCTTCCTCACCCCTCCTAGCTTCCCCATCCCTCCTCCATCCTTGCTGTCTGCTCCCTCCTCTCTCCCTCCCTCCCCCTCCCCCACTCTCTCTCTCCACCTCTCTCTCCACCTCCCCTCCCTCCCGTCACCCCCTCCTCTCTCTCCATCCTCCTTCTTACTCCTCCCCTTCATATTCCCATCAGCGAAGCAACGGGTTGTATTTGCTCGCATCTAATATATAAAGCTCATTTCACATTTGTTTGCTAATATATGCTTCAAAAACGGAAAAAAAAATACCAAACCAAATCCAACCAAATTTGCATGTTGCCTCAGGGTTCCCCAAGTATGGTTTCTGTTGGGGTAGCATATCTGGAGGAGGGGGTTCAGGGTGGGGGGAAGATCCCCGTTCTCTCTATGTAAATGTGTATCATATAGCGTCACCCGGTGGTAGCCGGTATTACAAATCTTCTATAAAGAAAGTTTAAACAACTCGATAATATGCATTACGGTGATGTTGAATAATTTGAAATTTTCAAAATGTTTCATTTTGAATCCAGCACAGATTCGCAGCGAAGTGGAAGTGATTTTTGCTCATGCCATATATAAGCAGCAACGATGGTTGATGAAGGTGAAGTTAGATGACTTCGAAGCAGATGTGAGATGGCCTCGGGCAAATTAGAGTGAATAGAGCAGAATGTTTATGAAGTACAATATGTTGCCTTTCAATTAAATCCATCAGCAAAGCAATGGTAACTTCTGCGAGTATGTATTATTATCCTGTCGGACTCCGACATTCACGGGGGATACGTTCCTGAAAAATTCTGCGAATGTCAAATCTGTGAATACAAGGACATTGTTTCAATGGGGAAAATGGGGATAGGTTGTCAGCGGTTTGTGGATTCAAAAGGGAAAATCAAAACCCCGTGAAAAACCCTGAATATGCGTGAAAAACCCTAAGCACATGGCCACAAATGTAGAAGCAGGTCACGTTTTATGAACTGCAAATGTTGGAGTCTGACAGTACTTGCAGAGGGGAGGTGGGGGGAGGGGAGGTGGAGGGGGGAGATGGGGGAGAGGAGAGAGGGAGGAGGGAGAGTCGGGAGGGGGAGAGTAGGGAGGGGGAGAATAAAGAGAGGAGAGTGGGGGGTGGGATGGGGGAGGAAGAGGAGAGTGGAGAGAGGAAGGAGAGGAGAAAGAAAAGAGCATGGGTGAAAGTGGGGAGAGAGGCGAAGAGGAGGGAGAGGCGAGAGGGCATGGGGGTGGGGTGAGAGAGAGGAAGAGAGAAAGAGCAGAGAGAGGGGAGAGGCAAGAGGAGGGAGCGGCGAGAGGGTGTGGGGGGGTTAGGGAGGAGGAGAGAGAGGGTGCGAGGAAAGAGGAGAGTGGGGGGAGGGGAGAGAGTGGAGATAGGGCGGAGAGATGAGAGAAGGGGGGTGGGGGAGAGTAAAGGGGCAGAGGAAGAGGGGGGTTGGTTTAGAGTTTATTTGCATAACATTTAGCTATTTTTTGCATGATATTGTTGAGGTCACATTTTACATTGCGTGGATGTTCCGTGTGAACCAGCCGTATAATTATAATAGGCTAATGGTATAGATCTGTGTCTGTCTGTCTGTCCCAGCCTAAAATACGAACAAACTCCTCATAGAGAAAAGAATTAAATTAATTAATTAAATGAATGGTCATTAATTAAAAGTTGCTTCAAATTAATCTAAACCTTCAAGAAAATTATCATTTTTTTTCAATCAGACAAAAACAATTTGAACCCAGGCGGTGTATAGGCAGGCAACAGTCCGTTGCCTCAATCACCCCCCAATTTTTTTCTTCTTTTTGCTGTTAAGAAATATATAACCTCCCATTTTGAGGTCTTTCCACCAGCACAAGAATTAAAGGCTTCCCTCTTTTTTTAATATCATGGCATTTTATCATGGGCTTCTGCTGGTGATAATAAAAATCAGCTTTTTATGAAAATACATATATGAAACCACATTCCATTTTGATTATTTTTGGGTAAAACACACAACTCCTTATTTAGAATCACAGAAATTGCAGAAGTGCTTGAAAAAAACACAGTTGGACGTTGGGGCAAAAAGGGACACATCCCGGGGTCGAAGCGGTAGGGAGGGGTGGTAGAGATTGGTGCTAAATTGTAAAGTGGCTCCAGAATTTGGCTATGGAATTCTGCCTACTCTTGCTCAAGATATCATGGTATCTTTAACAGACCCTGAATGCAGATGCAACAGGTGGTTTAAAATTATGAAGAAAGCATGCTCCAAGATACAGCACACCCTCCTGTTTCTAGCAAGCAGTCTCTAAGCAAAGTCTCTCAAAGGCATCCAGAGTTCAGAACAAATTGTTGCTATGTGATCATGATTACGCAAAACTTCACTGCATTACATTGGTTACAAGAGTAATTACGAAGAGCGAGAAATGACATTTGGTGTGTAAGGTAAAAATCACACCATGACAGAGATATAACATCAGGAAAAATATTTCAGACAGACATGGAGAAGGAAGGGCAGGGTTGAAGAGAAACTTGCAATACAACCATGAGAAAACAAAGATGACTTCATTTTATCCTTGGAAATGAGACAAAACAATCAGTATGATACAGCCAACAAGATACCGTGAATACAAGGACCCAAACAAAGTACGATATTCAACCGTTAGACATCACCATACATTTTCTCTCTGTCTTTTATATATTTTAAATAGTTCATCATATGTTAATTATGGATTGCTACAAACAAGAAGAGTGAACAACGTTTTTTTTTTTTTTAAATATCGACAACCAATAACTTTCTATGTGTAATCTATAATCTCGCAAGCTAATGACTTCCTGCAATAAATATCCATGAATGAACAACTTGCTCCTGCAAAGTGTCTGCACAAGGAAACTTAATTAGACACAGGAGGAGGCTATTTGGTCTAACAATCCTGCAACATATCCACAGCCCATTGAGTCATTCTATCAATTTCCATTTTTTAATATCTTCCCTGTACGAGCCCTATTCTTACCATAACTTAATTGTAGACTGAGGTATGAACAAAGACAGCACATTCATTCTTTGACGAGACGCTCTCATTCCCTTTCGATAATCTATATAAATAATATGCTTGTCAGTCTGTTTGTCTGTCCACCCGTTACATGTCGTGAGAGTGTGAATTTAACGTTGTTTCGTTATTTAATTTTAACGCTATTTCCATCTGACACCATTTACCTAGCGTCTAACCCTTTTTACTATGGTTAATTTAAACACTATTTGCATTTATTTCCTCTAAATAAAGTCATTA
>NC_140971.1:38700507-38708007 GCF_056783735.1 Eptatretus burgeri | reverse complement strand
TTACCCAGACATATTGCAGAGGATGCAATTATCCATAAAACGATTCCAGACTTCAGATAGCAGCACAAATTTGTGTCCCTGTAAATTCTCAGACCTTGTTGACCTTTGCTCAAATCGCAAGAATCTCATTATACAAAACCTGTTTCTTTACATGGTGTTATGAAAGAATGGTGGGCCCCAGGTAACAGACCACAGACAATCCACTTCAAGTCCTTTTGCACAGTACATTCCACAGACGTAGAGCACAACAATAAACATATCCAGTTCAACCAGACAAATCGACCATTCATCGTCATGAAGTTGTCTCACTTTCACTCAAATGCTCCTGCTTAGGAACGTAGTCATCATCACCCTCTTGATCACTTTTGACATCATCAACTCCCTCTGACTCATTTTCAAAAAGCTGCTGCAGTTGCTGAAAAATTTATTTGTCTGAGCCTGGCCACCACGGCATATCTACTGTACAGCGCCTGATGTTGCACTGTCTGAAATCGAATAAATGAATAAAAACATTGGGGATTTTATGTGAATTTCTACCTTTGCAGATTCTGCACACACAGATGGAATCACATCAAAACATGGACTGATAATAACTTATCTTAAATTACAAGCAATACATTTCCTTAGTGGTCAAACTGACCAGTGGTGGTTTTCAGTAAAACGGCCTATAATTAAAATGTGGTGGAGGTCAGAAGGTCAATTTTTATGTGAATATTTAGCACCCAGAATAATGAAAAGTTAATGAGCCTCAAAACTGTGAACAAAAAATTACAATTATAGCTACAAAAACATTTGCTTGCAGTCAAATGACCACTCCTGCAGTTTGAGTGTTAAAGTCTCGATTTTTTTTCAATAGAATTATATATGTAAACACTGTGCAGGGTAAGGCGTTCTATGAACTCCCTAGTTTAATTTAAGTTGTCGTGAATGGGGACCTGAAGAGAAGGTTGAAAGGAGAAGTTGACAAGGATGGAAAGCAGGTTATCAGGAGGTAGGAATCGGTGTAGTTGCGAAAGCAATAATAATGAGATGGATCGGGGATAGGAAAGAGAGTTAAATATTCTACCATTTTAATGAAGTAATGAAGAAATAACATGTAATGATGTAAGAATGCAATATCTTGCTTTGAAGAATGGGAAGAAAGGGAGAGGGGAGGGCATAGAGTTGGGGTGGAGGGACAGACAGGGGACGAAGAGTTGGGAGAGGAAAGTTGAGGCTTTGGGGTGGATGGAGGGGATGTTGAGGATTTGTGGTGGTAGGGGCGAGGGGTTGAGGACTTGGAGTGGAAATGGGGTTTGAGGACTTGGAGTGGGGAAGGGATTTGAGGACTTGAAGTGGGGAAGGGATTTGAAGATTTGGGGTTGGGTGGGTGAGGAGGGGTTGAGGACTTGGGGTTGGGAAGGACGGCAGTTGAGGAGGGTGGGGGTGGTTGCTTTAATCAAGCAACATCTTTAGAGAGCACATAACTTGACAATATTAAGTTCTCATGGTATTTAACTCTTCTTTGCATGGTGTTGTTGAAGTGACATTTTAAATTACGCGGAATTTCCGTGGGTACTTGCTAGTTAAGTTATATATCCAATTTTTTCTCCAAGCAGGGAAATTAGCCAGGGTACCAGAACACAAGGGCCAACCCGTTTGAATGGATGCAATTGGATTTTTAGCCGCGTGTCGCGTAGCGAACGCTGGCTCTTAGAGAGCTCCGTGTTCTTCTTCTTCTGGTAAAGACAAAACCTTTCCGCGTCACGTTGCGAACGCTGGTTCTAAGAGAGCTCCGCGCTGTTCTTCTTCTTGTTGACTGGTGGAATGACGCGGCTCTTGGACACATTTGTCCTTGTTGATGTGTATAACCTAAATGCAAATGGCACAGCTGGTTTTACATAACCATCTGAATTCCTGTGAAGGACATTGTGATTTTTGCCAGGTGTTAGCTTAATGGTTAGGGTGGGCTTGGGATCTGAGGATCCTGAGTTCAAATCCTGCTTGGCTGTTGAATTAATACCAGGTGGGGTTGACTCTGCCTGTCATCCTTCCGAGGTCAGAAAAATAAGTGCCAGCTTGCTGGTATCCTGTGTCGGAGTGGCGACCCATCCAGGATTGTGCCCAATAGCGAAGGAGACTACTTAGGCAACACCAACGCTCTGCACAGAGTATGGTCCCAATGGATGGATGGACATTGTGCTATGTGCCCCCTACTGGCATTGCACAAGCATGATAGTTTGTCAGTTTTGCCTCCACAATGGAACAAACCACTAACTAGAAAGATCAGAGGAGAACACACTACCAAATGAGATATCCTGTTATCCTGCAGCCTAAAACGCTTATTTCGCAGTCTTCCACCCAAGTAATAACTGGGCTCAACTTTGCTTGGATTTCAAAATAAGGCAGTAATCAGGCACAGTCAAACCGATAACGGACAACACATCCTGTCATTTTTTTTTCTCACAACTACATGTGTAGGACACCTTGAAATAATCTACTTAATCGTTTAAATCTAATTTAGCTCCCTCACTGCAGCAGGGACAATATGGCAACAGATTATCGTAAAATTTGGCAATGTATGTATGTATGCATGTATGTATGTATGTATGTATGTATGTATGTATGTATGTATGTATGTATGTATGTATGTATTGCTGGGCCGATAAGAACATTTGACTATAGCCGATTACAGATTTAAAAAAAGAAAATTAAAAATGGGAAAGTGCATTGTTCACACATGAAGTTAGTCCAGCGGAAATGTGAAAAAGCATGTTGTGGCGTCATAATGAAGTTTTTTGGTTGATTCATCATCTCTGAGCTATCCTGAATCAGAATCAGCCGGGTGCCAGACTCGCACCCTTGAGGAATATTTTTTAGAGGTGAAAAACAAAAATGGCTGCTACCGACTTTCGATAAATTGTGTTTTGGGTTATATCTTCACTTCTAATGCACTTACAAACACATTTTTGGTGTCTACTACTATGTTTTCATGGTCAAGGAATCCGATAATGATAAAATTGAAGGTATATATATTAGACCTGTCTCATATTTTCAAGATGGCCACCATTTTAATATGAAAAATGGCTATTTTGCAGTTCCACTGATCACTTCGAGTAAGAAATTGAATTTGATGAACCCTCAAATATGAATACTACGCACAATAATAGTCAATGACAGCTGAAGTAACTTACTTGCAATGATCAATGAATTGATGATTATATTGGAATAGGATTTTTACACAAATATATCCGGATACATGTGGATAGTTGACTATGACTTTGGGTTTTGTCCTAAAGTAATTATGTACATGGATATGATTTTGAAATTACCTTTTATTTTTAGGCAAACAAATATTAACTTTGTTAAGGATGCAATGTTCTACATTATGTTCAATATTCGTCATCGTGATTAGCAGCTACTGCCCTTGTCTGTTCGTAACAACAGTCTGATCCAGCATTACAACTGCAAAACATCGAACATGACATCTGTGCTGCCACACAACCACACCTCCCGGTGGAACATGGCTGGCTGGATCAGCTGATCAGCTGCAGAATGGTGACTGGTGCAGCAGACACATCAGGTGGAAGTGTGGTTGGACACAACGTCGCACCGTCCTCACCTTCTTGCCATCCATACTTGATGGGATCCAAGTTCGGAGGGTCTGACTGAGTGGCCGATTTCCATATAATGACTTGATGATGAGCGCGATGTACATGTTGAACAAAGGCATCATGTGATGGGGGCAACGACTTCAATTTCGGAGCAGAGGTAATCTTGGAGTTGGCCATCTTAGACTTCCACAACTGAGACCGGTGTGTGGACATATCACCTTCAACTTTGGAACCATAACAGGCAGCAATGAAGGTAGTTGCCTCAGATATCATCTTTTCCTCGTCTGCTTCCAGCTGACCAAGTAAGGTGGGATGATGTCTGCCCATTAGTACCTTCAGCGCTGTGGCTTTTCCAATGCCAAACAAGTCCGACACAGTATCGCATCCGGTCAGAGCATGTACAGCAGGCAGATCTTTGGCGATACTTTTGTGTTTCAGTGCTGTTTGGTGAATGTCTTCGTTCACCGTCCCAGCACACGAACTCTCCACGCTGACATTCACAGTCATCTTTTCCTCGAGGTAGAAATGAATCAACAGGACAAAGATATCTGTATCGTCACAGACCACTTTGATGTGTGAGTCACCACTGACACCTGACACAATTCTAACTAAGTGATGGATGATGATGACATCTGCTTCTTCATGGTGTGTTTTCAGATCCTGTCTCTGGAAAGTGGAATTGTTCCATACTTGTACTGGTGTAGGATCTTTTCCGGTGATCACCAGTTTGGTTGTCCACAATGTGGGTCATCAGATACTGACAGATCAAATCGATCAGTTGTAGTTTGTTGTAGGCTACATTTAGGACCACTTTTTGTGCTGGAAGTGTTGTGTGTAAGTTGAGTTGATGTTTTCGACTTGAATCATGACCTGCGCGACTGGATCTCGTCATTTGTTTCGTGCTGATTTTGATGTACCTGTCGAAAATCAGGTATACGTCACAACACTCCAGGTGGTATTTGATGGTTCCCATGAAGTTGATCACATAATCCTCAACTGTACCATTTGTGGGCCAATGTACAGTCCATAACATGGTGCATCCATCGATGATGACAGCATCTGGAAACCTTGGATTTGACTTGATTGATCAACTTGGAGTTTCATCTTCAGGATTGCTTTCGACTGAGCCCGCATCGCACTGCTCTCATCAAACAAGGAGGCTGGGACAAGGAACAGTTCGTACGAGAGGACACCCTTGATATAAATATCCCTGTATTGTTGGAGACATATGACTCGGGTGTAGATCAATTCAGTATGATATACTGGCCTTCCATCCAGCTTGATGCTCTTCTTGGTCGAAGTCATCAGGGTCACTTTTTTGGTTAGTGTCTTGTTGAAGCTTGTTGGACATCCAGATTCAAATTCCGCTATCTGTTGTCGTCCAATCTTGAGAGAATCATCAACGTTTACCTTGTCTGTCACATGAAACATAGTTGTAGACACTAAAATTGTGTGTTTAAGTGCATTTGAAGTGAAGATATAGCCCAAAACAGAATTTATCGAAAGTCGGTGGTGGCCATTTTGTTTTTCGCATTTAAAAAAAATTCCACAAGGGTGCGAGTCTGGCACCCGGCTGATTCTGAATCAACCAAAAAAAAAAAAAACTTCATAATGACGCTAAAGCATGCTTTGCCCTGAAATGGCTGTTTGGCCTCTAGACTAAGTGGATACCATGCCAGATCAGTGCCATGCCCACAATTGATGTTATTGAGTGACGGTCCATCAATTTATTTTAAATCTCTACTCCAATCGATTGAAGCATCAAACGGCACAGCATCCTGTCATTTTTAGCTCGCCTGTTCGAAGAACAGAGAGCTATAGCGATACCCCCGGCGTGAGCGTCAGCGTGAGCATGAAAATGTTAAAGTTTTTGGTGCAAGTTATTTCCTTTCTAATGTTTTTATCTACCACACTATTTTTTACTGATTACAATATACAAATACATATATTGCTTTAAAATTATTTGGATCAGACTTCACTGCAATGCTTTATAAAAAATATTATTAGACTCGTCTTTTAAAAACGATAAATGTATAAACAGGCGAGCATTGGGTGGCTTTGACACCACTCTGGTTAAATGAATGATGAGCTCCCATGTGGTCATTCGATAAGATATTGAGGGATATAAAATTAAGTGTTTCATACTTGGCTGGTCATGTGAAAAGCAAGTTTTATTCAAAATACAGTGCAGGAGGTCCCCGGGTTACAAAGGAATTCCGTTCCGAACAATCATTCATACAGTAAGTATTGATCGGCCATTAACTCAGCGTAATAAATGGTGGTATATTTTTGCTAACCTTTTGCTCAGGGGCTCAGAATACTGTCGGTCAATTTTTGAAATGTGGAAAAATAAATTTAACTCACGCTTTGATGCACCTGGGTATGGCCAGGAAAGAAGTACAGTAAGATTTCACTTTTAATCTCAGCAGCGTACGAGCGATTGTGTTTTCCTTTGTACTCATAGTTGTTTTTAAAGCATTATTTTATTATATATGAATCGGATGTGCTTTAGAAAGGTTATGTTGTTTCTCTTTGTGAGTTTCAAAGCAAAATAAATTTGATAACACCCGATTTACGAGCCGTTTGTTGTGTTAACATGTTTTCCAAATTACCGAGCCAAAATTTTTAAACCCATCACATGACAATTGTCAGCTCTTTATAAAGACTAATGTTTATGCACATCTCCTTGAAACGTCGATAATTGAAAGTTGTTTTATTAATTTGTTGAATGAAATTCGCCCAAAATGACTCAAGTTTTTGGGTTGTGTACAGTACTGTCATCATGAATCAGCACTCACACTGACTCCAATCGGCCGATGCCGATTAGCATAACATTGCAGATATCGGCCTGTGCCGATTACCGATACCGATATCAACCCAGCACCACTACGTATGCACAGGGTGTTTCAAAAAGATTGATAAAACTTTGACTTCCTGCCATTTTTTTGTGTTTTAATTCTATACCGTTTTCCTTCTCAGGGTTTGGTGGTGTTATCGTGGTGTTTCTTCCCTGGGATTTCCAGCTCCATAGCTCAACTATGCCATTTATAGTGAAGCAAAAGACAAAAGTGGTGGCTCTGTGGTATGAGACGAAATCATATGTCGACACCCGCTGGAGGTTCTGCCAGGAATACGACCTCAGAACACGTGAGGGACTCACAAATTGTGCCATTCAATGCATTGTGAAACATTTTGAGCACAAGGGTACAGTGCACAACCAGAGCAAGGGCAACAGTGGCAGCCCAGCATCAGTAACCAAGAGCCAAACCAACATCGACGCCGTGCGGGATTCTGCAGTGGATAGTCCCAAGAAGCTCCACGGCAGGCGCTCCTGGGAGCTAGGCATCAAACCAACATCAGTCTGGCGTATCCTCACGAAGGAACTGAAGCTTTTCCCATACATCATCTCTATTAGGCATAAACTGAGTCAAGATGACATAAGGAGAGTTGATATGTGCAATTGGCTCAGTGACAGGATGGAGCGATACCCAAACTGGATCAACCTAATCTGATTCAGTGATGAAGCCCATTTCCACTTGAACGGTGCCATCAACAACCACAACAACATTTTCTGGGGGGCAGACTACCTGAGGAGATCACTGAGAGGTACCTGAAAGGGCCTAAGGTCACATGCTTCTGTGCCTTCAATGCCAGATGGGGAACGCTAGGGCCTTACTGGTTTGAGAACAACACCATGACAGTGACAATGATCAGTGAGCACCACCGGGCCGTGCTCCAGAAGTTCCATCATGATCTTGCCCAAAAGGTCACCCCAAACCAGCTCAGCATGATCTGCTTTATGCAGGATGGTGCAATCCCACATGATGCTGGTGATACAATCACTTTCCTGTGGCAGCTCTTCAGAAACCGCCTCGTTGCCCTGGGTACCGCTCATGACTGGGCACCT
>NC_140971.1:38673007-38695507 GCF_056783735.1 Eptatretus burgeri | reverse complement strand
AGCATTGGTGTGGGCTATTCACAAAGGTCAGAGAAAACTCCATGCGAATGAGCATACGCATTCTGCAGTTAGCGGGTTGGCAGTCAATGTTTTATCTCGGTGAGCTCGGTGGACAGTCGGAGAGTGAACTTCAACGATCCAGCAGGAGGTTGAGCTGTGCGATGGCTTTTGGAGAACAGAACGGGCTGGATGCCACAAGGGTACGGGAGAGCGAAGGCTGCTGTAATCTGGCATTACAAAGCTGCGATGCTTGTTCTGTTTCCCCATACACTATATTTGTTCACCAGCATTGAAGAGAGCTAGAAGCTATGATGCCATACCTCCCCCCTCCCCACACCATATTTAACTCCCCCCACCCCCTCCATGTGAGGTGATCTTGTTTTTCCTGTCCAAACTTGAAGGTTCCTTCATATATTTTCATATCCCATAATCCCACCAAACTCTTTGTTGTACAGGTGCGTTGAAGGTTCCTTCATATATTTTCATATCCCATAATCCCACCAAACTCTTTGTTGTACAGGTGCGTGGCAGTCATTACAGGATAACTTAAGTACATGTTGTGCGTTGTCTCATTGGAGCTTCATCACGGTTTGTGGGCTCATCATCTATTTTTGGTGTCGTTCGTAAATTATCGTCTATTGCTGTGCTTGTAATATTATTACCATCATTCCTGTGATTAAAACTGTAAATTGCGAGAGTAGGGCACTTTTCTCTTACCATCATCAATCGGTTAGAAAATAGGATGTCCTGACAAAAGCTTCGGGAGTTACATTTTCCCCACAGATGGTTTCAAATTTGGCCAATCACTGGTCAGTTATCCCAGGGCCACCCTCGTGTATGGGGTGGGGGTGAGCAACAAAAGTCTACAAGCCTATGCATGTCACAGGTTATTAAACTTGAAAGGCACAAGCAAACTGCATAAAGTTTTTCTCTGAACACAAAGGCTCAATTCTGACAATTTGACAATGGAGCGACCTCTTGATGAACGAGTATGCAAGCAAGATGCATGAACCGCAACTTAATATAATCTGCTCGGGGTTGTGGGAATGGATGTTTCTGGAAAAGGCTACGCAACTTATAACTAGTTTTTTCATCAGTGCCAAAGATCCGGTAGTATGTAAGCTAAGTTGGATGCATATTTTTACAATGAAGGTTTAAATATAATTTATGTCAGGCAAGGACTTGAAATGCCAGGGCAAAGGGCAATATGATGTGTTGAAATTTGCATTGCAATTGTTAAAACTAGAAAGAATCTCAAAATGCAAAGCCCGTCCGCACCCGCTTTGTACTCAAACTAAACTCGACGAAAACGACAGTTAAAAATTATACATTTTATTAATTTGTGGTCTCCGTATTCTCATAATAAAGGTTTGTTGAGCATTTGATGGCTCAATTGGTAAAAATGTTTCGGTCTGGACAGACACACCGAAGCTCAATGGTAAATGAATAAAGACCATGGAAGCGATTAACGAAACGGGGCGTCTCATGCTTGATGCGCTGTGGACGGGCTGATAAGGTCTATTTATACTCACTATGACTTAACCCTTTCACATTTTGATCCAATTTATTAATCAGTTTTCTCCATATTCTCATAATAATGGTTTGTTGAAAATTTGATGTCAAAAGCTCAAATGGAAAAAAAGAAATATTACTTAGTACCTACACCTACACACACACACACACACACACACACACACACACACACACACACACACACACACACACACACACACACACACACACACACACACACACACACACACACACACACACACACACACACACACACACGACCGCAAAACCCTGTCTCCACTGCGTGGGGGGGGAGTGGAGGATGGGCTAATGATTCCTATCAGTGTAAACTGGACCCTCACCACAATTTCTCAATTATTAACTGTCTTCACTTGCCTCCCTCAAACATTTCCACCACTTCTTCAGGCGTTCTCTCAAATATGGGAAAGAAACACTGTTGAAGCCTGAAAAAAAATGGAATAAAATAAATTAAATACAAAGAAAAGACAAGAGGCATCTGACATTACCTTCTTCATCCCAAGCATTGAAATCTCCAACGGAGTACCAGATGTTTGAATCCTGAGTGGGAAACTCCCCTGCCAGGATCACAGATGCCAGCATAGATAGTTGGCATGAACTGGAGCACAGACTTTCAATTTTCTCGAGCTACTTTGTTCTTCCAAACCTACATCTTTATGCCTACTAACTACCCCCCACTTCTGCAGCTGGTGTGCTGCATTCTGACAGGAATTCATGAAAACAGTCATCATTTTATGTGGTTGACAATTATATCCATCCATTGGGACCATACTCTGTTCAGAGCGTCGGTGCTGCCTAAGAAGTCTCCTGGGCTATTGGGCACACTCCTGGACGGGTCGCCACTCCGACACAGACAATTATATGCAAACTTCCAACAAATAGTGGTCAGTTCATCTGTATCTCTCCACCGTGTTCTGCTTCACTCTGTTGTTGCACACCTGCCTACCTGTCATAGCACATGTTTCTGTCTTGGTTTCCCTGTATAATCAGGCACAGCACACATGATGCATGGGCGCAAGGCAATACTCCTGGGAACCTGAAGGTCGAGGGTTCAAATTCCAACTCCCTTCCTTCACCAACTCTTGTGATTCCTCTCTACCCTTTCTGATTTTACCCCCAATGACTCCCTTTGCTTCCTGCAGCTGTGCTCGTCCTTCCCGTTCTCCTCTTTCTGATCCCACTGCCCCTTTGAACCCCCTCCACCTATTTTTCTCCTTGCCCCTTTTCCTCACTTCACTCCCTTGCTCTCTCACTCTCTGCTCTCCTCTATCACCACGACAGATAGAGCTACCGGAACAATCGACTTAGTGGTTTAAAGCCAAAGCAGATGGTTGAAGTTATCGGCACAGCAACTGTGCCTACAGGAATGCCAGCTGGGTGTTCTGGCCAGCTCAGTTAAAAAAGACACTTTGGACCAAAATAAGCTCAACCAATACCATTAGTTCATTTGATCATGCTTTAACATCCTTATTGTTTACCACTTTTCAAACGTACACACAGCGACATTATTTTGCAGCTTTTTTTGAGTTTAAGATTTCTTTCATGATTACTTCTGTTGAAAATGATTTTTCAATGTGGCAAAAATAATTTTTAGTTTTACATCTGCCCTCCTGCAATACTGTAGTGGACTCCACAGCCCACAAGCACTGAATTCATTGATGGTGATGGCAACAGTTCCCAACCATGACACAAATCACCGGTCTATAAAACTGTAAAGAAAGCTCAGGAAGAAATATATCTTCCAAACAGCCTAAAGTCAATTAACAAGCTCGAATGAGCTAAGATCCTCGTCCTCTTCATGATGACGTCATAAAAACGATTATGACATCATTGTGATGTATCATGTTTGCGATAAATTATCTGTGCTATTGCCCGGCTTGATTCCTGCAAACAAAATTCAAACAGCTTGCCTAGTTTCGGAGATAATGGTGTAGGCGATTTCCATTAGCGGCGATATTATAACGTCAACTTTTTTCTAGGAAGGATTTCCAAAACCGGAGATGGTTACTGCCTGTGCGTGGGCTTTCTGCATATACATGGCAAGTTTCACGAAGATCCGATGAAAACTCTGGGTTGTGAAACACAAAAATGTCAAAAAACAGGAATGACGTCATAAAAATTGATATGACGTCATAGTGATGTATCATATGTGTGGTAATTCATCTCTGCTAATGCCCTGTTCGATTCCCGCAAACAGAATTCAAAAAGCTTGCCTAGTTTCGGAGATAATTTTTTAGGCGATTTCCATTAGCGGAGATATTTTGACGTCATAACTTTTTTTTCGGAGGAATTTTCTAAATCGGAGATGGTTACTGTCTGTGCAGGGTATTTTTACATATATATGCCAAGTTTCAGGAAGTTTCAATGAAAACTGTAGGCTGTGAAACAAAAAAGTCCACAAGAACAACAACGTGAGTAAGACTTAGAGATCCTCCATGAGGATCTAAAAATAACTCTGAAATGAGCGGAAAACCTAAAGCAACAAAGCAGACTAAAATACCTGATACATACATAAAATTTTCTACCAAATTGCTAAATTTAGGCAAACAAACTTCATTAATAAGTATTCAAACAAACACGGCTTCCTGCAGATACTTACCCAAAGCAGGATCCGGAGGTCCAAAATCTAGTGAATAGCGTAGTACATGGTAGTTGTTCCACACGTAGAGAGAGTTATCCCTCGGATTGTAAGCAGCGGATGCCACATATTGGTAAGGATTCGGGAATGACACACCAAGCCACTGGTCTCGATTTCGATTTGTGTTGTAAGCGTATTCTATGCGGTTACCAGCTGCTTCGCTGTCATCGTCTTCATACACAGAGCGCAGGACATAGAGCACACCACAAGCCATGAAGGCATTTGAGGCAGAACGCTTGTCATAGGCGGTTTCCCACGTTCCTTCGATCCTTAATGTATATGGGTTTAACCTTGAAACAACCAAGCGCCCATTGTTCTGTTCCGTGGCATACACAACCCAAAGTCCATTCTCGTCCACAGCGAGATCCAGATCGGACTTCCCTCCCCAGCGATATGGAGAGGTGTCATGGTAGTTTGCACCAGGGATGATGGCTTCACCGCTCTTAACACGCGTTCGAAGATCAAACTTCACAACATTCCGTGTGCGCTCCTTGTTGAAGAAAGCTGCACCATCGTACACAACAAAGCCCGTTCCGTCCACCCGGTGAGGAAGCTTGTACGTGGTGGCTGGGCGGCCTGCGATAAAGTCCTCCAATGAAGCAAACTCAGTGATGCTGTCTGTACGGTACGGTGTCCAGGGCATGTAGTACACTTTATCCACAACTTGCAAAGGGTCCTTGCACCATGCCCCAGCCTGTTGTTCGGCCTCAAAAAGGTGCAAAGCCTGGGAAACGGACTTTAGTGTGCCCGGACACATGAAGACTGCAAGAGAAAGAGAAGGAATGGAATGGGGGACAATAGCTATGTGCACTTCTGTTGCAACATATTTTGTCTATCCAATCACAGTCTCACCTTCCTTTGCTTCAATGCATACAATAATACATAAATAATAACACACACACACACACACACACACACACACACACACACACACACACACACACACACACACACACACACACACACACACACACACACACACACACACACACACACACACACACACACACAGCAAGAGAGCTATAAACAGATAATAAACAACAAAAATAATGAACAAAAACATCATGTTCACGATGTTTCGAAGCAGGAATTAAAGGCAGATGAAAAGCCAAATTGCAATAAATGCTGACATCAAAAAATGCAAGCAAGTGTAGCCTGCCAATCAACCACAGCAGTGAATTAATGAAGCAAAATATTATGGGTGGAAAATTTCTGGCAAGAAAAACAGCCAAAATTGGGAGGCTGTATCTCATGAGCCATCCACAGCAAAATGACAAAGAGGCAGCAAAGGTTGGCTTTGACATTCCGATCTTCAAAGTGGTTGCTGTATATTACTCCATTAAATTCAAAACTCTCAAAATATTAGAAGAGCTTCCAAATGAATTTGGCTAACGGGATAGGAAGAAAATTTGTGAAGTTTCATTTCAGAAAAATGGCTTTCTATAACCGAGTTAACATCGTGTTCTTGCAGGGAAATGATGTTCCAAGGATACTGGAATGGTAAAGCGAGTTCATTCAAGCCTTGTGAGTAATGATGGCTGGACTTTTAGGAGATTAAAATGGAAACTAGTATTATTTCCTTCTGATAGAAGAGAATAAGGCAGTTACAGTGTAAGAGCGATATGGATTGAAGGATGGGGAGAGAGATCGAGAGACAGAGAGAGAGACAGAGAGACAGAGAGACAGAGAGACAGAGAGACAGAGAGACAGAGAGACAGAGAGAGAGACAGAGAGAGAGAGAGAGAGAGAGAGAGAGAGAGAGAGAGAGAGAGAGAGAGAGAGAGAGAGAGAGAGAGAGAGAGAGAGAGAGAGAGGAGATATATAGATATATATAGAGATATATAGAGAGAGAGATAGAGATAGAGATAGAGATATAGAGATATAGAGATATAGAGAGACAGAGAGAGATAGAGAGAGATAGATATAGAGATAGAGAGATGTAGAGATGTAGAGATATAGAGAGAGACAGAGAGAGACAGAGAGAGACAGAGAGAGACAGATATTAAAAGTCATGGGACACAATGTATTGAGATTGCACAACAAGTGAAAGTGTATGAGATTTTAATACCTTGTTGTGCCTCCTCAAATACTGGATTTTATTACTCTCACATCTGCGACTCGTTTTGGGAAGATTGGAGGTGGGCTACTTCACCATTATTCACACAGTTTGTTCCCTAGTTCTTTCAGATTGTGTGGTTGTTGTTGTGAAATCGATACATTGGGTGGTCGCGAGACTACCCTTATTCTCAGGTTTTCCGTCTGTCTGGATGTTTGTATGTATGCATGTTTGTTTGTATGTAATAGACAGCTCTGGAGGCCAGAGGAGTCAACCGATTTTGATGAAACTTGACAGGTAGGTTCATACCAGGATCTCGTTGTATGCTTTTGAGCACCGTTGCTATGGACGCCCCCGTTGCTTAGCAACGGGACTTTGAAATTTTTGAAAAAAAATCTGAACAATATTTATATATATATATTTTTTCGAAAATCAAAAATCGGCTTCCAGGCTTTTATGCGCACTATAATCAACCTCATTGTCAACAATTTTCAGCCCGATCCGTCAAAAACTATGACTCGTATGCAATTATGTAGCGACCACCCATGTTGCCTACCAGCTTGTATTTCATATTCATCTAAAGGGATTTTTAACAGTTCTTCCCTTTTCACAACAACCATTTCAATGGCCATCCCAAATTGTCCTGTGGGCATTGAGTCAACCACAAAGTGTCAAATGGCATCACATATCAACCAGCCCAGGTACAGAGAGATTTCCCTCTCCTGGAGGTCATTAATGAGCCAGCTGGGTTTATAGACAATCCAAAATTGACATGGTAATTCTTGAAGATGAACCTATAAAATGCAGTGCTGTTCCAAATCCCCCGATCGAAAAAGAGGGGGGGGGGAAATGCATTCCACCACATTCTACAGATCCTGCTGAAGAACTGACAATGCAGACCTAAACGTGTTGCTCCAGGAAAACTTTCTCCAGATCTTGAGGCCCTAAGATACACACATTGCAACGATGTGCATTCTCACACTCATGAAAAGCTTATGTGAAACCTGCTCTTCCATGGTATTCCATTGATCTCATGGTTTTGAAGAACTTCACTTGTGCTTCATATATATGTCACATCTCGATTGCCTGACCATTTTGAGCACATCATAGTTGTTTGATGTCATGAACAATCGAATGTGGGGTTCTCTTCTGGATTGCCATCATTATCAATGATTATGGTCAGGGTTGGTGTTGCCTCCAGTGTATCCTCCGAGTTGACATTCCCTCTGGTTGATTTGGGAATGGTTTGGTGAAAGTTATGAAAGAAAGAATGACATGCAAGATAGGGGTACACTGATATTTTCCTTTAAGAACCACTGCAAATGCAATAAATTTAAAAGTATTAAACTTTAGAATTTGCTATCGTTAACTCTGCCATCTCAGGTGGCCGGAGGTTATGTTTTCACCCCTGGTTGTCTGTCTGTCTGTGAGCCTGATATCTCAAAAACTTACTTTTTTATTATGGCTTATTGGCGGGCTACAACAATAAACTGTTCAGCCTGGCAGAGGACGGTATGCGCTCCAACGAATGCAGTTCTAGTTTTAAGTTTAATACTTTCAATTTTTTTTCCAATTGCGGTGAATGTTAAAAAACATTTCGGTCCTATTTTGGGCAACATCCCATCCTGAACAACTTTCTTCTTCAGTTAGAATTTTATTGGAAGTGGCCCCTGTATCAGACTATCATTATTCCTCCTTGTAACTCCATTAACTCCTTACTCTGGAACAATGTTCTGCAAGATGTGATGATCCCTTGACTAATTTCACAGTGCCTGTTGATGAAACTCATGGTGATCTAAATCATGAGTGCAGGACATTCTCACAACTGAAAACAGGTGCCTCAGGACTTTTGGTGAAACAAAGATCAAAGTTATTCTCCTCCTCTTCCCTTTATAAGGAATGAAGTCCGATGGCAACAAGCTTCTGCCCTGCCTTGACCATGATACTCCTCCACCTTATTCTGTCCTCAGCCAACTCCCTCCACTCTCCAACCACCCCTAACTTACGGATATGCCTCCTCACACAATTCTCCCATCTCAACCGTGGTCTCCCTCTTTTCCTCCTACCTTGCTCCCTCAATATATCCGCTCTCTTTGCCATCCTCTCTTCCCACGTCTGCGTTAAGTGTCCAGCCAATCTCAGCCGGCATTTGACCAATCTCCCCGTCAAGCTCATCTGCACACCAATTTACTCCCTCAGTTCATCTATCCTCATTCTATCCACCCTCTTCATTCCCGCAATCTTCCTGGTCCAGTTGTTAAACTAAAAGTAAAAGCAACATGTGAAAAGACAGAAACAATAGCGTAAAATAACATCAAATGACAAACAAAAAATACACGAGTTGCAAGGAAAAGAAAAAAAAAGACAAGCAGGATACAAAGATGCATATATATATATATATATATATATATATATATATATATATATATATATATATATATATATATATATATATATATATATATATATGATAATAGACGATCAATCACCAAAACCTATGAGCATGTGGTTTAATGGTCAGTATGGCACAGTGTCTGATTTCTGGGAGTGGAAAAAGCATGTGACAGATGGGAAACAGCATAGATGGTCAGTGGGATAGAAATGGGAAAAAGGGGGAAAAAAATGATGAAGGCCACAAATAATTTACCTTTCTGTTCCAGCCCTAGGTTGCCAGTTTGGGGAAAAGGCAGACAAAGCAGAAGGTTAATCAGACATGAAAGAGGACGAAGAGGTAGTGAGGGATACAGGTAAAGACAATTAAATGTATAAATAAGTATAAGCCAGTGTCAAAAGCACCTTCACCAACGATGCAATGTGAAATGGGATTGCAGACCTGACATCAACAATCAGTCTATGACTGTTGTTTCAGTACCAAGCCTTCTCCAGCATAAGCAAGCATCGCCGTAGCCAGCAGGGTAGCCAAATATCACTCGAGTGGCCTATCCTCGATTTACACATTCTCATAAATGATTGTACTAACCATAAGACTACGGAGCTATGGAAACCTATGAAAACAGTGAGAATCAATCGCAGTGTTTTTGAATGACTCTTGAGTGTCACCCTGCTGGCTCACACTATGTAAGCAAACGAAAGCAAAATCAGTGAAGACAAGACTTGCACAATCCTTGCAAAATGACAGCGTGAACGGCCAAGAGAAAGACAGAAACACAAAGGTGAGCAGTGAGCTCACCACATCGACAACGATATAATACTCAAGTTTGTTTCACATACAGAGGCATATTAAAGAATACTTGGTAAAAAAAAAATCAAGCTATCACTTCACAGTTCAGTGTGTGTGTGTGTGTGTGTGTGTGTGTGTGTGTGTGTGTGTGTGTGTGTGTGTGTGTGTGTGTGTGTGTGTGTGTGTGTGTGTGTGTGTGTGTGTGTGTGTGTGTGTGTGCGTGCGCATATACAAACGCACGCATCCCATTTGTGTCTTGAGTGAAAAGTTTCAGGACAATTAATACGACAGAGGTATGTGTCTGCAATTGCTAAGATCAAAGGTCAGATAACATCAGACCAGAGGGATTGCTTTAATTTGCATGGAAATGCATAATGTCCAATTAGTGCATTCGTTTTGGCAAAGCATGACGTGACAGTTCTCAGTCACTCTTGATAAGTCTCCTCATCTGTCACCGTGTGACTTTTTGCTGTATGCTTGCCGAGAATCAAATTAAATGACAATGAAAGGTGTAAGAAAAGAAAGAAAGAAAAAAAGAAGCTTTGAAGAACGAAGAATACTTCTGAACATCGTTCCAAGCAGAGATCAGGAGCGTGCCACTTCATCATGCGTTTACATCAAAAGAAACAATCATCAGTGGCCTCTCAGCTTCAGCAAATCTTTTAATTTCGAGGAAATGGTGCCAGAAATTGATTGCCACAGCTCATTTGTATAAATTAGATATCATAAACCCACATGTAAATCTTTCAACTGAAAAAAAATCTACCACTCTGAAAAGAAGTCAGGAAATTTCAAAATAGTGACGTTATAAAAAAATTGCTGCAGTCTAAGTTACATGCATACATTATTCTTCCTCTTTCTTGAACGGCCACAATTATTCCCACATACGGTGTTGGCCGGAGGAAGCTTGGCCCAACTCTTTCACGAACCAGCTGGGCAAGGCTGACGTTCGACTAAAGATAGGGCACGAATTTGGAATTTGTTCGTGGGCCCGGCGATAGCTCGCCTACTCTTCACGAACGACACCGTGGGATGTTTAACATCCACCAACGAATGCTGGCAGATGGGACGTCCAGTTTAATGTCCATCTGAGGGACGGCACACACATTGATGAATCACCCTGCCTGTGAAACACCAGGATGACAGTTCATAGCTGTGTCGGGATTCAAACCCAGGAGAGAGAGCGAAGAGGTGAGTGTGCATACCTCTAGGCCATCCTGTCAGCCCATGTTATGTGCATACATATACAATTAATATGTAATTTATACACTGTGAGAATAAAAGCACGATTCAGTGTATATATACATATGGATTTTTTTTAATCACCACCGAAGGTGAAGGAGGTTATGTTTTCACCCCTTTCGGTCTGTTTGTTTGTTTGTGTGCAGGATATCTAAAAACAGTTGTGGACGGATCCGGATGAAATTTTGTGGACAGGTTCGGTGTGTGAGGACGAACCGATTAGATTTCGGTGAAGATCCGGATCCGGAACCAACTACTAAAATTTTTAAGTGATTCTCCACCCTTGAGAGATAGTATAGGGTCAAAAACGATGTATAGCACGATGTCTCAAAAATTGCGGACGGATTCGGACGAAACTTGGTGGACATGTTGGGTGTGTGACAAGGACGAATTGATTTGACTTTGGTGAAGATCCAAATCTGGATCTGTATACGAGAATTGTTTAATTTTAAAAGTGATTCTTCACCATTGATAGCGCCAAAACTGACATCATACTGTTTCGCATGATATTTAAAAAATATATTTGGCCCGATATGTTCTCGTGGATCAGGCATGACATGGCGGAGGTATGCGCTCTCCCAAGTGCCCTTCTAGTTTCTCTTTTAATTATCCTTTTTAGACAAGATTTGCATGAAAATAACAGATTGTCAAAGACCAAAAGACGACAATATTAGTGTCAAGAAAACACCAGGTAAAACCTAAAAAGCTACTTCAGCAGTTGCCATGACCTCAAGTAAGTCGGTTCTTTGTCAAATTCATTATTCATTCAAGGAAACACTAGAATATTATAAGGAAGACATAATTGTAACATTACATTGCTTTCAACAAGAAATGGCCAGGAGAAAGGAGTGGGTTAATTCGCACGATATCGATGAAATACGACACAGTGCTCATCACAACCACACCAAATGAACCCCTTGCACTGCCAGAAACAAGCAAGGGGAAAAGTGCAGGGAAAAAAAAAATGAAAAAGACAAGGAGTCAGACAAAACAAGCTGCATCGAGAAACGATACGCATATGAAGAGCAAAAATGCGACATGAAGCAAACAGCGTCTACGAAAGAAAAGGACAATTTTTTTTTTCTCATTTTAGTGCAACTAACAAATTGCTTTATCAGACGTATATTTCAAACAGTATGTGGTAAAAAATAAATGGGAGAATGAGCGCTTGATTCTATTCATCACACGGTGGGAGGTTTGAGTGCAGGATTGTCGAATGCCAGGTTCCACGGCAACATTCCGTCAAAGTGTTATGCCGATGCATAGTCCAACATAATGTTTTCATATCTCAGCCTTGAGATGCGATTCATCGCTTGGGGTGTATTAATATCTCTTACTTGGGTTATCGGTGATTGCTTTGACATCACGAAGATTGGGACTGTGAAATGACGACGGGAATTTCCCTCCTGAATGTCTAAAATTGTCTGTTAACTTGTTCACACAAACCAGCACGATCATCAATAGTTCCACAGACATTTAATACCTTGTTGCATCAATTTGGTGTGCGATTAATTGAAAAGTACCCAAGGATGTGTATGGGTTTATATGATAACAGGACAAATGCATTAGGACACGAACAAATATTACCATAATAGAGTGATTAGAACACAAATCACAAACTTCATTCGCATCTCCTCTCCTCTGTTCCCCGGTATGTAAAATTTTCATTTTGTTGCTCAATTCTCCATCTTCCTTCTCGGCCTTTCATGAGGCAACCGACCGACATCTTTTATTATGTCTCATATTATAGCGATCCACAACCTTTCCGACTATCAGTAACCCTGTCCTTCAAATTACTTTCAATATTTACATGTCCACCTATTCCCCTCCCACTGTGAATGCATTAACCTTCCACCCTTCTACTCTTTGTCATATAGCTCTTCTACAAGACTCGATTATGGCATTGAGACTACAGCAATACTGTGCTGAATTTGTAATGTTTGGCATTCGTCAGATGCTTACGATCCACAACAGCTAATATCCATGGCTGATTATTTTTCGCGTCTCTAGAAATCTAGTCTATCAGCTGAAGTCCATGAAAAACAAAAACTTCAGAACATTCCCATGACACTCCGCTATCAAAACCTTTGATATGAGGTGTGCATCATCTGTGTATGTCGAGCAGCTAGAGGGTAATTGGGAGACACATTTCATCTCGTGTGTGTATGTGTGTATGTGTGCGTGCGTGCGCACGCGCGCACTACACACAATGGTGCCTTCATTTATGAAAGTAAGTCAATAAATAAAGTGACTTTTACTATCACTCATTGGTCGCCTGGTTTGACCACTTCGTTGATTGCCCCGACTCAAAAGAACATGCGTTCGCTTCGCTTCAAGAGCAGTTGATCGTGAGGCCAGTGATGTGCAAGGGGACAACCATATTAATTGAATAAAAACATAAATGAGAATAGATAAGAGCACATTTAACAGTGAAATACAAAGGGATGGAGGAGAGACAAAGGTTCTGGGAAACATGATCTTGGCAAGCCTAAATTGGGGTTTACAAAACATCTACCCTAAACGTTCAAATTACGCTACATATAACTAATCAACCCCGTAATCCTTTAAGCCCATCTTCATTAATGTACAGTGTATATATATATATATATATATATATATATATATATATATATATATATATATATATATATATATATATATATATATATATATATATATATGCCAAAACTTACAGATTTGGGCTTAAAAAGCCTAAGCCAAGTTGCTGAAAGTTGGAAACTGTCAATGGCAATTGAGAAAGTGGTCATGAAGCCTGTCAGACCACAGAATGGAGCATCGACAGCAACACACCGAAGGAGATAGGCAAAGCAAGTCGACCCCTTAGTCTTCGTGTATTATAATAATCGCTGTTGGTACAACATTATGGATTCCCCAACAACACGATTAATTCTATTTGAATAATCTTGCTGTTTCTACATTTCCATGACACTCAATTTGCCATGCAATTTTTTCTTCTTCTTCAAAGTGAATTCAGCAAGAAAAGAAAAAAAAAGTCATCTCGTACTGCGATTCCCATTCTGCGACTACTTTTCTGGAGCTGTTCTCCAACATTTACAAATACTGTGCATCTCATTACAACTTACAGATTTTATACATGGTGTGGTCAAAAACTTTTCTCCCAACCATGAAGCCATGGTCATCGTCAAGTAAAATTGCACAGACGCAAGTCCTTTCTAATGTAGTCTCCAGCCTGTCATGTTTTCCTAGTATCGGGCGAGTTCCCTGCTTCCATCGGAATAGATGTTTTTGGCTCTGAAACTTTCTGAAAAGGAAAATCCTTTTAACTTTATCGTACTGTTATGCCAAACAGGCATTGCTGGTAAATAGTTTCCCTTTTAAGTTACCACTTAAATTATGTTTGCTTATCCTCAGTGCTGTATATTTTGGCAATTATTATGTTGCTCAAAGTACTCTTGTAAAGGCCAAGTTACAGAAAATGAGCACAATTTTGAGGGTTGCTAATGAAAGCCTTTAAAAGGGATATATGCATCCCTTAGGTGTGCTTATACAATTGCCAGAGTATCCTTCAAGGCAATAGTAATAAAAGCTGCCTCTGGATACTTTGTTGTGAGATAGGTCTGGCTATTACATACAAGTCCGTGATTGAAGAAAATAATTAGCTAATTTTCATACTCTGATCCGACATTACACATTGCAGCCTGGCCGAATAGTTCAGCAAAAGCAAGATTTCCTCCGAGCTGTGTGACATTGGGTACGGTTCGCAACAAAAAAAAAATCCTTTCTGATGCAGGAACGCCAGAGACCACTGCACCAAGGAGCATGCACTTTTATAAAAGGGGTGTCAGGCTGGCTGTCCAATATGCTGGACCTGCTTGTGGATTTTAGAATCCCACAATACATTCCACAATGAATGAGCTTTTGGACCAGGATGCTGGAAAATTTACAATTTTACTGTTTTGGCTGAGAGTGCAGGGTTGACTGACTTTCCTCAAGACACTTCCTCATTAACTCCACCGCCGAAGGTGCACGGATGTTGTGTTTTCACCCTTGTTTGTCTGTTTGCTTATCTGTAAGCAGGATATCTCAAAAAGTTATGGACGGATTCGGATGAAACTTACTGGACAGGTTGGGTGTGTGACGAGGACCAACAACTATAAACAGTATGATATCTCAAAATGTTGTGGATGGATTATGACAAAACTCTGTGTATTGCCCTGATTTGGCACTCGGTAGGTGACAAGAACAAGCCGATTCGATTTTAGTTAAGGTCTGGATGCAGATCCGGCCTATCAGTGGGATACAAAACGTAAACTGTTCAGCCTGGTCGAGCTCTACTGAGTGCAGTTGTAGCTTCTCACTGCAACAGTGGATCCATCATGCCGACAATGGGAGTTCACATCAAATTAATTGACTATTATCACATCTTATGTCTTTTATGATATAAGTAAGTCATGAATTAGCCAATAAGGGTTTTGAGTCAACATGTCGAAGCACCTTCAAAATGAATCTTTGGATAATATATTTTATGAGAATTTAACTTAACCACTTACACTAATAAGTGAAATGGGCCACTATTTGCCTTCCTCTCAGCCATGAAAGTACATGCTATCCACTGCAGGTAAGGTATATTAGAAGTTGCTCAAGGAATGTTAATCCAAGAGCTATCAAGAGGATTGTATTGACAAATGCATCACTGATCCTCTTCCCAAATATGCTCATTTCGATCAAGATCTTGAGCGTGTGGTGACCATGGAAATTTATTGAGTAACCTGCTATGCTTCTTAAAAAATTTCATGGAGAATTTTGGCAAGGTGAGTGGGTGCTTATTTTTAGCCCAGGCTTGCCAAGCAAAAAGCGGGGTTAAGCAATCGGTCGCGTACATAGTTAGAACATATTGTGACGTCCACGGGACTTGAACAGTCCCGCCAACGTAGAATGAGCCGAAACGATGGAGGCGGTTTATTTTTTATAACCCAAAGATGGCGGTTTTAATCGCTCTAAAGCAAACGGGACGAGGAAGGTGGCACGAGTCGCTTTTCACTGAGTTAATAATGTTTATTTCTCTAACCAGAAATAATAATAAGACTCGGCAAGAAGAGGGATCCGGGGCGATTCGACGGGATGGTGGTGTGGGTTCGGGCGTGGGGAAAACACAAACAATTCCAATGGATATACAAATCTCAAACCCTCTAAGGCACCAGGTGTACACACACACACACACACACACACACACACACACACACACACACACACACACACACACACACACACACACACACACACACACACACACACACACACACACACACACACAGTAGCTAGTGGTCAGGCTTGCCCGTGGTGTCGACGCAACAGTCACTGGATTGGCGCCGGACGAACTGGCGTTGCGCTCGTCAGGGGCAGGAGACACGGTGGTGCCGAGGTTCCGTCAGCACTTCCGCGCAGAGCCGCGGTTCCTGCCTGTGAGCTCCAACCAGCCACCGTGGTGCTGTTCCTGGTGGTGTCGACCTCCTGGTGTAGGCGAAAGACCGCTCACAGCCGCTAGGGAGCCAGTTCTGGCGCCAAGATGCGAGCAGGAGAGGGAGGCAGGTCCGCCCGCCGTTCGGTCCCATACTCCGAGCCAGCAGAACTCCAGAGCCAACCGAGGTGAGGCACGAGGCACAGCAAGGCTACGAGACACGACGAATCGAGGAACGAACCAGCGCAACGAGAGAGCGCACTCCGAGACCAACAGCCTCGACCAGACGCTTTCTTTTTATGACCCTTCCTCCCCTTCTTTTCCCAAACAGAACCTTTTTATACTCAAGTCCTCGTCACTTCCAATCAAGCCCTTTTATTGGCCCTCTGCCGTCGCCTTCCGTCAATCGTGATCAAGGGGCGGAGCCATCCGCAGCACTGTCCTGTTATGTCACGGCAAGCCTACAGGGAATACTAAAAGGGGATACGCATATACACTTACCCTAACCCGTCTCCCTATCTAATTACGTGACAATTATCATTTCCCCTTTAAAGAAATGGACATTTACTAGACAACTTATCACCACTGAATTGCTACTTATTATATCGAGATCCTGGTACAACTCGAACAGCATGGCATACCTAATTAAACATCCTAATTACCCTTTGAATGCATACCCCCCCCTCAGACGTAACAATATGTACCTGTCTGCATTTTGTTATTCCCTTTTCTTTGAAACCACTTGTTGAATTAACACGAAATTCTCACCATCCGTTTGACGACTCATGTAGAATGTGTTAATGATAATTATGATGTCATAGGTAACGTATGCCTGGTGTTGGCTCAATGGTTAGGTTTGTGGGCTTGGGATCCTGAGTTCAAATCCCCCTCATCTGTTGAATTAACAGCAGGTGGGGTTGACTGCCTGTAATCCTTCCGAGGTCGGCAAAATGAGTGACAGCATGCTGGCATCCTGCGTCGGAGTGGCGACCCATCCAGGACTGTGCCCAATAGCCAAGGAGACTGCTTAGGCAGCAACAATTCTCTGCACAGAGTATTGTCCCAATTGATGGATAGGTAATGTGGTGCGGCAGCCATTTTGTATTTTTTAAACCTTCAAAAATCTTCTTTGAAACGGCTGAACAGATCAAGGTGAAACTGCACAGATACGACCGCCTTTCCATGAGGAACAAAAAGTTCCCACCTATGATGTTGCAGGTCACATGGTTTGGCAGCCAGATTGGATTTACACTAAAACTTAAAAAAATATTCTCCAAAATGGCTGGAAAAATCGAGGAGAAACTTCAAACACATGTTCTCCAAGCCTTGGGAATCAGGTCAGGTCAGGCCAGATTAGATCTGTGACTTGCTGTTGGTATCCCCCATTTACAGGTATCATGTAAACCTGTACTAACCTGTTCCATGGTCAGGTTGTCGGCGCCAAAATCATCTCCCCCACCAGGTTTTTTGGTGAGGAGGGTGTTTGGATATGACACCCAGCAGGATTAAAAACAAAACCTGTCAAAGGGCAGAGGAGCTCCTTGTGAGCCAACGGCCATCCATATCTAGTACCCAACTGTGTCTGCGGACGTCCTCCTGCAGTTGGGTTACTTCTTATTAGGAGGTTGGTGGCAGGATTTTCACTCTGGCTACCGTAAAACCCTTCATTGCGCAAAACACAAAAACGCAAAGAAATCTGAAAACCCACTCTGTGGGAGTACCTCCTGTGCAGCTTCCCTTCGCAGGGCAGCTCACCGGATGATGGGATTGGGGCAAAGCCTTCGGGACCCCCAATCTTTGATGATAGGAGGGAAACCATGGGGTAACATTCCCGGGTCAGATTGCGGGAGAGTGTGTCGGAGTGGTGCTGAGGTGTCGTCCACCAGACAGCGGTCTCCTTGGGTTAACCTGAGGCGGTCCCTTCCGGTGGGTGCCTGGAATGTCCTTTGCCGAAGAGAGGATGATCACCTGTCTCTGTTATCATCTGAGCTGTTAGACTCTGTTATCATCATTCACGCATTGGGTTCATCCAAGCCCATCCCTCTGAGCACTGCAGTTAGAGCAGGGGGTGGTAGGCTCTTGACAGAGGAGTCCGAGGTGAAGGCTTGCTGAGCCAGTTACTTTCAGCGGTTGTACCAGGCTGATCCCCCAGCTGTCGAGTTAGACGTCAGGGGTGTTACAATCCCTGTTGCTGCCCCTCCAATCAACTGTGGTCCACCTTCGCTTGTGGAAACACAGGCTGCGGTGAACCGGTTGAAATGGGGTAAAGCTCCAGGGATCTGTGGCATCCATGCTGAACTCCTCGAGGCTGGTGGAAATGCTGCACTCGTGTCGATGCATGCAGTTCTGTGCTCTGCCTGGAACACAGGCATCATCCCAACTGACTGGAAGAGGGACCTTGTTGTCCCTCTCTGGAAATGGAAGGGTGATCGCCAAGACTGCAACAACTACTGAGGGGTGATGCTGCTCTCAGTGCCGGGCAAGGTCTTTGCTCAGATAATACTTGATAGGGTTCGCCACCATCTGCTTGAGCACCAGCGTCCAGAGCAGTCAGGCTTTACACCAAAGAGGTCAACGATTGACCGTATCCTTGCTCTTCGGGTCCTCACCGAACCCAGACGAGACTTTCGGCAGGGGCTGCTTGCAGCCTATGTTGATCTCTGTAAAGCATTCGATTCAGTGAATCGGGATGCCCTCTGGAGGATTCTAGGTCTTCTTGGGGTGCCACCAAAACTGATCGATCTGATGTCTGAACTCTACTCTGGTACTGAGAGTGCTGTGAGATGTGGTGGTACCATCTCTGACAAATTTCCAGTTGTTACTGGAGTTCGTCAGGGGTGTGTACTGGCCCCCACACTTTTCAGCACTTGTATGGAGTGGATTCTAGGGAGGAGGACGGAGAGATCAAGCTGCGATGCATCGTTTGGGAATGTCAAGATCTCTGACCTTGATTTCACAGATGATTCAGTCATCTTTGCGGAGATTTTAGCTATCCTTTTGGAGGCCCTCGAGGTGCTGAATGAGGAGTCGGAGCCGCTGGGATTACGGGTTTCCTGGGTCAAAACTAAGATCCAGGCTTTCAATGACATCTTGGATGCTGCTATGTTGTCTGTGCCTGTTTGTGGTGAGCATGTTGAGGTCATGGAGAGATTCACTTACCTTGGTAGTGATATTCATGTCTCTGCTGGCTGTGAGTCAGAGGTCAATAGACGTCTGGGTCGGGCCTGGGGAGTCAAGGATTCACTGGATAATGGGGTGTGGCGCTGCCGGTACCTGTGCGGGAGGACGAAAGTCCGAGTCGTCAGGTCCTTGGTGCTTCCAGTCTTGCTCTATGGATGCGAGACTTGGACTCTGACCAAGGATCTGAGACGGAGACTTAATTGCTTTGGTGCCAGGTCTCTTCAGAGAATCCTCGGCTATCGCTGGTCGGACTTTGTGTCCAACGAGCGGTTGCTGAGAGAGAGACTCAAATGAGATTTGTTACCTGCATAGTCCGTGAGCGTCAGCTGCGTCTGTATGGACATGTGGCTCAATTTCCTGATGCTGAGCCTGCTCACCAGATTTTCTCAGCGAGGGAGTGTCCTGAGTGGAGGAGGCCAATGGTCCGACCACGTGCCTCGTGGTTGATCGGCATCTCAAGGAGATGGGGATGGGCCAGGCATCTTCCTGGGGGATGGCCAGACGGAGGCCCCTGGAGTACCGGCGGAAAGTGGACGCAGCGACGCGCTGCTCTGGCGCATGCTCCCATACCTGACCTGACCTTGGGGATATCAGGGTGTTCATGAATAAATGATGGTTCACATGGTTTGGCAGCCATATTGGATTAAAGGAAAATATATTTTTTAATTCTCTCTCTTCAACTGCTGCATCAATCGACGTAGCCTGGTGTTGGCTCAGTGGTTAGGGTGGCGGCTTGGGATCCAAAAGGTCCTGAGTTCAAGCCCCGTCAGCCGCTGAATTAATACACCAGGAGGTTGACTCAGCCTGTCATCCTTCCGAGGTCAGCGAAATGAGCACCAGTTCCAGTGTGTGTTCTGGTAGAGGGGCACTGCATCAGTGACACAGTCGTGCTTCAAGAAATGATAGCTACCCCGGCAGCTAAGCTGCCATATGACCACCACCACCATCAATCGACGTGAAACTTCAAAATTATGATCTCGTAGTGATCGGGAATATGTATTAAATTTCAATCTGATCGGACGCATGGTCTGGCAGTCAGACTCATTTAAGTTTTTGATTCTGGGTTATTTATTTATTTATGAATAGGGCTCACTTGGCTGCACATGGATGTGTTTGAGGGTGGAGAAGTCGTAGTTGAAACCCGAGTCCTATCCAGGTTCCTCCTGATGACTTCATGTTTGCTTTTTGCTTGTTGTAATAGCTTCAGCCATTATTGTGCTTGGCTGGTGAAAAAGAATGAATAAGAACAAGAAGCTGTATAATTTGGTGTTTCAACGATCTCCCAATTTATACTTCAGCGATCTATTCTCGTGTCTTTATCAGCCTTGGTAGTTATGAAAACACTCGAGAACAAGAATAGAAGCTACTTTGTAAAAGCTTATAAATGTACTCTATAGCAGACTTCTCAAAGTATAATTTGTACACATTTACCTCAGAAGTGTAGATGGATGCAATTACAGATTTGCCGCCAGAAGAGTTGGCTCACACCAAGTCCTTCTCAAGACTGCGTGGGGTACATATTCTATGAATACCATCTAGTTATTTAGAGCAGTGAAGAAGTTCAGAGAATAATTTTATTGGCGTTAATTACAATAATAATAACTAGAACTGCCACTTTATAACTGCTGGCAGTGATGACCGGGTACCCAAACGTGTCCGCCTTTGACACAACTGAAACAACATGAGACTTAAATCATCGTCGCAAAGTTTCGCATTCATCGGAAAAGCGGTGCCTGAGAAAACATGATTTAATGGTGATACAAACACAGGCCTGCTTCGCGACGGCGCAGAACAGACGAGTTACGAACCGGGCAGCACAAAGCGTTCAATTTCCTTATTACTGGCGAACAGATTAAAATGATTAAATAATTCTGGCTGCCAAACCACGCGATCGATCAGGTTGAAATTTTTAACTTTTGTTTCGCATGTCGGCTCAATTTCAAATGTGAAGTTTCGTATATACAGAAGCAGCGGTTCCAGAGTAAACATTAATTAATATTTATCCTTCAATCCAAGATGGCGGCCAAACCATGTGACTTGTGATGTCATAATTTTCACCACATCTGCAAACAGGATCGGAGACGATAAGTGCAAATTTTCACTTCGCCAGGTTAAGCAGTTCCAGAGAAAACATTATTTAATATTTTCTTAAAACCAACATGGCTGCCAAACCCTGGGCCCGATCCCGTTGAAATTTCAAACCCTCATTCCGCATGCGCGTTCCACCATAAAGGTGCTGTTTCATATTTATTGATGCAGTAGTTCCAGAGTAAACATTAATTAATATTTTTCCTTCAATCCACTATGGCTGCCAAACGTTGCGTCGTACCTCAAAAGAGGGTGAGAACTTTTTATTCGTCATGGAGAGGCGGTCATAGTGGTGGAGTTTCCCCTGGATCTGTTCAGCCGTTTCAGAGAAAAAGACGTTTGAAGATATTGTTTTTCAATCCAAGATGGCTGACGAACCATGTGACCTATGACATCAGAAATTTATATTCTGCTTCCAACTGGGTATTGGAACACGTTCGTGAAGTTTCGTGTTAATTGTTAAAGGTGCGTTTTTCTATCCAAGATGGCCGCCAAACCATGTGACGTGTGATGTCATAATTTTTACCATGCGTGCATACTGCCCTATCGATGATAATTACAAATTTTCGATTCGTTTGGTTAAGCGGTTCCAGAGAAAACATTATTTAATATTTTTCTTAAATCCAAGATGGCGGCCAAACCATGTGACTTATCAATTCGAAATTAACAAACTTATATCGCCTTCCTGTCCCGAATACAGTTCTGAAATCTCCCTTCATTGGGCCAGCGCTTCTGGAGAAGAAGATGTTTGAAGGTTTTCGGGTTTTTCAAGATGGCCGCCAAACCATGTGACCGATCAAGAACAAATTAACAAACTTGAGAAAGGACCTCATGGGGAATATATGTGTGAAGTTTCGTCTTAATCTATCTTGCCCTTCTGGAGAAGAAGATTTTTAAAATTTATTCATTTTCAATCCAAGATGGCTGCCGAACCTTGTGACCTATGATATCATAAATTTAAATTCTGCTTTCCATCGTCGACCCGAACAAGTGTGTGAAGTTTCGTGAAAATCGGATAAGGTCTATTTTTCTATCCAAGATGGCCGCCAAACCATGTGACTTCTGAGGTAAAAGTTTTTTACCATGTATGCAGACTTGAGGGAGGAAGGCACTTGCAAATTTTC
>NC_140971.1:38645507-38668007 GCF_056783735.1 Eptatretus burgeri | reverse complement strand
ATAGTAGCGAGAGTGGCATAGTAACGAGATTTTGTAAAAATGGCCTTATTTTCTCAAGTTACAATTAATTTTGGTGCTACAAGCGCGCTGGGCTTCCTCGAACGGAACGATTTCCTCCTCGACAGTTACCTCGTCATCTTCGCTTTCCACCGGCTCCTCACTGCACAGAATCTCCTCCAGCGTGAAATACCCGCCAGTCGCGAGGCGCTCGTCGGCTTCGAGAAAGTCAGACAGCTCGATCTCCTCGTTCTCGTGCATCTTTTCCTCGGCAGGCAGAGCTTCCCAGATGTCGGGCAGCTCCGCATCCTGTGGCTCAGTTTGGATCTCCTCTTCGATGAACTTGGCCTTCGCGAAACAGTTCCTGATCGTCGACTTGCCGACCTGCTCCCAAGCACGCCGGGCAACGTGTAGAGCGTCGAGCAACGTGAACTTGAACTCCTTTCCCCCGTCTATGGCCTCAAGCCGGCGGCATAGCAGGAGCTTCTTGTAGTGGCGCTTGAGGTTCTCTATGATTCCCTGATCCATTGGTTGCGAATTGGCTGTCGTGTTGGGTGGGAAGAAGACCAGTTGGATGTTGTTCAGCTCGAGCTCGGGAGGGTGGCCAGAGAAGTTATCGAGACAGACCAGCACTCTGCGTCCCTGCTGGCCGAGTCGTCCGTCCCACGCACGCAACATCTCCTCGAAAAGCTCCGCCGTCATCCACGCCTTCGAGTTCGCCTTGTACTTGACCGGGATCTCTTTGTTCTTGAAGGCACGGGGTTTCTTGGAATTGCCAATCACCAGAAGAGGGAACTTCTCACTGCCGCTCATGTTTGCCCCAACCAGAAGAGTGATCCTTTGCTTGCTTTTCTTTCCTCCAGTACACCGCTCTCCCCTAAAAGCCATGGCCTTGTTCGGAAGCAGCTGCCAGAAGAGTCCAGTCTCGTCCAGGTTGAAGACGTCGTCTGCGGAGAACTGCCCGAGTAAGGGCCGGAGAACCTGTTGTTGCCACTCAAGAAGGGATTGCGAATCCACCGCTCCAGCTTCGCCCTGCACTGTCTTGAACATGATGCCGTGGCGCTTCTTGAAATTGCCCAACCAACCGTTGCTCGCCATGAAGTCTGGGATGTGCATCAGCTCGGCCAGTTTCATCGCCTTCTCCTTGATCAGATCGCCGCTGACAGGCACATTCTGTCCTCTTGATTGCTTCAGCCACATGAGCACTCCCTCATCAAGCTTCGGGTCGTGAGCCTGTGTCAACTTCATGCGCTTCGATGGAAATCCAGCTTTGATTGCAGCCTCGATTGCATCCTTCTTGCTGAGAATGGCCTACACGGTGGTTCTCTTAACTTCGACGCCCCATTTCTTGCTAATCTCCCTGGCCAACTTGGACTGATTTGGCTCCTTCTTCACGGCATCGATGATCTCCTTCTTCTCTTTCAGCGTAAAGTCGGTTCGCTTGCGTTTCTGAGCTGACATTATGGGCTGAAATTGAAAAAAAATGATGTCACTGTTGTACGTGTGCCTGCGTGTCTGTGTGTGTGCTCGCGCTTTTTTGTGTCTCGTTGTGCGTGTTGTGATTGGCTTGTTGTGGCTGGCATCGGGGAGAAGAATCGCGTGTTTTGACACAGTCTGACTATGCGCGTACGTATTGAGTTATGTTGTGCGCAGCTGGACTGTAGTTGGTCGCTTCGCCTTTGGACGTGAGTGTGATAATCGAGCACTGCGCAATACAGACTTTTTCACGACTCGTGCCTTTTAACAGTCACACAGTAGTGGCATGGTAGCGAGAGTAGGGGGTGGCATAGTAAATTTATTTTGTATTGAATTTTGTCGGGACCGAGCAAAAGTGGTATAATAGCGAGAGTGGCATAGAAGCGAGGTGGCATAGTAACGAGCTTTGACTGTACCTGAATTTTGGTAAGTCATTAACCCTTTGTTTACTAACTTTACTCCGAAGTCCCACCACTTATTAATTGCTATATGAAATTAATTAATTACTTGGTTCAACTTAATTCATAAATATATTATTATTTGTTAAATATTAATTACTTGGTTCAACTATCTATTGGTACTTGTCAGTCCACACAGATGGTTAACTAAAAGAGCTTGAAACAGATAGCTCATGCATTACCAGGATATCAACACCTCCTTTGTAATAAGATACTAAGACTTCCACCAACTGCATGCAAATATCTAAAAATGGTTTAAAAAAATCAAAGCAGGGTTAGTCATCATGGTTGAATGAAGTAAAAAGAGAGGGATGGAGATAGAGAGAGACAGAGACAGAGACAGAGAGAGAGAGACAGACAGACAGAGAGAGAAAGAGAGACAGAGACAGAGACAGAGAGAGAATGTAATGCATTTCCCATGAATATAAAAGACAGCTTAAATGGGAGATGCCTCACCAAAATATACTATCACTTCTAGTGAGATCTTGAAAATTATTTCAACTTATTGACTGCCTGATTCAATGGCCATCTGAAGAAATCAACTGGGAATGTCCATCATCGAGGTTTCTACCCTTCAATCCTCCAACCCCCAAGACGAGTTTTACATCCATGAAAACCTACTTGTAGTTAAGAGGATTCTTACTTAAGAGTAAATGCACCATCAACTTTAACAATCACCGAGGGCAAGGCTCGTGAACCTAAGTGAAAGTTTAATGTCTAACATGACATTAAACTGGACTAAGTCTTAATCTAAGTGAAAGCCTGTATAGTCTCACGTTTTGACCAGGAGTCTCCCATTTTTGGAGACAGCCCCTCCTCTTCCTGACCTGGCCCTATTTTAAACAAATTGCCCAATCAGGTCCCATTTTCAAGCGAAACCTCATGTGAAGTATTTTTTCATGGCATGACATCCGTAATGAGAAGTTGGAAATTATGACAAGTTAATATAATGTCGACAGACTCCCTCTTCTCTGCTTGGTGTTTGTTGCCTGTCGTGCTCAATAGTAAATACAGTTTATTCCCAGTTTGTGTCATCCGTATTTTCTTGATGTGCCTTTAATACCATGTATTGTATCATGAGTATCAGCTCGTATTACTCATTTATAAGAGGTTATTGATAATCCATGTAGTGTGTTACCTCGTATATCAAGTGGTAACTAAAGGTATTATTCTGGTCAATTCATTTGGTTTTCATAATATTACTGTTTAATCATAGCAAGCTGGGTTCAAGTAACAATTGCAACCCAGACAAAACCAAAAACAATCATAATAACTTCTCTTTTTTTTTTTAAACATTAACATTACAAAGCATTTCGTTTTAAAAGTCTTCTTGAACCCAGCAGTTGCTCGTGTGCTCCAACATTAAAAATATCGTCGTCAACTTTTCTGGGAACTTCACAGATATGTACTTATAAAGTCATACACTTGTGCTGCGATAAGTGTCAGCACAATGTTAAAATATCCACACGATTGTACTGAAATTAGAGTAATATTGACAAGTTAATACATAAAATCATAATAGTTATTTACATTACATTATTTATTATTTAGACAAAACTATTAATGTGCATTTGCCATGATCTAATTCAAAGCTCATTGGGAAATCTTCGAAGGTGCATCCACCCCCGCCCCCCATCCCCATCCCAGCTCGTAATTGAAAAGTTGGAAAGAGCAAACGTGAATATTTCATGAGGAAGCTGAGGCTGCTGTGGAGGTCGCTTTGCTGTTGAAATTGACGACGGAATTACATTCCATAAAGTAAGAGAAACCAATGAAGGGAAAAGATTTCCTTCCATACAGCTACCGAGAACAATTGAAAGAAAGGAGGAGGGGTGGAGGAAGAGATTTCTGTAAAGTGAGAAAGTCCAAAAAAAAAAAGACATTTTTGTAAAGCACAGATAATTGCACATCAAATTAGTATGGAATGGGATTAGCTGCCGGTGTCATGTGATACGAGAACTAAATGGTAAATGCAGACGCAGCTACTACTTACTGTAAGGAACACACTCGTATTGAACCTCGAGGAATTTGTAGGTTCCAGGGCAGGGATCTTTGAAAACCTCATCTCCTGCAACGACCACGCACTGTGTACGGTTGTTACACCTGCAAGAAGGGACAGACGCACATCAATTAAGATGAGGTAAATGCAGGTAAAATACAAATTAAGCCAACTGTGGGGAATATGGAGATGATGGCAAGATACAAATGACAATGAAGATGGACTGTTTCAGAGACAATCGGAATTTGAAAAAGGATGGCAATTGATAAATGAGGATAAGATGGAAATATTAATTTGGAAAACAAGACAAAAATACAGCATGATCAGCGATTAACGGCATTTGTCTGACTTTTACCACAGCGAGAGCTGCAACGTCAGCTTTCGAGCGAGAAAATCTGCCCATCAAACCTTTGTGACATTATCTTGAAAGTCTCAGGGAGGTAACAGTGAACGTTCTCCATTTTGCTTGGATCTGAGTCACAGATGTGGTTATCTGTGCGCCCGTAGTTGGCACTTTCGATCAAGATGACATCACTGCCTGGGCACCGCAGGTCGATGCGGTAGCGCTCACAGGAGAGCTCGCGTCGAACCAGGCCCAATGGCATTGCCATGCCATTGTAAGCTGCTGGAAGTGGTGGGAGGACAGTGAAGAAAACAGGGGGATGGGGGGGGGGGAAGGTGTGTAGGAGAAAAGAAAAATAAAGAATGAAAAGGTGATGATTTTCCTGACAAGCAAAGTTCCTGCCTCATAATTATGGGAGCAGGGCTAACATTGTGACACTAGATTTCTGACAGACAATGGTAATTGGAGATCAAACCTACAATGACAGGTGTGAGATTATGAGCTGAAGGAGAAAGATAAGGGACAGGTAATAATAGATTTTTGCGCAATAAGAAAAAATATTTCAGAACATTCGAAGCATAACTGATGAATTGGCCAATAATAATTAATAACCTCTATTTTATTGTTGACATTGCTTTTAACATCATGCAAAAGCATCCAGCCAACAGGATAGCACATGTAACAGCACAATACACAGTCATGCAACACCATTAAGTCTTCCACCTTAACACCTTCAAGTCTTCCACATTAACACGTTAAAGTCTGCCACCTTGAACCTTTCACATCGTGGCCAGTCAGCAACACGGTATGTGCACGTGTAGCCACAAACAATGTCATCTGAGCCCATGCTGCTATCTCTCTAAGCAAAGAAACTTTGATGTTGAAGTTGCAGTGTACTGACTCAGGGTGAAACGATGCTAAGATAAAAACGATAGTTGAGGGAAAAGATTTTCAAATATTTCAAAGAGTGCTTTCATAAATGGTGGCTGTTACTTGATACTTCACAAAAAAATAATCCAAAGATATGATCATTGTTCAAAAGGAAAATAAAACAGAGGGGGGGGGGGATAGACATCGCAAGCAGCATAGAAAGGCAATATATATATGCTGGCAGGGCTTGGGGGTGGGAGGGGGGCACTCATGTGTTTGCATTAGTGTGGGGAGGAAGGAGTGGGTGGGTTGGGTGTGAGGGGGGGGGAGTGGATGCAGGGAGAGACTGACGGATGAGAGGGAGAGTGAGCTAATCAGTGGCAGCCTCAAGGGAAGTTGCCGTAAGTTCACCTCAGGCTCCCAAGATCAATAGTTATCTCTCAAATTCATTCGGGCAAACAAATTGCCAAAAAATTCCATCCTCAGCACTGAGTGTGTATCAAAGATTGCAATAGCCAGGGCTAATAACCAACACAAAGTTACCGCAATTTTTAGAAAATATGAACCATTAAAATAAACCGAACATTTCCTTATCAAACTTTCACCTGATTAGCACATAGACCAACCAGTTGTGGAACCCTTTTTCAAATCATTTTCCAGAATGGCTTATGGCAACAGAATTGCAGTTGGTTGCCTTTGCTGAAGTTAAATATTCTCACCTTCTGGTGTGATGGAATCACTCAAGCCCTGTCAGCTATGAAGTAGGCTGGGCCATTATGTTAGCATGCAAACTGTCCCACCGTTTTTGTGGTTTATACCATTCCTGATGTGGATGCTCAAGAAAATTGATTTGACTAATAAAAATAGTGTCAAAGGCACCTTTTATGCTCCTCTTGGCAGTTATCATTAAAAGCTGTATTATCGGTTCAGCACTGCTCTATGGTGAGGTATGGCCTCCAGGGAAAAGTGCCAAGAATATTATTACATATATGAAGGACAGATATTGGAGAGCAACGGCAACTGAGGAATAGACCAACAGAGCAAATGGCATTTCATCTAACACGTTCATTTGTTGGAATACAACATGCTCCCTTTGTCCCTAATATTATAATCATGAGTTGTTAACCACATATCCCTTTTTCTGTTCATGAACCACCCCAGATAAAAAAATGCTTCAGTTAGAATGATAGTAGATGAGAGTAGTACTCTCATATACTATAGTTGGTAACAGGTCCTACTACAGTAGTCTGCAGAGACTTAACTACAGGAAAAGAATGCTATTTTTTTGCCTGGGACAACATTGTACAAAAAGATAAGCCGCATATTAATGTTTTTTTTGCGGTAATCTTCATCCTGATGAAGCAGCACTTGTATGGAAGGAAGAAAGGAAGGATAGCCGAGGAATCTTGAGCAACACTTACACTCATCCAGTACAGGTCCACATCACCTGTAATGTTCATGGAGTTATAGACTATTACATGTAATACTAGCCTGGTGTTGGCTTAGCGGTTAGGGTGGTTGTTTGGGATCCTAGGGTCCTGAGTTCGAGCCCCGTTTCCACTGAATTAACACCAGGAGGTTGACTCAGCCTGTCATCCTTCCGAGGTCGGTGAATTGAGCACCAATATACTGGTAATAGGGGCACTGCATCAGCGGCATAGCCGCACCCCCTAACCAACGATGCAACCAGCAGCCAAAAAGGCAGCACCCGATGGGAACATGTAATAATGATGAATAACTAGAAAGGCACTTGGTAGAGCGGATACCTCCACCAGGCTGAACAGTTTACATTTTGCATTCCACTGCGAAGCCGGAACTGAATCCGGACCTGAACCAAAATCGAATCACCTTGTTCTCGTCACCCAACCAACTAATCCACCAAGTTTTGTTATAACCAGTCGACACAACTTTTTGATATATCGTGCTATTTTTCGTTTTTGGTCCAATCTCTCAATGGATGCCTGGTGTTGGCTTAATGGTTAGGTTGGTGGGCTTGGGATCTTAGGATCCTGAGTTCAAATCCCACTCAGCTGTTGAATTAATACCCGGTGGGGTTAACTCAGCCTGTCATCCTTCCGAAGTTGGCAAAATGAGTGCCAGCTTGCTGGCATCCTGTGTCGAAGTGGTGACCCATCCAGAATTGTGCCCAATAGCCAAGGAGACTGCTTAAGCAGGACCAACGCTCTGCACAGAGTATGGTCCCAATCTCCTCTCTCCTCCTCTCAATGGTGAAGAATCACGTAAAAAATTAAAAACTTCTTGTATCCATATCCGGATCTTCACTAAAATCTAATCGATTCATCTTTGTCACACACCCGTTGTAACCATTCCACCAAATTTGGTCTGAATCTGTCCACAACTTTTTGAGATATCCTGCTCACAGAGACAGACAGAAAGACAGAGGCGAAAACATAACCTCCGTCCACCTTCAGTGACTGAGGTTAAAATGTTACGTGCTGCTTTCCTGCTTAATGCTATGCATTTAATAAGGACAGAGCATGGAGAAACAACCATAGGATAGCAACCATTGTGCAGGCTTTATGGGCCAGTCTCCTCCTGCATCAATGTTCCTTGTAAGGAAACTCAAATTATTATTATGACTTCCAAGTTAAGAGGCATAGATAAGCAGAATGGACAGCATTCAGAAAAATAAAGTCATCAAAAGCAACTAGTGCCCTTGTGTCTGAAAAGGAAAGTTTCAAATCAATGTGTTGTCTCAGCAATGACAGGCAGTCAAACATGGTCTCCATCAAAGAATATGGAGCAAAAATTGATGACCCTGCAAAGGCCATATAAAGATTCTGTCTTGGCACAACCAAAAAGAAAGAAAAGAAAGTAACAGAAAACAATAATCTGTGACATTCTGGTCATAATCACACACTTAAGAGCTGTAGATACAGCAAGTAGAATTGATAACTGGTGGATAACATGAATGACAAACTGGTTCTCATCTCCAGAAAAGGCCTTGAAAGAAGCAGAGGGAGACCAAAGATCATATGGAGAGATTAAATTGAAAAAATAATTCCTCGAGTCCGATACTCAAATTGTGGCGGAATGAACAGAGCGCACCATGTTGAGGGAGGCCATAATCCTACAGTGGACTGAGTAGGCTGGTGAGATCGAATGAAGTCAAGATGCAACAAAAACACTCATGGTCATTGTGATGCGTGTTCATGCTGTAGACTTGGTGTCTTGGCCTAATTAACCAGGGAGGTTATGGCAGTGGCCCAGCCTAATCCCACAGCACGATGAACGGCTATCAGACTCTCCAAGGCAACGGGAGAGCACAAGTAGTTTTAATGATTAAGCGTGTACCCAAACTATTCAGGCAGTCTCGTATTGTGTATTCCACAGCAGTTTTTACTTCTCATTACCGATTTCTATTCAGTATTATCAATACTTTCCACCTCCTTGGTTTTTGTTTCTCCTTGTTTTCTCTTGGATCCTTCTCTGAGAAAAAGATTTTGAACATAGAAAGTACGTAAAATAAAACCATGATGGCAGTAAGAGGTGAACTGAACTCTGATTTTCTGTCTTGCTGCCAATGAAATGATTAGAGACAAAAATCCTTTGGCGTATTACATTAACTTGTATGTTGAAAAACAAGTTGGCATTTGTTGAACTCTGTGAAGTTCTTCCACAAGGTTTTTAAAATTCACTCTGCAGAACAAATTCTTTGCAAATGAATTAACGTACGACATGATTTACTGCTTGAATGATTGTGGTGATTATTATTTTACAGAAATGTCTGTCATGTAAACTGGAATGTGCATGCTACTCTTGTATTTGTGCTAAGTAGAAAGACCCGCTCTCTTTGGGAGCATTGGCAAGTCGTCTCCCACGCCCCCACTCACAAGGGGAGGGATGCGGGGGAGGGGTTACCCTGGGTGCAACCAACACGTGTGCAAAATTTGATGGATATCGGGTGAAAGTCATGAGGATTATTACCTCCGCCACCAAGAGTGGACAGAGGTTATGTTTTCGTGTGTGTGTGTGTGTGTGTGTGTGTGTGTGTGTGTGTGTGTGTGTGTGTGTGTGTGTGTGTGTGTGTGTGTGTGTACAGTAAATCTCAAAAAGTTGTGGATGGATTCAGAAGAAATTTAGTGGACAGGTTTGGGTGTGTGACAAGGACGAATTGATTAGATTTTCGTGAAGATCCGGATTCTGGTTCTGAGATTTTAAAAATTGATTCTTCACCATTGAGAGATCAAAGCCTGGTGTTGGCTTAGTGGTTAGGGTGGCGGCTTGGGATCCCAGTGTCCTGAGTTCAAGCCCGGTTGGCTGCTGAATTAACACCAGGGGGTTGACTCAGCCTGTCATCCTTCCAAGGTCGGCGAAATGAGTACCAGTGTACTGGTCCCGGTGTATGCCCCGGTTAGAATAGGTGTACCATATCCCTGTGTGTCGTAAGAGGCGACCAGGGTTGGCGTCAGGAAGGGCATCCGGCCATAAAACATTGCCTCAAGAAAAAGCCAAACCCCTGCACAGCAGGAAAAAATGGCTGTAAAAACGGTCATATATATATATATATACATATATATATATATATATACATATATATATATATACATATATATATATATATACATATATATATATATATACATATATATATATATACATATATATACATATACATATATATATATATATATACATATACATATATATATATATATATATACATATATATATATACATATATATATATATACATATATATATATATATATATATATATACATATATATATATATATATATATATATACATATATATATATATATATATATATATATATATATATATATATATATATATATATATACATATATATATATACATATATATATATACATATATATATATATATATATATATATATATATATATATATATATATATATATATATATATATATATATATATATATATATATATATATATATATATACATATATATATATATACATATATATATATATATATATATATATATATATATATACATATATATATATATATATATATATATATATATATACATATATATATATATATATATATATACATATATATATATATATATATATATATATATATATATATATATATATATATATATATACATATACCATTGAGAGATCAGGAAAATAACAATATATAGCACGATATCTCAAAAGGTTGTGGATGGATGATGACAAAACTTGATGGACAGGTTGGGTGTATGACAAGGAAGAGTTGATTCAATTTCGGTGAAGATCCGAATCCGGATACGAGAATTTTTTAATTTTTATAAGTTATTCTTCACCATTGAGAAATGATGCCAAAAACGACATGGCAAAAAGTTGTGGATGAGTTATGACAAAACTGGGTGGATGAGTTGGTTAGATGACAAGAACAAGCCAATTTGATTTTGGTTCATGTCAGCAGATTTGGCCCATCACGTAAACTGTTCAGCCTGGTGGAGTTACGTGTTCTACCGAGTACCGTTCTAGTTACCCTTGCCAGAGGAGAGGGTACTGCATTTAGGTCCATTTGTCTGTCTGTTTGTCTATTTGTTTGTCCGCACAGAACGTGAGTTCAGTTTTTCTATGCAACCGCTTGTCGGTGGGACAAAAAATTTCACCAGAGCGACAACTCATGTAGAATAACAATGACGTCATAGGTCACGTGGTGTGGCAGCCATGTTGGAAAAAAGAAAAACTTTGGACCTTTGGATCTCCAAAAGTGCACAATGGGGGGAAAAAAATGTCAAAACTTGGCATATGGTAAGTACTCCACATGGGCAATAAGCATGATTATTTTAATGTCATTGGTGCCTTTGTTATAACATCATAACTGCATACGCAGAACGCTACATCTGATCAGTATGAAACATTTGAGGGTCATCTTGGGATAAATTGGTCCACAGAAGAAAAATAATTCCGACGTCATCAGTTACGTGATTCAGCAGCCATATATATATATATATATATATATATATATATATATATATATATATATATATATATATATATATATATATATATATATATATATATATATATATATATATATATATATATATATATATATATATATATATATATATATATATATATATATATGGCTGCAAAAGTAGGTATACAGTAAAGAAAAACAAAACATGCACACAAAACGTATTTTATTGATTATACAAGCATATCAATAATAAACATATTAATCCCTCAAATGTTCAAATTAAATGAATTAGCATATTAAATGAATCCTAGCACCACTATTATAATACTGGTAATACTGGTATAATCCTAACTGTATATATATTGTTGTGGTTACCAGATTCGCAAACCACCATTCAGGTCCCTTAGGTGAGGTATCTCGGTAAGTGCATGTGTAGTTAGGCCCAAACCCGTTGTCTAGTGGGAATACATGTCATTTATACGTGCTGCGACTTCAGGATAGCCGTTTTTCTTTCACTATCTTTATTTTGGACCAACCGCCATGATCACAACCACAACATCAACCACCAACCACAACCACCGCTTCACCACAACCGCCACGACCTTCCCGTCACACCTCGCCACCGTAGCATCGCCACCGTTCTTGCCCCGCTGTGGGTACCGGTGTTGGACTCATGCAGAACGCGCGTCGAACAGCGTGTACAAAATCACGGATTTTCTGCTTCAAAAACGGATCAAAAACGACACACGCCCACTTTTTGCCGTCCAATCGGTGAGCGAGGGGCGAATTGGCCCCGCCCCCAGGGCGATCGATATATGCAAATTTGTGGATCAAAAAGCCTTCACGCCCACTTTTTCTCGGGCCAATGGGGAGCGAGGTGAAAGGTCAAAGGGAGGGGGTCAAAGGCGAAGTTACGGGGGGATAAAAGGACGGTGTTCGTCAGTCAGGAGAGGGTCGCAAAACAAGAACGAGAGAGTCGCAAACAAGAACGAGAAGGAGTCGAGAACGAGAAGGAGTCGGAACGGAGGGGACGAGTGTGGAAGACTGGAGCCCGAAGCCTGCAGTGGCTGGAGAAGCTGAAGAGAGTCGGACGAGGGGGTGCTCGCGTCGGTGCCAGGAGCTGCACGCCCGAGGGAGGCCGGCAGCGCGACCTGGCCGAGGTGGAGACGCACACCAGGGATAATAAAGATCCTCTATACCCCGAGCATCAGCAACCCCCTCCTGTTTCCCCCCGCGCTGAGATAGTGCGACCAAGGGGGCCCCGTTCCCACCCCCTGCCTGACACTGTCCACGAGGCCCGCGGGTTGCGGGGCCATCGCCGCTCCGCGTCTCATCACCAGACGGGTAGGCCCGACCCGGTCTCGGCCTCAGGCCTGCCCCATCCTTGGGGGTATTTCTTTTCCTTGGTTTTGGGTATGTGTTGTCGGCGCCGTCTGTGAAGTAGAATTGTATAAGTGTTGCCGTGTGCTCGGTAGTCGGTATTAGCTCTGCACTGTGTTTTCACTTTTATGTTTGCTTTTTGTGTAAATGGAATTGTGTTTTCTTTTTTTTGTGTGCATTTGGTGGAATTGTATTTGTGTGCTTCCCGTGTGCCGCGAATAAATGTGCTTTATTGTTGAACTGTTCTCCCGCTTCGCTTCGTCTTTTCCCCCATTGAACCCTCATCTTGCTTCACGTAAAGGGTTGGTAGTGGGCTGAGTACGCCCGATAATTAATCGAACCGTCGAGGTCGACGATAACACTGCTCGGTTATTCTGATAGTACGGAACGGGTCGCTTAAGTGGCCCGTGTCCGAAGTCGACCTGCGGCGAGGTGCGATCGCCCGGTCTACCCTCCGCGTGGGTACTTAGGTAGTTCGAATTTGGCGAGCAACCCTATCCCACGCGGGGGCTGATTGGCTCGATCGCGGTGAGACCGAAAGGTCCACCCGTGACTGGTTCCCGGCGTTAGTCCGAGAGGGTCACGACTGGATTGTCCGTCCGGTGGGCGACGTGCCGCGATTCGAGTTACGTGGCCGTCGCACGCCGGCGGGCGCGAAGACCGCAACAATATATATATATATATATATATATATATATATATATATATATATATATATATATATATATATATATATATATATATATATATATATATATATATATATATATATATATATATATATATATATATATATTGTTGTGGTTACCAGATTCGCAAACCACCATTCAGGTCCCTTAGGTGAGGTATCTCGGTAAGTGCATGTGTAGTTAGGCCCAAACCCGTTGTCTAGTGGGAATACATGTCATTTATACGAGCTGCGACTCTTCAGGATAGCCGTTTTTCTTTTACTATCTTTATTTTGGACCAACCGCCATGATCACAACCACAACATCAACCACCGACCACAACCACCGCTTCACCACAACCGCCACGACCTTTACCGTCACAACTCGCCAGCATCGCATCACCGTCATCTCGCGCCACTCATGGGCACCGATGCTGGACTCGTGTAGGGCGCACGTTGAACAGCGTGTACAAAATCACGGATTTTCTGCTTCAAAAACGGATCGAAAACGACACACGCCCACTTTTTGCCGTCCAATCGGTGAGCGAGGGGCGAATTGGCCCGCCCCCAGGGCGATCGATATATGCAAATTTGTGGATCAAAAGCCTTCACGCCCACTTTTTCTCGGGCCAATGGGGAGCGAGGTGAAAGGTCAAAGGGAGGGGTCAAAGGCGAAGTTACGGGGGGATAAAAGGACGGTGTTCGTCAGTCAAAGGAGTCGTAAAAGTCGGAGCGAAAGAGTCAGCAGAACGAGAACGAGGGGTCGGAGAGTCGCAAGAGAGAACGAGGGAGAGTCAGCAGAACGAGAACGGAGAGTCAAGAAGAGGAGAGTCGGAAGCAGAGGGTCAAGACTTCGCGGGCGGTGGAGCTGCTCGTCGTGTGCGTTGGAGTCGGAACGGAGGGGACGGAGCTGTGGAAAGGCGGCGACACCAGACGAGGGGGTGCTCGCGTCGTGCAGGAAGCTGCACCCGAGGGAGGCCGGCAGCGCGACCTGGCCGAGGTGGAGACGCTCGTCGCATATAATAAAGATCCTCTATACCCCGAGCATCAGCAACCCCCTCCTGTTTCCCCCCGCGCTGAGATAGTGCGACCAAGGGGGCCCCGTTCCCACCCCCTGCCAGGCACTGTCCACGAGGCCCGCGGGTTGCGTGGCCATCGCCGCTCCGCGTCTCATCACCAGACGGGTAGGCCCGACCCGGTCTCGGCCCCAGGCCTACCTCATTCTTGGGGTATTTCTTTTCCTTGGTTTTGGGTATGTGTTGTCGGCGCCGTCTGTGAAGTAGAATTGTAAAAGTGTTGCCGTGTGCTCGGTAGTCGGTATTAGCTCTGCACTGTGTTTTCACTTTTATGTTTGCTTTTTGTGTAAATGGAAGTGTGTTTTCTTTTTTTGTGTGCATTTGGTGGAATTGTATTTGTGTGCTTTCCGTTCGTCGCGAATAAATGTGCTTTATTGTTGAACTGTTCTCCCGCTTCGCTTCGTCTTTTCCCCCATTGAACCCTCATCTTGCTTCACGTAAAGGGTTGGTAGTGGGCTGAATACGCCCGATAATTAATCGAACCGTCGAGGTCGACGATAACACCGCTCGGTTATTCTGATAGTACGGAACGGGTCGCTTAAGTGGCCCGTGTCCGAAGTCGACCTGCGGCGAGGTGCGATCGCCCGGTCTACCCTCCGCGTGGGTACTTAGGTAGTTCGAATTTGGCGAGCAACCCTATCCCACGCGGGGGCTGATTGGCTCGATCGCGGTGAGACCGAAAGGTCCACCCGTGACTGGTTCCCGGCATTAGTCCGAGAGGGTCACGACTGGATTGTCCGTCCGGTGGGCGACGTGCCGCGATTCAAGTTACGTGGCCGGCCGCACGCCGGCGGGCGCGAAGACCGCAACACTGGTGTCAGGAGTGGGATACAAATTCATCGCCCTCCTCGCGGCACTGGTATCGGAGAACAGGAAAACGGGCTGTCCTGTCTCCAATTAAATTTACGGGAATCGGTCCAGGGGTGAGAGAAGCGACCCCCGATTCCCTCCAAATTACGAGCGAGCAAATTAACCCTTCACGAGAAGCAAGATGGCGTCTCAAGGCGAGCGGGAGCCGGGGGTATTAGAAATGTATATGTGTAGTAATGTAGAATCCATGGTCCAGGATGGAATCCCCGAGCAGGAAATGTTGATTGTGCAGGAACACGGACTCGCCCAACTGAACCCAGGGCCCGAGGTGGGTGCGGCGGCGGCCACGGTGTATGACACCTCCCCCCCCCTCTCCACCAAGACCCTTCCCCAACCCCTGCCGAAATGGCTCACTCAAGCGCACCCGACATGGCCCAGCTATTCACCATGCTGGCACAAATGAATGCGGAAATGAAAGGCATGAACGAAAAGATGGATGCGAATATGAATGAAGTGAAAACGACGATGGATGCGAATACACAGCAAATGAAAAACGAAATGAAAGGCAATACACAACAAATAAACGAAAAGATGGATACAAAAATGAACGGAATGGAAACAAACATGAAGGAGGAAATGAAAAAGCTACGGGGTGAGACGCAGAACATGGGCCGAAGCCTGCAGGCGGGCATGAAGGCCGTGACCGGGGAGATAAAAATGGCGACTCCACGTGTGGGAGCAAACGAGCTGGGTGGGGGTGCAACGGCTGACAGGCCCGCGGTGGAGGCGGGTGAAAAAATAATTCGTGGAACGTGTTGGGCGAGGGTCGTGACGATGACCGAAAGGGAAAAATTAAATGGGGAGACCAAAACGTGTGAGACGAGACACGAGGTGACGACAACAGAAATAATAGTTGAGACAAGGGAGGTAAAGGGTGAAGAGTTGGCAGAGACACGGGAGATGGGAACGATAGAGGGAAGACTACACGATGAAGACGGGGTGAGTGACGCGCACACACACACGGAGGTAGTGGAGGACAATGGGGGTGAGCTGGCGGACTGTGTAGAGACCCAGTGCGAGCAGCTGGATGGCCTCCTCCAGGAACGAGGGGAGTGAGTATGCCCCCTTGAGGCGAGTCACGACCAGGTGAGTTCGGTCGTGCTTTGCGAGGTTGAGGGGACGGGTGCTGTGGACGGGTGCACGGAGAGCTTGGGGGGTATAGAGGCCCCGGAGACCCTTGTGGGGACACGAATCCCCAGTATGGTTGTCCCTGTGTGTGTGGTGCAAGGTGTGAGTGCGTCCCCGTGTGTGGAAGCGACCCCGTGTGTGAGTGGTGTGGTGGCGATGGTGCCAGAGTACGTGCTTCCCAGCACGCCGTGTGTGGATGAGGCACCGTGTGTGAGAGAGGCCGTGTGTGTGGATGAAACGGCCAGTATGAATGAGGCACCACGTGTGAGTGGTGTGGTGGCGATGTTGCCGGAGTACGTGCTTCCCAGCACGCCGTGTGTGGATGAGGCACGAAGTGTGGATGAGGCACCGCGGTTGAGTGCCCCCGCGTGTGTGGATGAGGCACGGAGTGCGAGTGAGGCACCGCGGGTGAGTGCCCCCGCACGCGTGAGTGAACGGCCGTGTGCAAGGTCGCTGTGTGCAAGGGAGACCGTGTGTGTGAGAGAGCGGTATGAGAGGGAGATGTCGGTTGGCATGCGGGAGCACGCAGCCGCGTCTCCCGGTGTGAATGTGATGGTGTGGACTGTGTGCGTCGTGACACGCAGGTATGCGTGTGCGGAACGGAGGAGACGGAGACGGCGACATGGGAGAAACGAAAGCCGAGTAGCGGCTGTAGTTGTTTCGAGGACCGTGCCGGGTTCACCCAGCAGTGAGCACGCGGTTCGTGCTGTGCAACGCACGAGACCGCCACGTGCTCGCTTGCGAGAGTGAAGTCCCGGTCCGGAAACGCACGCGGTGGATTTGCCGATCCCGCGGACGGACAAAGTTAGGCAGGTAAATGGATTTGGACCGGACGGGTTCTCCACGCGATCGTGTGTGTTAAGCTCCAACGGGCAAAGCACATGTGTTCGCGTGGGGAACCCCTCGAGACGTGTGGCTTGTGTTTTTTTTTTATGCGCACGGTGACGTCATGGCTGCACGTGTGGTTGGAATCCGGCAGGAGGGGCATCTCTGCCGGATGGTAGCGTCCAAGGAGGGACGAGGAACACGTGCAGCTGCATGACGTCACGGGCAGGTGCAAAGTGCGCGAGCTCTGAGTTGCCGCGCAGGTGCTGCGCATGGAAAAGAGAAAAGGCAAGCCTCACTTTCGGGTGTACAGGATTCCTGGGCAAGGGGTGAAAGACCCCCTTACCCTGGGCACAGGATGGAAACTAGTTAGGGGGAAGGGTTAGCTTAGCTAGACCGACTCCATGGGGCAGGGGTAAGTCCTCATGGAGTCCGTGGAATGGATTAGTTAGAGGGATTGTAGCGAGATTTAGGTTGGGAAATAAAATGGGATTATTTTGGAGACAGAGACAGACTTATGAATGTGTAGTGGGGACGTAGTTTAGCTACGTAGCGTTAAAAGGAACGTGCTGTAGTTTAAGGGACGACGTGGGAGCACGAGTTAGTTAGGGGATGTAGTTAGAAGGATGGCAGAGTTCAGCGGTGAGTGTGTTGAAGAGTTGGTGAGTTGTGAGGTGAGTACTTGGTGAGTGAGTGAGGCCAGCGGGTCTGTGTGTGTGGAGTGAATGGGGAATGCATGGTGCGATGAGTGATTGGGGGGAGGAGTGACTCCCGCCCAAGGGACCCCGGGGTCAGTGTAGAGTGAGTTAGCTGGGTTAGTCAAATTGAAAAATGGAGGTCGTTTTGTTGTTGGTGGGAATGTAGGCTCGAGACCCATTTGGAGGGGTGCAGGAGCCCTGTTGACGGGCTTGGGAGCGTGGCTGCGAAAGGTGAGTATCGCTGAGTGGGTACCCCGGGCACCAGGCTAGTCGGCCGCGGTAGGCCATGGGCCCATGGGGGGCCGGGATAGAGTAGTGGGCACGGGTGCGCCTGCTTGGTGCGGGGGCCCGGGGCGCCATTAGCCGCGTGGGCAGTGTTGTGGGCACGGGTGACCCTCGGAAAGGGGCCCGGGAGGCCGGCCTGCCACGTGTGCGTTTCAGGGGAGGTGCCATGGGGGGCACTCCCCGGTGTTAGGGAGCTGGTAGGCTCGGAGGCAGTGTAGTGCCCGGGGGTGCCATAGCGGGAGATTCGGCAGAGGGTCGTGCCTGCCAGAGAGAGCCACGTGTCCCAGCCAGGAGACCGTGTGAGGGCACGGAGAGAAAATTGGGGGGCGAGGCCCGAAATTGTAAGGACACCAACACAGGCGACGGGAATCTGGGTTGTTAGAACCAATCGTTTAAGCGAGAGGCGCTTGTTGAAAGCCCCGGGGTAGTTTAACAGTTAAATGGTTAGGGTAGATTAGGAGATGTACCCCTCCGCACCATCCATCCCCTCGCTCTCGTTGTGGGCCGCTGGACCCACTTTGGGTTAGATCGCCGAACTCTGGGGAGGCCATTCTGAGGCTTCGTTGGGCCTCGACACAGGACGTTAGCTCTCCCTTGTTCCCCTCCGGGAAGGGAACGTAGGGGTTGGGAGTAGGCTAGGTGACAGAATAGGTTAGCCGAACAAGGACGATAAAGGGGGTTAGGGGACGATTTATAGTGGGGAAGTAAAAATAAAAAAAAACAAAAAATTTAGGGGGCTAAATTGGTTTTTCACAAATTAAGGGAGTGGGTATGTACAGTGACAGGCAAAGGCGATAGGTTGGGAGGGAGACAGGTAGGTAGGTCCGAGCCCGCCTTCCAAGTGGCCAGCACCACCGCACTCCCTCCACCAACCTCCACTGAACGGCAAAGGCTGGCCAGCTTCATCTGCTGGCTGTGTTACTTCAAGGCCTGTGCCGGCCCACTTGATCGGCAGCTGTTGTGTTGCTGCAAGGCCTGTGCCGGCCACTTCGTCTGCAGCTGTGGTACTTCAAGGCCTGTGCCGGCCAGTTCATCTGCCCGCTATGTTTGCCTGCAGCGGCCTTCTTCTGCGGGCTGTGTTTGCCTGCTCACCTTTGCCATGCCATGCCCACTGCCCCTGTTCACCAGCCCCCGTTCAATTTTTGCTTTGCCCCCCCCTGTTCATTTCCATGTGCGCCAGGATCCGCAAGGCAACAGTTTGCAAGCTGCGAGAACTGCCCTGTTGGCAGCTACAACACGGGCCTGCAGTGGCGGCCCGTGCACCGTGTTTGTGTTCATGCATCCATTCGTTGTGCTCATTGCGTGTGCCACTTGAGCTGGCACGGAGACTGCGTTGTGCAGCCCATGCACCGTTGTGGTTCACTGCGTTCAGTTCAAAAGGGAAGGCCTTGGACTGCGTGTGAGCAGCCAGCCACGTTCCCTGTCACCTGCATTATTTGAGTCAGAGACTGCATGCGGGCAGCCTGGCTCCCTGTTAACTGCTTTCTTTTTGCAGAGTTCGATGATCCTGGGCCATGGTTTAGTGTAAAATTTGTAAGTTAAGGTTAAGATGTACTGTACATATGAGTGCGCCCCCGGCATGTATGTCTTAGCGCCGGCAATTTTATTTAAGTCGTCCGTGTGAGTGAGTTTGTTTAGGTAGTTACGCAGCCCTCAGGTTATTTATTTTGGGGACACGAATACCATGAATGTCGCACTCAGGGATCCGTAGGTAAAGTGTACTAGGGGAAAACTACACATGATGGCACACGAAAATTTGACGACTCGGGACGAGTCTGTAAAAAGGGAAGGGGGTAGTGTTGTGGTTACCAGATTCGCAAACCACCATTCAGGTCCCTTAGGTGAGGTATCTCGGTAAGTGCATGTGTAGTTAGGCCCAAACCCGTTGTCTAGTGGGAATACATGTCATTTATACGAGCTGCGACTCTTCAGGATAGCCGTTTTTCTTTTACTATCTTTATTTTGGACCAACCGCCATGATCACAACCACAACATCAACCACCGACCACAACCACCGCTTCACCACAACCGCCACGACCTTTACCGTCACAACTCGCCACCATCGCATCACCGTCATCTCGCGCCACTCATGGGCACCGATGCTGGACTCGTGTAGGGCGCACGTTGAACAGCGTGTACAAAATCACGGATTTTCTGCTTCAAAAACGGATCGAAAACGACACACGCCCACTTTTGCCGTCCAATCGGTGAGCGAGGGGCGGGTGGCCCCGCCCCAGGGCGATCGATATATGCAAATTTGTGGATCAAAAGCCTTCACGCCCACTTTTTCTCGGGCCAGTGGGGAGAGAGGTGAAAGGCCAAAGGGAGAGGGACAAGGGCGAAGTTACGGCTCAATAAAAGGACGGTGTTCGTCAGTCAAAGGAGTCGTAAAAGTCGGAGCGAAAGAGTCAGCAGAACGAGAACGAGGGGTCGGAGAGTCGCAAGAGAGAACGAGGGAGAGTCAGCAGAACGAGAACGGAGAGTCAAGAAGAGGAGAGTCGGAAGCAGAGGGTCAAGACTTCGCGGGCGGTGGAGCTGCTCGTCGTGTGCGTTGGAGTCGGAACGGAGGGGACGGAGCTGTGGAAAGGCGGCGACACCAGACGAGGGGGTGCTCGCGTCGTGCAGGAAGCTGCACCCGAGGGAGGCCGGCAGCGCGACCTGGCCGAGGTGGAGACGCTCGTCGCATATAATAAAGATCCTCTATACCCCGAGCATCAGCAACCCCCTCCTGTTTCCCCCCGCGCTGAGATAGTGCGACCAAGGGGGCCCCGTTCCCACCCCCTGCCAGGCACTGTCCACGAGGCCCGCGGGTTGCGTGGCCATCGCCGCTCCGCGTCTCATCACCAGACGGGTAGGCCCGACCCGGTCTCGGCCCCAGGCCTACCTCATTCTTGGGGTATTTCTTTTCCTTGGTTTTGGGTATGTGTTGTCGGCGCCGTCTGTGAAGTAGAATTGTATAAGTGTTGCCGTGTGCTCGGTAGTCGGTATTAGCTCTGCACTGTGTTTTCACTTTTATGTTTGCTTTTTGTGTAAATGGAAGTGTGTTTTCTTTTTTTGTGTGCATTTGGTGGAATTGTATTTGTGTGCTTTCCGTTCGTCGCGAATAAATGTGCTTTATTGTTGAACTGTTCTCCCGCTTCGCTTCGTCTTTTCCCCCATTGAACCCTCATCTTGCTTCACGTAAAGGGTTGGTAGTGGGCTGAATACGCCCGATAATTAATCGAACCGTCGAGGTCGACGATAACACCGCTCGGTTATTCTGATAGTACGGAACGGGTCGCTTAAGTGGCCCGTGTCCGAAGTCGACCTGCGGCGAGGTGCGATCACCCGGTCTACCCTCCGCGTGGGTACTTAGGTAGTTCGAATTTGGCGAGCAACCCTATCCCACGCGGGGGCTGATTGGCTCGATCGCGGTGAGACCGAAAGGTCCACCCGTGACTGGTTCCCGGCGTTAGTCCGAGAGGGTCACGACTGGATTGTCCGTCCGGTGGGCGACGTGCCGCGATTCAAGTTACGTGGCCGGCCGCACGCCGGCGGGCGCGAAATCCGCAACAATATATATATATATATATATATATATATTTAAAACCTTCAACATTCTTCTCTGAAATGGCAGAACAGATTGAGGCAAAACTTTAATGCAATGACTACCTTTCCATGAGGAACAAAACGTTACCACCTATGATGCCATAGGTCACATGGTTTGGCAGCCATATTGGATTGAATGAAATAATTTTTAAAAAAATCTCTCTTGAACCGCTTCAGCGACCGACACGATTATGATCTAGTTGTGATGGGGAATATGTGTTTTAAATTTCAACTTGATCAGACGCATGGTCTGGCAGCAGAATTGTTTGTTTTTTAACCTGGGCTCTTTTTGATATTTTTTTTTTTGAATAGGGCTCAACCACCCGGCTGTGCCTGGATGGGTTTGAGGGTAGAGGGGTAGCAGCTGAAACCCAAATGCTATCCAGGTTCCTCCTGATGACTTCAACTTTGCTTTTTGCTTGTTCGGGTTCCTTCTGATTACTCCAATGCAGGACTGTACCTGTTTTATCTTCCTTTTGATTTGAATTGAATTTATTTTAATCCCATTCTAAATTTAATTGAATAATAAAACAAAAGGTCATGGGTCAGGGTCAAGTGTCCGATCAAAGCAGGATGTCTTGGTACCCGGTCAGCACTGCCAGCAGTTATAAAGTAGCAGTTCTAGTTATGTCTCATATTAATTACGTAACACCAGTACACAAGCACCAAACAAAACTACACCACTCAAAACAAGTCCTGGCGAGGGTCTGCAATCTCTGATTGCTCTTTTCTTGTTTTCGTGACCTGAACTGACCAAGGATACGAACAACACGTGTGCAAAATTTGGTGAAGATCGGTTTAGCCCAAGTTTGTTTTTAAATCCGCACGTGAGGTTTGCCATGCAATGGTGTAACATCTCTTTTAATCCATATCGTGCCAGTAACTTGGCAGCTTATA
>NC_140971.1:38628007-38640507 GCF_056783735.1 Eptatretus burgeri | reverse complement strand
TTTGAATGCATACCCCCCCCCCAAACGTAACAATATTAAACCTTTTTGTGTGATATGAAGTATTATTTTGGTGCAACCAGCATCTTACTCTTGTTATAAGAAATGACTCTCGGGCACATCTTACAGCAACGCAATAAACGAAGGTCTTGAAACAGTTCAGTCCTTTAAAATGCGTTGGTTCTTTTTTTTCTGGTCTACAAAGTCAAGGTGTAGACGGAAGAGTGAGGAGAGAAAAGGGTAGAAGACAAAGCACTTACGGTATGGCAGTGAGGAAAAACGGGGATACAATAACGGGATGAACAAACCGGAGGAAAAAATGAAGACGGAAGGAAACATCCGCAGGCCATTAACTGCAGTCTTTCTTAAACAAAGACCAACCTCACCACAAAAAGCAATATACTTTCCAACCTTTCTACAACTTATCCTTCCAATACGAGCTTGGCAAGGACAGAGATGTTAATTCACAAACATCCTCATTCCTCGTTATTCTAAACCATAGACTCCTATAGAGAAGGACTGGAACGTCACGATCTCGGGGTTTGTAACTTGAGTCCCAGACTAAAACGACTTCTAGAAGGGCTAGAGACACGATCTCGGGATCCATATCGGGGTTTTTGAGGATGACGAGTTCAATAGTGTCATTTTCAACACCACCTGAGGTCATCTTCAAGGTCAAAAGGTCATATTTCAAGGTCAAATTACTGAATTTTGATATTTTTTGCCCGTTTTTGTGTCTAACTCATAGAGGAAAACTTTTGTAAAGTCTATGACAAAACATGACATTGTGCACCTACTGCACCTACTTGCTGATTTCTATCATCGTTAACTAATGTATGTTTTGTTTGTTTCTCTTTCAGAAACTGTCCAGCTGGTGATCTCACAGGATCTTTGTGTTGTTTCCTGCTTTGGTGACAATATGCCACGTCGTTGCAGCTGCTTTGGTTGTAGAGGAAACTATGATGGGATGCCTTATGTAAAGGTCATATCCTTCCCAAAAGATCCTGAGGAGAGGGAGAGATGGATATTGGCAATGCCAAATGAGAAAGAAAGCTCGAGGTGCTTAAAGGATATATATATATATATATATATTTGTGAGACACATTTCAATTGTGATTGGGTGTCAATTAGGGGTGTCAAACGACCCAAAGAACCATAAATATTTCCTGGAGTACCGAAATCAGCTTTGTAGCAGGTGACCTCAGCCCCACGCCCAACATCATCTTCTACGTCAGAATCAAGAGCTAAGAAGATGCAGGCAGCTGATGAGGCTGTGGACAATATCCAAGATTTCGACCACTTCTGTGCTAAAATCAGCTCCTATTTTCCTGGCTTTAACGTCATGAAAGACCAGGAAAACCTTTACCGATCAAAAACTGATGCTACTGGACAAACTGTCAAGCAGTTCTTTCATTTCCAAGAAGTTCACTCACCTTTTGGTGAGATGGCATCGAGGTTCCCAAACGACTTTTTCCTTTGCAGAAGAGCAGCCTGCTCTCAAAATGGTCCCAGATTAGATCCATAACTGACCAGGTAAACATCTATGAATGCACAAGCAAGGAAATTCTTCAGCTTGTAATAAGCCAGCTCTGTTGGATGACTGAGGCACACGAGCTTCCTCATTTCACCTTCCTTCTGTCGCAGCTGCATCTTATGTTCAAACCGCTTGATCGTCACCAATTTGATACTGATACTATGATTTTCGCAATGCAGCTTCACAACATATCACCCAGTGCATACAAAATGATTCGTCGATCCAGCTTTATCATTCTACCTCAACAAAAAAGGTAAAACAGATGCTTGCTAGTAGTCAGCGGGACTCCAACCTCAGAACCTTGTTCGACCAGCTTAAACCACAGCAGCGTTAGGTCAATTTAATGTTTGACGAGGAAAAGCTGGTCGAGACATTGCGATTTTCTGGAGGGCATGTTGTAGGATATGCTCAAAATGCAGCAGCGGGTGGTGTACACGAAATGCTTGCTTCACATGCTATGGTTGTTGAAGTTGCCTGCCATTTCGGTGGTCCACGCTATATTCTACGCATTTTGCCCTGCAAAAAACTAACTGCCGATCAGCCGAAGGAACTCCTTAATGAAGCTGCATCAGCTGTAGTTGGTGCTGGCAGTACTGTGATTTCTTTGATATGTGACAATTGCAATACCAACCGCAGTGTTTATTCAAAACTTGGAGGACCAGGAAGTTGCCAAGTGCTGTCAATTCAAGAGCAATCTATGTTCTTAGTGTACGACTACGTGCACATCTTCAAAAATGTTTGCAACAACTGGAGTACTGTTGATGGCAAGACACTCTCATTTGTCGTAGATGGTAATGAGTACAAAGCTCACTGGGGTGATATTCAGAAGGTTTATGAGATCGACCAGGCTACTCCTATTCGCTTAACCAAGCTGACGCACACCGCTGTTTTCCCCAAGCCCCTTCAATGCCAGAGCGTACCAATGGTATGCCAAGTGTTCAATGACAAGACTGTCACTGCTTTAAAGACCTTCAAGGATTCACTGGGAATCAGCGAAGGCACAATCATCCTCACCCAGATAATGAGTAAGTGGTTCAAGATGATGAACGTGAAAGACCGTTTCTCAGCTATCCATCTGCACCACGAATCCAGACAGCCTTGGACAGCAGACTGTACAAGTTTCACTAGGCTGGAGCAGGCCTGCCAAATTATATCCACCTGTGCATGGCAAGGAGGTGGTGGTCGTAAGCTGAAGCTAACTCAGCAAACTGCTGAAGCCTTCACTGTGTCCACACGTAATAATGTGGATGCTGCCAAATTGCTTCTGGCAGAGAAAGACTTTGACTACGTTCTTCCTGCTACATTTGCAGATGAAGCCTTGGAAAAGTTTTTCGGCCAAGCCAGGCAAAGAAGCGGTGGAAACTTCTACATTGACGTAGTTGACATTATGGCTGCAGCTAAAATTGTAAATTTGCAAACACTCATTAAGCATGACATTATGCCCGAATCTCGTTCTCGTGTTATTGATTGCGACAAGAACTGTACAACTTCCATAAATCCAGATGAGCGGAGTGAACTCATTGACGAGATTACTCCACAAGACACTCAGGATCTCTTGGGGTCTGACGATGCCCTTAAGCATAAAAGTAGTTTATTTGGCCGGACACCTTGTTCATAAATATGGCGATAGCACTAGTATGGAGGAGATCATTGATGATGAAGATGGTAACGAGGTGTCATCTAAGTTTCTGGATAATTTGAATAGAGGTGGATTGAGTGTGCCGACTATGTCAACTGTCTTTTTTTTGTACATAATGCCTATAATTTGTATGACAAGACTAAAATGCGTTGCCGATTTCATTTTGCTGAGCTGTTATCCTCTGTCGATACACCTTTAGCGAGTAGTAATGCTGCATGTTCTACTTTAGCTAACATTCCATTAAAAGCTCATGTCCTCAATGTAAGTGACAAAGAAAAAGCTTTGGGATGCCTCAGGAGGCAAGAAAAGCTCTCCAACTCGTGATAGACATAGACATAGTTGTAATAGGCATAGTGTCGTGACATGCATATAATGTTTATGTAATACGATATATGACAATAAATATCAAAGTTTGACAGCTCAACACAATTGCATCTTATTACAATCAGCCATCTCTCACCGTTTATGAGTTAGACACAAATGCGGGCAAAAAAATACCAAAATTCAGTAATTTGACCTTGAAATATGACCTTTTGACCTTGAAGATGACCTCAGGTGGTGTTGAAAATGACACTATTGAACTCGCCGCCCTCAAAAACCCCTATATGGATTCCGAGATCGTGTCCCTAGCCCTTCTAGAAGTCATTTTAGCCCCGGACTGAAGTTAATTCTTCAGACTCAAGTTACAAACCCCCGAGCATGGGAGGTTCCAGTCCTTCTCTATAGGAGTCTATGTTCTAAACACAACCTATGTGTTTGCCTCGAAAAGCTGTTATCCCACCGATAGCGTCTTATCAATTTATCTCGGTTTAGGTATGCAAGAATTGCCCACTCAAGTGTGAACTGCACTGACAAACAATACTGTGCACAAAATGAGATTAATTTACACTGCTCAAAAGTTTGCAAAAACCAGAAGCCAAATGAACAAGACCTGATGCTCGAGGTCCCCCACCTTTTAGGTGGTATGAGGAATAGATCTGTTTAATACAAAAGCTAAATCTTGAACGTTTTTTGAAATGTCACATACACAATGTAGGTCACTGAGATGGCTTCCATGGCAAAATAATTCAGCCAATCACAGCAGTGATCTTATCAGGTTGCGATAATGACATGATGAATATATCTGCAATACGGAAGCTAAATATTCATCGTTTTTTCAAATATTGCATACACAATCCAAGTTACCGAGATGGTTGCTATGGCAACATAATTCAGCCAATCACAATCATGCTCTAAGCAGGTTGAGATAAAGTCAGGAGGAATATATATCTGCAATATGAAAACTAAATGTTCAACGGTTTTTGAAATATCAGGTACACAAAAGTATGTGGACAGATGATCAGTTTCTTTCCTTTCCAATATATATATATATATATATATATATATATATATATATATATATATATATATATATATATATATATATATATATATATATATATATATATATATAGCCTCTTTTGTTCTCTTTAATTCCCTTTTTCTCCCATATGTGGAACCACATTCCAGAGGCTGTTCTATCACACTCTTAACTCCAGGGCTTTAAGCAGGCAGTGCACCGCCATCTCAAGTCATCCCCCATCCATACCCACAATCATTATTACCCCCTATTAATACTATTTCAACCAACACTAAAACTTGCAGGTTATTGTATTTCCTCCCCTCCTCTCTGCTCATCCCCTCTCCATTTATTCCCTTGCTTAGTGTCCAAATGCTTGCTTCATGTCACCCTGACCTGCTTTCTGTCAATTCATACATTGTGTCAACTTGCTCTTCAACAAGCTTCAATATCCATACTAAAATACACAATTTGGTGTTTGCTGCCTCCGTGTGTGTAATTTTTGACTGCAATACATTCGGTCGTTACTTGTCCAATCTCAACCAAACTCGACAGGAGGAATAAAGGCCATACGATAGAGGTTGTAGCAACTTCATTTGCCCCCCCCCCAAAACCTAGGTGTTTTTCCATGTTGGATGAAATCAATGTAAATGTGTATACCCATGTTAAGATAGATAATCGTGACATTCTTGCAAGGCCGCGTCTAATAACAAAAGTAATAACAACACCAATGGTAATAGCATAATATTCATGTTATTACAAAAAATATTAACACTAATGATATCCACCCTCCTCAAAGGGGTTTTTCTTCCTTGGACAAACGCCGTGTTCACTAATGTACAGGAAATAAATGGCACTAATCGTGGCGTTTCGTGGGGCACCCCTTCCAGAAGTAAAAAATATTATAAACCACAAACATGTACGATTACCTTTTTAAACAGTCGATACTGCTGTTTAACACAAAACTGAAAGGGAGGAAACCTGACATTCTTGAGACCCGAGCCTAGATCTACTGTAATGTATCTATCCCAGAGAGGATAATAACATGACCCTTCCTGCCGCTCCCATGGGGAGTTGGTTTACTCGTGTTAATAAGAATGCACTAATGTGTCTAAGCAAGTTTTGGCTTGAACAAAAAAATTATAACCAGATATGCTGTGATGTTTGTGACCAAATTACAGGCCAACATCCCTTTCCTTTCCAATTTTAAATGCAATATGTAGAAAATATTCAGGACAGTCTCAGACGAGGATACTGAGAGAGCAATGTTTTTCGGCCAATCTTGTCTTTTGTCACTCAGGGTACACCCATTTTCCAGTTTGATTATAACTTATCCTTGTGCTTCTCATGTTTGCCATTCAGTAAAAAAGGAAGTATCTAAAAATGAATATGCTTTATTGTTTTTTCATGCATAGTATATGAATATCATTGTACAAGGTAGCCCATGAAATGATGACAATTGTAATTGTAAATGTGAAAGGTTTTAAAGTTATAAAGCAAAAATGTATTTTAATCAAACATGAACAATAATTTTTAGAGACATATTTGTTGTGAACAATATGTTCGTGAATGGCATAATTTGCCTCCACACTTCCTCCGAATGAAGGATCAAGTATTTCCTTGAAGGATCAAATTATTTACTACTCTACAACACAAGTCCTCGCCGATGGAATTTCACAATTCCACAACTTTCCCGCTCGATTCAACAGGAGGTTGTGACCTTTGTGTGAAGGCTTGACTCTTCAAATGTCACCATGTAACTTATTGTATGGATTTAAGTCGGGGCTACGAGCGGGTTACATCACTCGACGTTGGTGCCTGTCTGGAAACTTGAGAGAAATGATGCGATCTTCACAAGTTTCATGAAGAAAGTCCCGGAAACTCGTGTAGTTTATGGAGTTGCATCATCTGAACCAGTGTGCCTGTGTCTTAGCCCTTATTTGACAAATGTAAAAAATTTGTTCTGATAGGCAACCATTTGCCACTGTGTCCAAAAAGATGTCCTGGAACGATTTTCCATGAGATTCTCTCGATATACAATGTGATGTATGGTGCAAACAATATCCGCTTACTAACCGACAAAGAAAATAAAAGCGTCATCAGTTCATGGGTATTTTTCATTTCATTATTTTCTACATCTTTGCTGCATGATTCTTTTAAATCTCATTGCACATTACAAGCACTGTGTATAGCGAGGGACTAGGATTATGATGTGGCAAATGCATAAATGAGGCAAATGGCAAAAGTTTGTTTGGATTTTTATGCAATTTTAGAATTAGTCACCATAATCATGTTTGTCAAACTGCATTTTCTCTCTCGTTCAAGCATATGTCGAGAAAAGTCACCAAATGATGTCATGAAAAGCAGTCGATGAAGATGCCAGCTTGGTGCAAAACTAACATAATTTAATGAAGACAGACAGACAAGTAGACAGACAAACAATCAGCTTCATTTTCACAATGGCTTTTGTGCTTGCATCCCGGCACCAAGCAAAGCCTAGATTTCAGTCTACGATTTGATTGACACTCTCACGGTTGCACACGTTGTCCTTTGACCCGAGCAACAATGAATGTGCACTCGGTCACAATCTCGTCTAAGTGAGAATGAGACAATGAGAGAGAGAGAACGAGGGGAGATATAAGAGGGAAAGGAGCAGGGGAGAGGAGGGAGGGGGGGGGGGGGGGGGGGGGGAAAGTGAGAGGATAGCGTTATCCATCACTCATAAGATGGAATGTGAATGATCACGTGGGTGCCAAAGTATTTACTAATGGTTAACTGGCAATGGATAACATGTGGGTGGGTTTACTTTATCACCGATTTCTTTTCAGGAGGGGGAAGTGGGGGGGGGGTTGATTATTGAAAGAGACGTGTGTGTGTGTGTGTGTGTGTGTGTGTGTGTGTGTGTGTGTGTGTGTGTGTGTGTGTGTGTGTGTGTGTGTGTGTGTGTGTGTGTGTGTGTGTGTGTGTGTGTGTGTGTGTGTGTGTGTGTGTGTTGCACAATGGACCTCAACCCCAGGATGTAGCGTTTACTGGTCTCGTGCAGTTACAGATCACATAATGGACAACTAATCACAGACAGTTGTTTTGGCCTTAATGAAATTGTAGCGAGAGAAACTTACAATAAATCCTGACCTCGGTCATGCATACAAGCCCAAGAAACAACAATGTATCAGAAAGAAGATAACAAAAAAAACTACTTGTTAAATGCCTCTTGAATCAAAGATGGCTCAGTACTTTAATCTAGCAGAACTAAGACAGCAAAATGTGGTGCAAAAAGGATACAAGTGACACAATTCCAGCCATTAATCCAAAAGAGTGACTTTCAAAGCATGGGAAAACAAAAGGGAAGAAATTTAAAAGTTTAGACACGAACATCATTTTCTTTCTTTCAAAGAGAATATTGGATACTAGTTTCAAGTACAGTGGTGTCCAAGCTTCTGACATTATCACATAGACAATCACAGTGTGTTTGGGATGTATACTGAGAAGCTTGAGGCATTATTCATCAAGCATTTATTCTCAGATTATTGAAAAAAATATTCAATGAGTGGCAGTGTCAAAATCTTCACAACCCTTGCCATTTTGGAAAGCCAGGTGTTTAAATCCAGCCACCCTGCCACCCCAGATAATTTAGAAAGGCCACACCTTTGTAAGAAGCTATTGACTGCCTGTCAGCACAGCAGCTGAGATGGGGGGGCCCAGGCGGTAAGGGCCTCTGAGGTGGTCTGGGAAGGCCAACAGGTCACTTTCCTTTGGCCCCAGTCATTGCAGACCAAAACTTTCGGCCCAACTGCCGCATGCTCACAGATACTACCGTGTCTCTCAACTATGGTTAAATCAGCATAACACTGGAGCCAGCCTTCAGGCCTGTTGTTTAAGTAGCTGTGGGGGAGCCATTTCCAGTGGAAATTAAAAGTTGAAGCAAAATCTATGCTGATGGCTTTATTAATTACATTGGTGTAACTTTACATCCTTAAAGTTATACTACATGTGTGAACCTTTGTACCATATTTGTCAAAAGTGGTGATGTAAATTTAAGTTACATTGTAGTTGTCACCCTTAATAATGTTGAGGCACAATCAATATATGAACCGTGCAAGAAATTCAAGGCTATTAATGGAAAGAAAAGTCCAGTGTGAAACCTCACACTCAGTAAACAAAAGAAACACCAAGTTTTCCTTTGAAAATATAGGAGAATTAAACAATTGCTGAAATATCATGCATAATTAATGAGTGCAATGTCATGAAAAGTTGTCAATTGATACATTATCATATTAGAATTCTACACTCAAAAGTCATGCATTTTACCTTGATCTGCTTCGTATTCCCATTTGACCACTGAACTCATGATGCTGGGATCCCAGGGTCAAATAGTATATATATATATATATATATATATATATATATATATATATATATATATATATATATATATATATATATATATATATATATATATATATATATATATATATATAGTAAAATACATTTGACTATTTTCTACTGATGTCCTTGCAGTTCACATTAGAGTACACCAATGTCTACTCATGGATTTGTCCTGTATGTATTTTATGTAGAAGATCCACCAAGAGACCCAGCTCAATGGTAAGAAATAAATAAATATATATATATATATATATATATATATATATATATATATATATATATATATATATATATATATATATATATATATATATATATATATATATATATATAAATAAATATATATATATATATATATATATATATATATATATATATATATATATATATATATATGCCTGGTGTTGGCACAGTGGTGAGGGCAGCGGCTTGGGATCCAAAAGGTCCTGAGTTCAAGCCCCGTTGGGCCACTGAATTAATACACCAGGGGGTTGACTCAGCCTGTCATCCTTCCGAGGTCGGCAAAATGAGTACCAGTGTACTGGGCCGGTGTATACCCCGGTTAAAATAGGTGTACCAGATCCCTGTGTCGCAAGAGGAGACCAGGGTTGCATCAGGAAGGGCATCCGGTGTAAAACATGTGCCAAATCACTATGGGGATCGTATGGATGATCTGCTGTGGCGAGCCCTAACGGGAGCAGCCGGAAGAAGAAGAAGAAGAAGAGGAAGAGGAAGAGGAAGAGGAAGAGGAAGAGGAAGAGGAAGAGGAAGAGGAAGAGGAAGAGGAAGAGGAAGAGGAAGAAGAAGAAATATATATAACAGCAAAAATCTATTATTAAAGAAGCGGCAGTTTTCTGTCTGTCCGTCTGTCTGTCTATCATTCATTGTCATTACGTCCTGGACATCATTACACTGTGGGAAGGCTGATTCCAACATCTGCTATATATATATATATATATATATATATATATATATATATATATATATATATATATATATATATATATATATATATATATATATATATCAATGCAGTTTAGACTGAACACATTGTCAAACCTGTCATATTCACTATTGCCATACCCTACCTTTGCGTTTTCCATTCAGTGTGAAACAGAAACAAAGTGATTGTTAAAATGATCATCAAATATCCAAAGGATAGGCATCATGAGACTTCCAACGACACAGACTGCATCAGCATTCGGATTCATTCCTGAGGTCTCGCCTTCAAACCGTTTCACATGCGATTTTTAACAACGAATAATATGGTTGATCTTCTCAGTTCAGTAAGATCATTGGCGGCCGCCTGGGTGACACTTTCATCGTCAAAAATGTTGCATCTTTGGCCAATCAAAACATATCATATCTGTCCTTTCTCCACCTGAGTTTCATAACTCCATTAATCTTTTAGGTGGTGCCACCGAACGAGAAGTGTCATTGAAGGTTAACACTCCCATCATGCTGTTATGAAACTTCAATCCTCGCAATGGCCACTGTAACAGAATACGTTACGTCTTAACCAAGGTCACTGATTTTTTTTTGAGGTGCAGCGGCTCGGTGGTGAGCGTGCCAGGTGTCTCCTTATTCCTCCAATTCTTATTTCTCCATCTGACAGAGATCTTCCTTTCCAACTCCGCTGATGATAGTTTCCGGTCAAGCCGGCCTTTACGATGACTATCAAAAGACAGGGTCAGAGTCTGTGGGAGTGTTGAGTCCTGCTTCCCACCAGTGTTTTACACACAGTCAGCTGTATGTTGCGGTGAGTACAGTAGGAGACCCACTTAATCTGCGCATCTTTGCCAACCAGAATGAATTCTGGATAAGGAGAAGGACTGAACATGTTTCAGGCCGACTAACGTAAAATGTTGCTTATGGTGAGAGCATATAAACTTAGGGGCAGATCAACAGTGAAATTTGGAGGGTTAGTAGCGCCCATGAAAATGTTGTTTTTGAAAAGTTAAAATGGACTAATTTGACTCAGTAAACAAAACCTTTTTAATATAGTTCATTACAATAAACATAGGGTATACGGAAAAATTACATTAACAGGAACCCACATCCTCCCTTTCCCCCTCCCCTCGATCCGCCAACAAAATAAAAAAAATTATTTTAACTGATTATCACTATTGTTCGCCATCACAAAGCATAAATGATGCCAATTAATGAGATGTATAAAACAATCCATTTTTTTTCCTCATTGTCACTTTCATTCACAATCATAAAGGTTTCATTTTGCAATTTATCATTTCTTTTCACTTCAATGTCTGATCTCTGGGATCATAAAACGAATTCATAACATTGTTTTTGGCAATAAGTGGGTGGATGATTAAAATTAACGCTGGGTTGTTAGCAGTAAACATAAACTTCTGGGAGCATGCGAGGCAGTGCTTCGTTGCCCATACACCGCCCAAATAAAGGGAGGATGTTCCACGGGTCCCTGCTCGTATGTTGTAAAACAAAAGGGTACTCAGTAGAACGCATACCTTCACCAGGCTGAACAGTTTACGTTTTGTATCCCACTGATAGGCTGGATATGGATCTGCTGACCTAAACCAAAGTCTAATTGGCTTGTTTTTGTCATCTAAACAACTCATCCACCAGGTTTCGTCACGATCCATTCAAAACTTTTTGAGATATCATGCTAAATATCGTTTTGGCCCCATTTCTCAATGGTGAAGAATGACTCATAAATATTCTTGTATCTGGATCTGGATCTTCACCAACATCAAATCAATTCGTCCTTGTGACACACCCAACCTGTCCACAAAGTTTCGTCTGAATCCGTCCACAGCTTTTTGAGATATCATGCTACATGTAGTTTTTAGCCCTATCACTCAATGGTGAGGATTTGCTGAAACTTTTTTCGGATACGTACCTTCCCCAAAATCTAATAAATTATTCCTTGAAATACACCCAACCTGTCCACCAAGTTTCGGCCAAATCCATACACAACTTTTTGAGATATCCTGCACACAAACAAACAAATAGGGGTGAAAACATAACCACTGTCATCTGCAGATGGTAGAGGTAATACTTAGCCTTGACCATTCCCTCTGGGACAAGAGAGGATAATGAATTTTTTTTTTTTTTAAACATGACATTCACATGCAGATCTACTTTTTTATATATCGTTCATTATCAGATGCACTATAACGTATACACCCTGGCAAGACTGAATTGCTGAATGCTCAATCTTTTTACCTCTGCCACCAAAGGTGGACAGATGTTGTGCTTTCACCCCTGTCTGTTTTTCTGTCTGTCTTTGAGCAGGATATCTCAAAAGGTTGTGGATGGATTTTGATGAAACTTTGTGGCAGGTTGAGTGTGTGACAAGGACGACTTTATGAGATTTTGGTGACGATCCGGATTCTATAATTTTTAAGTGATTCTTCACCATTTCGTATCATGACATCAAATTCTTTTGAATCTGGCAATTCTCCAAAATTTGTTGTCCACACACTTACTGTTTGTTGGAGTGAGAGCAGTCAGTTGAATGTGACAATGTACAAGACTGTTCACCAATCTGCAGCCAATTTGGAACCCACATCACTCAAACACAACTGCGAATGATGGCATCCATCACAAAACCGTGCAGTCTTCTGTGA
>NC_140971.1:38595507-38618007 GCF_056783735.1 Eptatretus burgeri | reverse complement strand
AAAAATGGGGTTTAAAAAGATAGGCTCATTTAAAAACATTTCCAGGGAGTAGTCATTGTTATTTCGGCGAACAGTGACTGCCTGCCATGCCTTCAGCATGCTTCTATAAAACAGGGGGACTGATGCTATATCAACTTTCTTGGTGTCAATAAGGAACAGTTGCTGATCGTAGCCGAGTTTCCCCGCCTGCCGAAGCAGGCAGTGAGCCAAGGCCTTCCACGAGACGTCCGTGTACAGCAGTCTGCGAAGCGAAAGGAGGCGAAAAGCCATCACCTTGCTGGTAATAGCAATCAGCCCCTGTCCTCCTTCAGCAACAGGCAGGTTTAACACACCAGGTTGGAGCCAATGCTTTCCTCCCCAAAAGAAGTCAATAAGAATTGATTGTAATTTTTAAGAAACAAATCTGGGGGCTGCAGTGCTATAAAAACGTGCCAAAGCATTGATGCTGCAAGGTTGTTGATAACAAGGGTTCGGCCCCGATAGGAGAGTTGACAAAGTAAGCCCTTCCACTTTCGTAAACGTCTCTCAGTTTTAATTATTAGAGATTCCCAGTTTTTTAAAATGAAGTTCTCAGTTCCAAGAAAGACGCCTAGGTAAAGAATTCCATCTCTTTCCCATTTAAGTTTCTCGGGAAGAGTCGGAGGAATGACGCCATTTTGTGGACCAAGATGGAGAGCTCTGCTTTTTCCCCAGTTCACTTTTGTGGAACTTGCCAAACCAAATTCATGAATGCAACGGACCAAGGCTGAGACGTCCTCATTCGAGCGAACGATTGCACAAAGATCATCTGCATAAGCAATCACTTTAAACGGGTTCGCCATTGGTTGAGGAAGGAAACCAAGAAGACGTGCACGCAACCGAACGAGTAAAGGCTCAATCGCAAGAGAGTACAGGAGGCCAGAAAGAGAGCACCCTTGACGAATGGCTCTATTAACCGGGAAAGGGGGACATAAAATGTTGTTAACCTTTAAGAGACTAAAAGTGTTGTTATACAGTAACTGCACATGAGAGATAAAATTTTCCCCAAAACCAAACCCCCGTAAAACAGAGAAAAGATAAAAATGATCAATGGTATCAAAGGCCTTTTCTTGATCTAAGAACACCAACCCGACATTTCTTTGCTCAAGAGAACAGATGTCAATTATATCACGCACAATGAAGATATTGTCATGAATTGTCCTCTTCGGGACACAGTAAGACTGATCTGGGTGTACGATCTCCTCGATTATGGCTTTAAGGCGGTTGGCAAGGGCCTTGGAAAATATTTTGTAGTCTGCACAGAGTAATGAGATGGGACGCCAGTTGTGTGGTTGCTGAAGGTCTCCTTTTTTGGGGATAAGGGCGAGGACAGCCCTCCGGCAGCTTAATGGCAGCGAGCCTGATCGTCGACCGTCGATTATAACCTCAAGTAGTTCTGGTCCGAGGAGGTCCCAAAAGGTTTTATAAAATTCCGCAGGAATTCCATCCAGGCCGGAGGCCTTACCCGAGGGTAGAGTTTGAAGAGCAGCTTGGAGTTCCTCCAAAGTTACTTCCTTGTCCATTTGTAGAACTGCAGATTTTGACAAGGTAGGTAAGGAAGAAGTCAGCACTGTTACCATTTTGTTGTCGATTTTCGGAGCATGATAAAGTTCAGTAAAGTAGTGTCTGAGTGAGGCTCTGACATCTTTTTGATTGTGTGTTATCCTTCCTTCCTTTGTCCTTACTGAAGTTATCTGCTGACTTCTCTTTGTTTGATCTTCCAGTCCAAAAAAGAACTTAGAGGAGGTGTCCAGGTAGCACAAATTCTCCAGTCGGAGACGAATCAGCGCTCCTCTGGCTTGCTTTGCACAAAGTCCAGCAAGAAGAGCGTATTTCTTCGCCAGCAAGAGGTTGGTTCTTTCATGATTTGAGGCCAAGAGGTTGGTCTGCAAATATAATATTTCTTTGGCAAGCAAGGATTGAAGGGCAGAGTCATATTTGGTGTGGTAGGCTCCATATTGTTGGCAAAAGGATCTTATTTGCACTTTGACGTTGTCCCACCATTTTCCAAGGCAGGGGAAGGAAGTTTTACGTTGGAGCAAGGCTCTCCAGAACACACGAAAGGCATCGACAAACAGTTGGTCATCCAAAAGGCTTGCGTTGAAGGTCCAGTAGGCAGCACCACGATTCCGAACTGGTTGGTGAATCCGAAGTGCGACCATGTGATGGTCTGAGAAGCCGCTCGGAATAATGTCCATATTGCTCACAACATTTAAAAAGGTACTGTTGATGTAGAAACGGTCCAATCTTGCAAGTGATAGGTGGCCTTTTGAACACCGACTCCACGTGTATTGGCGGAGAGAAAGATTGCGGATTCTCCACACATCAACCAGGGAGAACTTGGACAAGGCTCTCAACAAAGGCGCTGCGCTTGCTGGGTGCGGCTCCTCTCCATTACGATCAATGGCGGGGTCCATCGTGCAGTTAAAATCTCCACCCAAGCAGACAAGTCCATCAAAATCAATGTGTACAAGAGACGTTTCTAAGTGTGTGTAAAAGGCGAGTCTCTCTGTGCTATCGCTAGGTGCGTAGACATTCAGTACGGTGTGTTTAAAGCCATTATGCGTGAAGGTGAGTGAAATCAAATACCCTTTGATAATCTCATTAAAAACAACACTGGGACTGCAAAAGGAAGGTTGTAAATAAACAGCCACCCCAGCCCTTGGGTGTTCCAGACTACTAAAAAACCATTTTCCCCTCATTATCCTTTGCCATTCACTTGCACAAGAGGAGCTGCATCTTGTTTCTTGCAAAAGCAAAACATCAATGTGATTTGTCTCAACAAACTGTTTAACTTCTGCTTTACGGATGGAGGAGCGTCCCCTATTAATATTTAAACTCGCTATAGAGAAGGCCATAGGCTAACATAGAGTTTGGGTGTGTCAAAAACTTAGTCTCTCTGTGTCTGCAGCTCATTCTTTGCTTTGAGGATGCATTTCCGGAGTCGATACACTTGTGATTCCGTCACACCAAGCTGTCCGGCTTTGAGGAGCAAAAGCTTCGCAGAGATTATAAAGCCGGATAAGTCAGGGAAAAAGTTTTTAATTTTAACATGTTTCTTACGAAAGGTGTCATGAAGAAACTTTATGATATCGGCAGGTGGAACACTGGTAACACTCTCCGAATCTTGGGAAACTGGATCATTCCATGCTTCAGCACTGCCACAAGAAGCAAGTTATGAGTCCCCGTCCGAATCATAATCCGAGTACTGATTGGTGTCCATTACATTATCGTTATGCTCCAAAGATGGAGCTGATGGTTTAATAAGGGAAGCCTCACATTCCGCTTCCAAAGGGGGAGAAGGAGTCGGAGGAGTCGGGAAGGAAGAGTGGAGGGAGGAGGAGTGGGGGGAGGAGGAGTGGGGGAGGTGGAGTAGGGGAGGTGGAGTGGGGGAGGTGGAATAGGGGAGGTGGACGGGTGGGAAGAGGAAGAAGATTAGAAGTGGGAGGGGGAGGAGGAGGAGGAGTGGGAGGGTGAAGAAAACGGGGAGGAGGAAGAATACTAATGGAAGGAACGTTATATTCCGCTTGAGATGAACCTGGTGTTTCAATAGTTGAAGCTTTACACCCTGATTCAACCAGGTTTGGAGTAATTGGTGACTTAGAAACGGTACACATTTCACTGTTGGTCTTTTCAGGGAGGGGGGTTACAGTGGATTCGGTGTTAATATCCAAGGTGCCTGTGACTATGGGAGTGGTCACGTGTGCTCCCTGCTGCACAAAACCAATCTCCTCCTCATGTTCACTAACCCCACCGACAAAAAAGTCATCATCCTCTGGAGCAATTACATCAAATCGATTTTTCGTTTTAAAAAGAGCATCTATTGTTGCTTCCAAACACGAGTCATTATTCTCGGCAGCCAGCGCCATCTTTTTTGCACAGCTCGCCGTCACATCTTGACTATTGTTATCATTTAAATGCTTCAATTTATGTTTCCTTTTTGAAGGAACAACGGTGAAGCTTTCGTCATCTGTCAGGGGGGGATTTACCTCCACTCTCGACGGCCCAGGCAGATTGTTCGAGTTTGAAGCGTCACCAACGTGCCCAACTCTAGATATACCACTATTCGTCTCAATGGGTTCGACCACACTAGATATGCCACTTAATATATTCTTGGGGCAATCGCTTTTTAAATGTCCTGATTCACCACAGATAAAACAAGTTGTGGTCTCCGTTGCGATATAAATCTGGTAATTGCGGTTTTTATTTTTGAAAGTCATAACTGCATTGAGCGATTGAGCGTTGTTTTTTAGAATGATATAGCAATGACGTTGGAACGACATGATGTGGCGAACCGAAGCGTCAGAGCGCAGACGAAGTGGAATCATGGAGATTCGTGATACAACTGTGCCAAAAACGCTTAATGCAGCTACAATCTCCTCACTCGAGAAGAAGGGCGGGATGTTGGACAGTGTTAATTTTACCGCCATCGTATCGAGATAACTAACGTTAACGAAGACGTCCGGCGGTACGGATAGACCGGTTTGGACCGCCTGAGCCACGTGTCGCTCCTCCGACAAGAAAACCACGACACGTTGGCTCATTTTCGAAGCGGCGAGAACATTCTCGATTCCTACGAGCTCTCCCAGAGCCATCACCACGTTCTCAACACTAACTCCATCAGGTGGAGTAATTGTCACTCCATTTTTCCGAGTGAGTGACTCGTACACACTATTGTGCAAACGTCCGTTTGCCATAGCTTAAAGCAAAAGAAGAGAAGTTTAAGTTTAACAAAGGAAAACCGTCACAAGCAACCAGCAAGTGGGGTCAAATGAAGTATAAGGGAAAGGAAGACGTTAAACTTCCAATATGGACTGCCATGTTGCTGCAGAGCAAGCTTAAAGGAGAATGTTGTCACCAGATGATCACAGAAAAGAGAAGGCATGATATCAGATTTTAATATCTTATCAAGCATTGTAGCATTGACATAAATTCTGTCTAACCGGACTAAAGTGTGTCTCTGGGACACACATCTTAACCAGGTGAACTGACGTTGTCTGGGGTGTTGGATACACCAAACATCCATGAGTCCCACAGTTTTTATAATTTTTTTCCAAAGTTTTGGCAGATTTTGGATGTGGCTCCACACGGTTTCTGTCTAAAACAGGGTCAAGGGTACAGTTGAAGTCACCACTCAGTATGAAACAACAGTTCAAGTCAATTGTGCTTAGAAAGGCCTCTAGTTTAAGGAAGAAGTTATACTTTTCAGCATTCTCATTGGGGGCATAAATGTTTACAAAAGTAAAGATTTGATTGTTGGCAATGAACTGAAGACAAGCCAGACGTCCAGGAATTATTTCATTAAAATGAACTTGCGAGAGTGTTAATGAAGGAGAGACAAAGAAAGCAATCCCGGCAGTGAAGGAATTTATATCACTGAAGAACCACTGACCCTTCATGAGCCTTCTCCATTGGGCTTGGGCAGTCAGATCTCCAAGCGTCTCTTGTAATAACAAGACGTCCAGGTGCAAACGCCGAGTCAGGTCTTTTACCTGAACTTTCCGTTCTAAACTAGAACCACCATTAATGTTTAGACTTCCGAAATTGACATTCATGTGCTGAGAAAGGTAAAGAAGAAAAATAAATAAATAAGAGAAACACACCATAAGGACCTCACTTAAGAAGCTCCTGTCGAGCTTTCTGGATCATTTTTTTTAACCTGTGCTTCTGAGCCTCAGTGAAGTTTGGGGTGACAGGGTTACGCACAATTTCTTTCAATTTCGTAATTAACACCGGAAGATCAGGGAAATGAACTTTCAGTTCAATACTTCTCTTACGATAAGAGTCCCTCAAGAAGTCCCGAAGCTCGTCATCCGAAGGTCTGAATTCAGCCTTTAGAATCTTAGAGGACTCATCTTGACTTTCACCATCAGATTCCTCACATGGGGAATCGATTGGTGTTTCAGTTTCATTGTGAGTATCACATGATTGCTCGGTTTCAATGAAACAATCTTCTTCGGCGGCCTTATGTATCAGAGTTACGTCTGGGGATTCTTGGGAATGTAAGAGAGTGGACTGCAAGCTTGTCCGTGACATGGCCAAGGTGCTCGGGTCGTGAGTGTCACTCTCCATTGGAGGATTTCAACTATCCTCCCTCGTTTCCTCAGTGTTCTTAGTTGTTTCATTTATTGTTTTGTTATAGAGAGACTGTAAGAGTTTCTCTTCCTCCTGTGACTGTTGGATATGGGAGCAGTCGACATAAGGAACGTCCTTGTGCGAGCGGACGCTCTCTGTGGGGTTGGAGACACTGATTGGGATTGGCAAGTTCAATAAGATTGCTTTATTAACCTCCGCCATCTTTGAAGATGGATGGAGGTTACTGTTTTCACCCCTTTCTGTTTGTTTGCTTGTTTGTGAACAGTATTACGGAAAAACTCCTCGACGGATCTCGACGAAACTTGGTGGGGGGGTTAGGTATGGTCCAAGGATCATGCCATTAAATTTTGGACTTGGTCCCCCCCCCCCAAAAAAAATTTGTTAGAGAAATTTTTTTTTTTTTTGCATTTCTACATGTTTTAAGTGATTTCCAACCCCCCCCCCAAAAAATTGTTACCCCCCCAAAAAAAATTGTTACCCCCCCCCCAAAAAAAATTGAGAATTTTTTTTGCATTTCTACATGTTTTAAGTGATTTCCAATCCCCCTCCAAAAAATTGTCACCCCCCGAAAAAGATTTTTTTTTGCATTTCTACATGTTTTCAGTGATTTCCAACCCCCCCAAAAAAAAATTGTTAAAGAAAAAAATTTTTTTTTTTTGCATTTCTACATATTTTAAGTGATTTCCAACCCCCCTCCCCCCAAAAAAAATTGTTTGAGAAAATTTTTTTTTTTGCATTTTTACATGTTTTAAGTGATTTCCAACCCCTCCAAAAAAAATTATCCCCCCCCCAAAAAAGAAAGAAATTTTTTTTGCATTTCTACATGTTTTAAGTGATTTCCAACCCCCCCAAAAAAAATTGAGAGAAAAAATTTTTTTGCAACTTTTTTTTTTTCAACAAAATTTCGATTTTTTTTCTTTGCATTTTTACATGTTTTAAGTGATTTCCAACCCCCCCTGCCCCCCCCAAAAAAAATGTTGGAGAAAAGAACTATAACTGTCAGCAGTGTTAACATCATATTTAATGAACAAGATACAAGGTTCACTTGAGTGACCCAGCAGTATTGGCGGCGGAGGTTTTGCACTCTCCCGAATGCTCCCCCTCTAGTTAACCTCCGCCATCGAAGATGGACGGAGGTTACTGTTTTCACCCCTGTCTGGAAGTTTGTTTGTTTGTTGGTGAACAGTATTACGGAAAAACTCCTCAACGAATTTCGACGAAACTTGGTCGGGGATTAGGTATGGTCCAAGGATCATGCCATTAGATTTTGGACTTGGTCCAAAGTCCAATATGGCCGCTATGGCGGCCATTTTGAAAAATATTTGAATTTTTGTTTTTGCATTTCTACATGTTTTAAGTTATTTCCAACCCCCCCCCAAAAAAAAATTGTTAGAGAAAAAAAAATTTGCAACTTTTTTTCAAAAAAAATTTCGATTTTATTTGAAAAATATTTGAATTTTTTTTTGCATTTCTACATGTTTTAAGTGATTTCCAACCCCCCAAAAATTGTTAAAGAAAAAAAAACACAAATTTTGCAACTTTTTTCAAAAAAATTTCGATTTTATTTTTTTGGCATTTCTACATGCGCGTCGATCTAGTTTAGTTTATTCAATCGTGGTTCAGTAGAGTGATCCGTTTTGACCTACAATGAATAGGATATCAGGTTCACTTAAGTGACCCAGCAGTATTGGCAGCAGAGGTTTTGCACTCTACCAGTGCTCCCCCTCTAGTTGATGATGTTTGAACAAGTGGACGTTTCTGGGTTATTTTCTTCTTCCAGAAAGGCAAATCTGTTATTACATGGGATTCCAGTAATTACATTTTCGCTGATTTGCCTTTTACCAGAAGGCGACACACGTGGTGCAAGGGATTGTCGTTTTTTTTATTTTGGAGACGGTAATGAACCCATTACTTCCACTGTCCATTGGCTCATTGGGAGGGGGCGTGTCCACTTGTTGAACGAGTTTGTCCTGTCCGTCATTGGGAGGGGGCGTGTCCACTTGCTCGGTTAATTTATCCTGCACGTCACTGGGAGGGGGCGTGTCCACTTGTTGAACGAGTTTGTCCTGTCCGTCATTGGGAGGAGGCATGTCCACTCGTTCAGCCGGTTTATCCTGTCCGTTCGTTGAAAGGGAAACATTAACATTAATCTGTGAGCCGTTGTTACTCGGTTCGGCCGTGGAAAGCTGCGTTTTCCGAAGAGGGCAAAACTGTTTTATGTGTCCCACTGCACCACAACCAAAGCACTTTAGGGTGTCAGTGTTAACATATACTTGGTAATCGTGACTATTTACAGTGTACTTTAAAATAACGTTCAGAGAGGGATAATCCTTGTTAAGTACCATAAATACCTGTCTACGGAAACACATCACGTGACTGGCATGTTCATCTTTACAGCCCAAAGGGAGCATTATTAGGGGGGACACGCAGTGTCCATCGCGCTGCAGCGCTTTCAGGATTAAATCACCGCTCAGGAATGGCGGTACATTTGAGATAACCACTTTCTGAGCAGGAGCATCTCAAGGATAAGTCATCACAAAGTGTCCAGAGTCGAGGGACAGGCCTTGGACGATGAGAGCAACGTGCTCTTCGTCGGACACAAACACGATAACCCGTTTATTCATGCGCGACGCGGCTCGTACCTCACCGAAACCGATAATGTTCCCGATCGCGAGAACAATCGCCTCCACCGAAACGCCCTCGGGTGGACAGCAGGCGACGCCATTTTTGCGCGATAACCGTTCGAACGCGGAATATCGCTGCGAACGAGCGGCCGCCATGTTTCACCACACGACGACCGACGTCTTCCTCACTCATGAAGAGGAAGTCACCAAAACACCCCAACCTTACCCGAACTTTGGGAAAGGGAGCGCTAACCAAACAAAATAAGGAAAGATAAAGAGAAAAAATATATAAAAAAGCAAAAGAAAGGTTTAAAGCGAAAAGTTTTTGAAGCGACGAACAGGGAACCGCCTAGAAAACCGACGATACCCTAACTAGGGCCGCGATGAGCTCTCTCTCTCTTCTCTACACAGAGGGGAAACACGAGAAAACCTCACGAACAAACAACACGAACACATGGAGTGAAATGGGCAATGTGGGAACACAAACCAGCACAACGGAGGACAGGAACTCACGACACGAAGCAAGCAGCCGCCATGGCAGTACACACAACGAACCAACGGCCAGCAGGGGGCGAGAGAGAGAAAGAGAGATAAATAGAGAGAGAGAGAGCAATAGAGAGAGAGAAATAGAGAGAGAGAAAGAGAGAGAGAGAAATAGAGAGAGAGAAATAAAGAGAGAGAAATAAAGAGAGAGAAATAGAGAGAGAGAAATAAAGAGAGAGAAAAAGAGAGACAGAGAGATAGAGAGACAGAGAGCCAGAGAGAATGACAATTCAAAGAAAGCAAGACTTAGATTTCAATGCACGTCATAATATGTGTTCACAGAAGGAGTGAATATAATAAGGTAACGAAAATAGCAATATTACTCGCAATAATCAAAACAACAGCAATAAACATTTATCATACCTGGAGTAAAATTCTATCTGAGGCTTTATCCAAAATCTATGAACTGAAATAACAGAACAACTTGGAATACGTGGTCTTTAGCTCATCAAATAAGGCAGACAAATATTTATACCATAAAATGGCATTTCAAAGCATTCTCTCAAAACTAAATTCTCACAGGACCTATACTACAAAATTTTAACAACGAAGACCATTTTCCATCTTCACACGAGGTACCACCCCTGAAGCAGGTCTAAGGCCTAACCTCCTGTGACTTAAAAGGGATGGCAGGAAATCGATGGCGACAAGGCCCCACGGCCCAAGCCTGAGAACAGCCATTACAAGCCCTGGGACTACTTGGCCACACGGCCGTTGAAATGCCATTGTGACTCTACAGCCACATTCCCTGCACCCTCACATTCCTATTCCTATTCCTCCCACCATCTAAATCACACTACACTTCCTCCTCTCATCCACTACATGGCTCCTTCACTCCCACCTTTTTCATTTGCAAAAAATGACACCATTCTGTGTGCTTCCTTCTCATCGACCATCTGCATTTTGAACCAGAGAATTACCATACTGTACTTTAATCAACCTCCAGCTGATAAGTAATCTCATGATAAGTGCTTCAATTTTTTTTTTTTAAGCCCACTTGGTCATATGTCATTGCTAAAGCCATATCACAGCCACTTCTATTCATGAAATGCTGTTCAAGCAGAAGCCAAAACGTCAGTGAGTGAAGAGCACACTCAAACACGAGGCCAGATAACAGCAGCCTTGAGTTTAACTTAAAACTGGGTGAATAGGTGACGCAAGTTACTCAGATAAAACATCGAGGTTTGACAATAGCCATTCCCTACTTCTTTCACAGCACCAATTATTCCCACCTTCTTGTGCGGAGTCAGCCGGTAAAAGTTTATGGTCAAAGTCCTTCATGGAGCGGCTGGCCAGGCCTGAAGGTGACAGGAATTTGGAAATTTGTTCAGGTTGCCGGCAATAACTCGCCTACTGTGCACAAAAGAGACTGTGGGATATTCAAGGTCCACAAACTAATGCTAGCAGACAGTGTATCCAGCTTAAGATTCATCCAAGGGATGGCACACGCTGGGATGCAACACCCTACCACTAAAGCACTAATGCCGCAGTCGAAAGTCATATCAGGAATCAAACCCAGACTAGACAGCTCAACTGTAAGTAACCTTTGTGCTATCCTGTCAGATCTAAACAAACAGCCATTCCATCCATCCATCCATTGGGACCATACTCTGTGCAGAGCGTTGGTGCTGCCTAAGCAGTCTCGTTGGCTATTGGACACAATTCCTGGACGGGTCGCCATTCCGTCACAGGATACCAGCAAGCTGGCACTCATTTTGCCGACCTCAGAAGATGACAGGTAGAGTCAACTCCATGTGGTATTAATTCAACAGCCGAGCAGAATATGAACTCGGTACCCTCGGATCCCAAGCCCACCACTCCAGCCGTGAAGCCAACACCAAGCATCCCCATGAAATAGCAATTGTAAAAAAAAAATTAGCTCAGATGTAACCATCCATCCATTGGGACCATACTCCGTGCAGAGCGTTGGTGCTGCCTAAGCAGTCTCCTTGGCTATCGGGCACAATCCTGGATGGGTCGCCACTCCGACACAGGATACCAGCAAGCTGACACTCATTTTGCCGACCTCGGAAGGTAACAGGCAGAGTCAACCCCACGTGGTATTAATTCAACAGCCGAGGGGGATTTGAACTCAGGATCCTTGGATCCCAAGCCCACCACCCTAACCATTAAGCCAACACCAGGCATAAACAGTCATTACATAGTAAAAAAAAAAAATACCACCATGTCGTCATTCAACGTCTATCTGAGGCATGAGAGGATACCTCTTATGGGTGCCGTTCATTCCTCAAATCTACTTCAGGAATCCTCGGCCATGTAAAAGATTTCAATCGCTAAACATGTTGAAGTCTAATTCCCATGTGAAAAATGGGAGGATAAATTTGGTTTCATGGAGTTAACATTTTGTCACCCACAACTTCATACTAAAAATCCCCATGAATTACGTCATATGATAGAAATCTGGTGATGTTTGAATCACATGTCAAGGGAATTTTTTTGGAAGGGAAGGCCAATGATCAGTGGGAGTGCTCAAGAACTGATACACAAGGAAGTTTTCACTTTAAAAACTGAACATACCGTATTTCAGGGTAATCGAACGTACGTGCCTCCATAATCAACAATCGATCGACATACTGCACACAATAAATGGCAGAATTTAAAGAATGGTTCATTCTCCCTTTTTTGAAAGAAATTTTTCAGTTTACATTCACACATATTGAAGCATAATCGATCATCCTTACCTTTACCACCTAAACCCAATTTCCCCCCCCCCCCCCGACTTCATGTACTTCCCTTCACTACGATCACTCACAAGCTCATTCGCCTAATCCACCCTGTGTTTATGAATATCCTTCACCTCCACCCCGTCATCCCCCCCACCCCCCTCCAAAGGTATATAATACGTAACCGGCTCCATAAGGAGTTGACTTGTTTGATAAATTCTGATCATATTATGGCTATTTTGGTTATAAGCTTCGAGAATGCATTAGTAACACTAAAGATGTCAGCACTGGTCCTGGCTTGGAATCATTGTGGAAATAAATCCAATTAAAACTGCCATCTAATTGAATGCCACAATACGCGATGCATCCTGGAGCGTGCCTTTTTATGAGGGATGTTAAGCTGCCTGCCCTTAAAAAAAATCCAAAAAATTATCAACAATCTGGATATTTGAAACCCTGTCTAGTATTTTGCATATAAATGGCTCTAAAAGCCAGCGCAGTGGACACTGTAAATTTACCATGACGGTTAAAATGAAGTACAGTTCGGCACGTGTTGCACTGTGACCCTTTCATGGGCAATGACTCAATAATTACAATGACATACAAAACTGGATATCAAATCATATCAGAATACATATATATATATATATATATATATATATATATATATATATATATATATATATATATATATATATATATATGATCAAATCATATCAGTACCTTTACTAACATTTTTTAAAGTGAAACAAAACCAGATTACACCAACAAGGAACGCATTTATAAACCAGGTTGAACAGTTTACGTTTTGTATCCCACTGATAGGCTAGATCTGGATCCGGACCTGAACCAAAATGAAATCCGCTTGTTATTGTCATCTAACCAACTCATCCATCTCGTTTTGTCATATCTCGTTCACATCTTTTTCAAATAAAATCATGCTATTTAATATATCGTTTTTGGCTTCATCTCTCCATGGTGAAGAATCACTTGTAAAATTATACAATTCTCGTGTCCGGATCCGGATCTTCACCGAAATCTAATCAATTTGTCCTTGTCACCTACTCAAACTTACCCATAACCCATTTTGAAACATCATGCTATGTATCATTTTCGGCCCTATCTCAATGATGAAGAATCACTTAATAAATTCTGGTATCCAGATCAGGATCTTCAGCAAAATCTAAACTTTTCGTCCTTGTCACACACCCAAACCCATCCAAAAAATTTCATCTGAATCCGTCCACAAATTTTTGAGATATCCTGTTCACAGCCAAACAGACAGACAGGGGTGAAAACATAACCTCCGTCCACCTTGGGTGACGGAGGTAGTAAATATGTCATATACAGTGATGAAGTTTCTAACTCAGATTCTTTGCTACAAACACAACGGAGCAAACAAGAAAATGTTTTGCGATCGTTAGATCAGTACCATTGGTTTCAGCATGTGGTGACACAGTGTTTTGTACATTCATCTCAGCATTATTTTCCACCAAGTGGTCAAACCTTTACAATTAAGTCTTACCTTAATTGGTTACCAACAAGATAGATAATTCTGTTTTGAACTTTGTAAATGTTTTTTGTACATTATTAAAGTGAAAATCATTTAATTCCAGTCTAAATGGATAAAATAGAAAAAAGTATTTTGTCGTTTTTCCAGTTTGGTTGTTCCCCTTTTTCGCCATTTCATTATAAATCAACGTTCCAATTTAAAATGTCCGATATAATGGTTTGTCCCTCTGTCTGTCCCTCGATGGGGGTGCCACAGAGGCAGTAATCATCACAACGTTTGAGTTGGCATCGCAACCTGGTAGCACTCATCTCCTAAGGCAATGATTTGGAACATGGCCATAGTACGTGCTCATTAAAAACACACCAAGACATTAACACTGAGTATTAAAGACACAGCAGATGAGACAGTCCGCTTAACGTTTTCAAGGAAAGGACGGCGTACTCGTTGGTGCGACTGTTGGTGCGACGATACGCAGACAAAGCATCAGGGTGACAGTCGATTGTTAGATCCTGTTCCGTCCTGAATGCAATCCATATTAGTCAAGCTAAGGACACGAGTATGCATGCTCTGAGCTGTCTTTCCAGTACAATAATATTTATTGCATGTTCATCATTGAATACAACTGAAATCACTGCAAAAAGGCATGATATTCTAAAACACTTAACTTTATAGCGATCAATAAGAAGGCAAAAAGATTATACAGGACTAAATGTGTGCTATAAATGACTGCAAGTGATCAATCACAGTTGGAAATTGAACAAACGAGTGTTTATCTGCAAGCTTTCCTTCAAGCCTGCCTCCCACTCTGCATAAACATGCAAAATTAAGTAAAAAATAAAACAAAACAGCTCTTTTCAGACCAATATATAACCAATGATTATTCTGGTCATGTTAAAACAATCAAACCATTTATAAGCTTCGGTAAGAACCTTGTTAGCAGGCACGAGATTAGCGAGGCAGCTCAACCTTCATTAACCACATGTTTGGTTTAATTTTGCCGTTTTTAAAGACGATCTCAAAGTGTGAAAATAAAATTAAGGTAACATAATGAAGCCCAAAGGAATGACACAAAAATCCAAGCAACATGAACACTTTAGCACCTATTTCCTTTGTTTAAAAGCCCATAAAGTGTAACAGCACTTGGAATAATTATGAGCCATGCAAGGGTTTTGGGTGTTGATCAAAATGAATATGGGGCCATTTAAGTATTCCGTAAACAAAGGAGAATTTGGGATGGTATATAATTTAAGAGGCATAGCCTGGTGTTGGCGTAGTGGTTAGGGTAGCGGCTTGGGATCTAAAAGGTCCTGAGTTCAAGCCCCGTTGGCCGCTTGAATTAATACACACCAGGAGGTTGACTCAGCCTGTCATCCTTCCGAGGTCGGCGAAGTGAGTACCAGTGTACTGGGCCCGGTGTATGCCCCGGTTAAAATAGGTGTACCATATCCCTGTGTCGTAAGAGGCTACCAGGGTTGAGTCAGGAAGGGCATCCGGCGTAAAACCTGTGCCAAATCACTATACGGATCATACGGATGATCCGCTGTGGCGACCCCTAATGGGAGCAGTCGAAAGAAGAAAAAGAAGAAGAAGATATAATTTAAGAGGCAAGACGGGACAGCAGTGGTGTTAGGCAGGAAGGGGAAGGTAACAGAAAAGGAGGTTCAGATAAGATACGAGTAAGGATGACAGAGGGATTATCCACCTATTTTCATGATCAACAAGTGGAAGAGGCTCAGTCTCTTGAGCTTCTAGGCCTAACCACCAGGCAGAACCTTTCCTAGGTCGACTGCTTTGCAAAGCTGGCTTCGAGAGAAAGCTGCAGACTAGGAATCATTCCAAACATTTCCTTCAAAAATCAGAACTACTCACAGCCAACAAGGACTTTGTCCATAGCTCAATCGAGTACTTCTCTACTCTATGGACTGGTACTGCAAGATAAAATTTGTCTCTAGTGGATTCGGTGGAATCTAAAGCTCTCAACATTATTAGCATCTCCCACCAGGAGGCCAAAACTAGTCTGTTGCTTTCACATTGCGGACAAGTCGGTGACCTGTTGTTTACTACCTCTCCTCCAGTCTAGCTCCCTTTGCATTGGCCCGTTAACTCTCCACAGAGACTTGTGGATGCACTTGTTCTTCTAGTGACCCCCTCTAGGATAAACTCCTAAAATATAAGTCGATGACACACCCCAACCCATTTATTCCTCTTTTTTCCCCCATGTAGAAGCTCCTTCCTGAGGCTGTTAAATCCCAAAATCTTCCCTCTGGGGCTTTAAACGGGTGGTGAACTACCATCTCATGTGATCCCCACTCAGTAAAAATTTCTTTTGTACCCCCATAAGCCCTACCTAACCTAGCTCAAACGTCTTACCTGTGTGTTCTGTAGGTTACCCTGATTACTCCCGTTTTCCTTCTCCTCTTTTCCTGTTTGTCGATTCCCTTGCTCATTGCAGTGTCCAACTGTGGGCCCATTATGCCACTGTCCATTCATTGTTTTTCAAGTTTGTCATCTTGCTCTTCCTTGAGCCTCAATCATATATAAAAACAAAGAGGGGCAATACCCCTGGGCTGGATAAGAAAACGAGGGAATCATTGGTAGGCATGGATGACCCACAAACTATGTGACGTGGAAGAAAGTAAATACCTAACTAGAACTGCCACTTTATAACTGCTGGCAGTGATGATCGGGTACCCAGACGTCCGGCTTTGATACAACATGAGACTTAAATGATAGTTGCAAAGTTTCCTTTCGATAGGATAAGTGGTTCCAGAGAAAACATTATTTAATAGTGATACAAATACAGCCCTGCTTCGAAACAGCGCAGGACTGACGAATTACGAACTGGGTAGCACAAAGTGTTCAATCTATTAATTACGTATGCAGTTAGCCATTTTTCCTGGGGACATTGTGGGTATCAATTAAATTGCTATTCCTGTACCATCAATCGCATGCAGGTACAGCCAAGTGAGCCTTCTGGAAAAAAAAGAAAAAGTTCTCTGATTCAAATAATTAAATAATTCTGGCTGCCATACCGCGTGGCCGATCGGGTTAAATTTTAAACCTATGTTTCACATGTCGGCAAGATAATAAATGTGAAGTTTCACATATATTGACACAGCGGTTCCAGAGTAAATATTACATAATATTTCCCCTTCAATCCAACATGGCTGCCAAACCATGGGGCCGATCGAGTTGAAATTTAAACCCTTCATTCCACATGATTGTTCCATCATAACTCTGAAGTTTCATATTTATTGATTCAGCAGTTCCAGAGTAAACATGAATTAATGTTTCCTTCAATCCAATATGGCTGCCAAACGATGTGTCGTACATCAAAAGGGGGGGGGAGGAGGACTTTTGTTCGTCATGGAGAGGCGGTCATACGTGTGGAGTTTTGCCTCAATCTGTTCAGCCGCTTCAGAGAAGAAGACTTTTAAAGTTATTAATTTTCAATCCAATCTGGCCACCGTACCATGTGACCTATTACAACATAAATTTAAATTCTCCCTGTAATGGGGAAGTGGATTATGCTTGTTAAGTTTCCTGTTGATCAGACAAGGTGCGTTATTCTATCCAAGATGGAGGCAAAAGCATGTGACTTGTGACCATAACTTTTACCATATATGCAAGCATTGTTGTGTATGATAGTTGCCAAGTTTCACTTCGATAGGATATGAGGTTCCAGAGAAAACATTATCTCTATTATAATACCAAGCTTGCACACTAAAAACTCGGCTCGCCGTCACACGATCCCTATGAAATTGCTGTGGCACTTAGCGGACATGCCGACAATGTTTGGGAGGTCTTGGCGTTCCATGGTACCACTTGTATTTTGCACAATGCGTATTTTTGTCATTCCCCGTGTACAGTCTGTCGTCTGCTACCAGCTATGTTGTACTGCTATCCCGTGCATGTGCACGGGTATCGCTAGTTTAATATAATTCTTGAATCCAACATGGCTGCAAAACCATGTGAGCTATCAATTAGAAATTAACAAACTTATATTCACTGCTCGTGTGTAATACGCATGTGAAGTTTCCCCTTGATCTGACCAGCTGTTCTGGAGAAGATGTTTGAAGGTTTTAGGGTAAATTCAATATGGCCACCAAACCATGTGATCTATCAATAAGAAATTAACAAACTTGTAAAAGGATGTCATGGGGAATGTGTAAAGTTTCGCCTCAATCTGTTCAGCCGTTCTGGAGATGTTTTTAATTATTCTTTTCAAAACAAGATGGCTGCCGAACCAAGTCACCTATGACGTCATAGTAAATTTTTTCTATGGTGAATTGTGCAGATGACACTCAAGAAATTTCAGATTTTTCCCATGCAGCGTTCTACTTGACGAATTTTCACCGGCATACCGCTTCACCGATGACGTCACGAAAAATAATCCGTGTTCCCCATGGGGAGCTTAGTAAAATGTATGAAGCAAAATTTTTTTCCAATGCACGGTTTCAGAGATACAGAGGTCCAAAGTTTATCATTTTTTTTAAAGATGGTGCCCGTACCACGTGACCTATGACGACACAATTATCAATTAGGTATGCTATCAAAAAAGATACATACTAAGGCGAAAATTTTGTGTCAATCCGACTTACCGTTCCTGAGAAAATGATTTTTAAAGCGAAAGAACCCGAAAATTGCGGGCGGAAAAAGAATAAATAAGAAATAAACAGAAGAAAAACAATAGGTTACCCAGTCCATAAGACTGGGTACCCTAATAATAAAAAAATAATAAATAAACAGAAGAAAAACAAGAGGTTACCCAGTCCATTAGACTGGATACCCTAATAATAAATAAGAAAAAATAAACAGAAGAAAAACAATAGGTTACCCAGTCCATTAGACTGGGTACCCTAATAAATAAGAAAAAATAAACAGAAGAAAAAACAATAGGTTACCCAGTCCATTAGACTGGGTACCCTAATAATAAATAAGAAAAAATAAACAGAAGAAAAACAATAGGTTACCCAGTCCATTAGACTGGGTACCCTAATAATAAATAAGAAAAAATAAACAGAAGAAAAACAATAGGTTACCCAGTCCATTAGACTGGGTACTCTAATAATTATTTTTTAATGGCGTGAACAAACTTTGATACATTACGGGTGATGAAAGTTGTGGTCAAGTTTCATCAAAATTGTGTGTGAAGTTTCTGAGAAGAGAAAAAAACTATTTTGGGAGGAAACGCCCCAAACAAATCCTTAGACCCCAAATTCTTCAATGGTGTGAGCAAACTTTGGTCCATCATTGGTGATGCAGGTTGTGGTCAAGTTTCATCGAAATTGTGTGCGTGGTTGCAGAGAAGAAAGCAAATACTTATTTTGGGGAGGCATGACCCCCCACCCCTGTAGATCCCCTCAGACCCCGATTATTTTAATGCCGTGAACAAACTTTGTACATCGAGGGTGATGAAGGTTGTGGTCAAGTTTCCTCGGAATTGCATGTATAGCTTCTAAGAAGAAAGCAAATACTTATTTTGCGGGGCAACCCCCCGCCCCCCATGAACATGAATGCTGTGAACAAACTTTGGTACATACCGGGTGACGAATCTTGTGGTCAGATTTCATCAAAATCGTATGTGTAGTTTCACAGAAGTTGCAAGTGTTTGTGAACGGACAGACTGACGACGCGTTATCCCATAAGCTTCCCAGAACTACGTTCCAGGTGAGTTAAAAATCGCACCCGTGTCCAAAGAAAGCGGTGCTGTTTGGCATTTCCTTCTTGTGATGCGAGGCAGCTCGAGCCCCCCCCCCCCCCCTTGTGTCAATTCAACGTCTGCACAACGCTTAAAAATTATTTTTGATGGATGGACAGATGGACATTCCAGGTATTGAAGCAGAAACACCGCTTTGAAAAGGGATGTCAAAATTTTCACTGCTTTTAAGTACAAAGAATGTCGAAAAGCTCAAATAAGAAAAACATAAAAAAGAACTTAAGAGAATCAACCAAGGATAACTCACTTGAGAAGTTGAAGCCATAATCCAGCATTAATAATAACACATGTATGATCTCAGCATGCATTACCAATGGGTAGATAAGTGTAAGGACAGTGTTATGAAGGCATTAACAATAGTGTTACGGCTGTGGAAATTTGCAATACACCAGAAAGGTCCTCAGGTTAGATATATCGATAAGTTCATGTGTAGTTAGTCCACACCTGTTGTTTAGAGGGAATATGTGCGATTCATCTGGGCTGCGACGCTTTGAGTTAGCCATTTTTCTTTCTCTGTCGTTATTTTGGACCATTAAGCCGCCAACAACTCAAACACCACCACCTTCGCCTCTTTACCTCCACAACTCCATCACGTAAAGATCGCTTCACCGCCATTCCCAAACGACACCAGCCAACAACCAAACCACCACAGCAAACCCCCACCACCTTCGCCTTTCTCCTTCCACAATCAACAACCACACCACCTGTCAACACCGAACGCCGTGCTGTCCAGGGCCCGTTCGGTGATACTTGCCGAACGAGTCAAGCCACGAGTGCACATGGATCCTTTCGGGAGAAGAGAAGCAGATCAGGAAGGCTTCACGCCCCTTTTCTCCGTCCAATGGGTGAGCGTTGGGCGGTGTGGCCCCGCCCCCAAGCGCGATGCATGTGGACTCCTTTAGGAGGGAATTCGGATCAGGAGAGGCTCACGCCCCTTTTTTCCTGACCAATGGCTGAACGTCGGGTGGCGTGGCCCCGCCTCCAAGCGCATTTTGATCCGCGAATCTGCATACAAGCTCCTCCCCCGGTATATAAAGACGCGAGCACAACGCAGCTCGTGTGTGCAGAAAGGGGTGCAGAAAGTGGCGCTAGTCGGAAGTCGTGGAGTCTGAGTCGTGTGTTTGCGGGGATCGGACGGCGAAGGGGACGGAGCTCGGAGTGGAGGTCGAGGGACGAGTCGCGGAGTGGAGCAGGGACGCAGAAGAGGACTCAGGGGCGAGAGTTCGCCGGAGTCGGTGCAGTCCTGAGACCCCGCTAGCGGGATGGAGCATCCGCCATTCCCCTCTCCCGACCCCGAGCATCAACAATTCCCCCCCATCCGCGCTGAGATAGCGCCGGTAACCCCGTCCGTTCCCCAACCCAACCGTGGTGCCGACCAACACGTGCCTGTGCAACGCACGCCAAAGGAGCTCACCGACCATACCAGGGGCACGGAGTCAGGCGCGTTACGCGGACATTGCAGCTAGCCCGCCATTGCGCCACGAGAGCACGGGTAAGACCCCTTCGGTCTCGTAGACCTGGCCGATCACCCAGGTCCCACGTTCATTTGGTCCACAGACCTGTCTGCCTCCTTGCCTGTGAGGGTGGCTTGTATTTTCTTTGCTTTTGGTGTAAATGTGTGTGTGTGTGTGGCACCAGTCTATTAAGTAAACCCGTATAGGTGTTGTACATTGCTTTATTCGGTATTAACTCTGCGTATTGTTTTTGCTTTGACTGTGTACGTGCATTTTTGTATGATTGTAAATACGTGCTTCTCTGAGTGTGAATTAAAAGTGCTTGCTTGTTGAACTGTTTCCCGTTTCGTTGCGTCCTTTCCTTTGTTTGAAAGTTCCATCTTGCATCACGTAAGGGATTCGTAGTGGGTGTAGACACGCAATAAATAATCTGAACCGTCGAGGTCGACGATAACTCCACTAGGTTATCCCTGCAGCACGGAACGAGCCGCTTAAGCGGTTCGTGTCCGAAGTCAACCTGCGGCGTGGTACCACTCCTCGGTACGCTACCCGCGCGGGTACTTAGGTATATCGACGTTCAGCGATTCACCCTATTTCGCGCGGGTAGAATGTGGGCTGGGTTGTGGTGAGGTTAAACCTCCACCCGTGACTGGCTCCTGGCGGTAGTTCCAGGAGGGTCACGACTGAATTGTCCGTTCCGGTGGGAGACGCGTCGCGAATGGAGTTACGTGGCCGATCGCACGCCGGGCGGGCGAAATTCGTAATAGTATAGCTGTTCAAGAGGCAAAGCTCATGTGCCTATTGATGGAGCCTTCAGTTTTGAGTATGGATCTTTCCGACTATTATTGTATATTAATTAAAAATTTAATTATTTTCATGTAAAACTGGGTATGAAAAGAAATATTGAAATTGATATGATAAAACGATTCAGTCTGTTGTTAGGTCTTTTTTCAATTAATTTCACTGATCTTACACACATCAATATAAAGCCACCTGGTTTTAATATAAAGCCATCCGTGAACAGATACAATGTTTGTCATCACCACATGTTTGAATTACCTTAACATCAAAGACGGTGATCACTGTTAAAACTAGGGTTTACGTATCAGCCATGGACGTCCCTGGAATGCCTTAATCATGAAAATGCAGAACACAATGGTTCAAGGTTGCATCCAAGATAATATCACCATTACTGACTCTGCATATACAGTAATACAGCATGAGAGAAAGCCTCAGCCCGTTGGTGCTGAACATATCTTCGAACACTGGAAATAGTGTTTGTCTCTCTCACTCTCTCACACACACACACACACACACACACACACACACACACACACACACACACACACACACACACACACACACACACACACACACACACACACACACACACACACACATACACACACACACACACACACACACACACACACACACACACACACACACACACACACACACACACACACACACAATTTTACAACTGAACCACATGTCCAGGGGTGTTAACCTGACTTTGTCAAGGCTACTGTGAGTCTGCATCAGCGGACAATTCAAACAACAGGATTTATGAACTTAATGAAAAATGCTAAAGCAAAAAAATTGGAGTTAGTCAAGTTATACCATTAGGTTTTATCAACATTAGGGTTGACAAAGGCATGCTAACAAACATAACAAGCAAAGTAATGTTTGAATTGTCAGCATTACTCTTTCCCAGCAGCCATTATACCATCCATTGGGACCGTACTCTGTGCAGAGCATTGGTGCTGCCTCAGCAGTCTCCTTGGCGATTGGGCACAATCCTGGATGGGTCGCCTCTCCAACACAGGATACCAGCAAGCTGGCACTC
>NC_140971.1:38580507-38588007 GCF_056783735.1 Eptatretus burgeri | reverse complement strand
TCTAGGACACGTGTCCCATCAAAGTCAAATTTATGGCCAGATTGCAGGCAATGACGTGCTTTGGTTGACTAGGTCACCTTTCCAAGCCTAATTGCTCTATCATGTTCATCTCGCAGTTGTTTCAAATTTCTTCCAGTTTCAACAATGTAGAATTCGTCACAATCTTTGCATGATGAATGGTAAACTACTCCGGATTTATCACCAGTTGGTATAGGGTCCTTTAGTTTTGAGATGGCATTACAGATGGTGTGTAGAGGCTTATAGGCTACGCCAATCCGTGAGCCACGTACTATCATGCCAATCCTTTCAGAAAGGCCCGGGTAGTATGGCAGTACTGTACACAGTGCCCAAGTGTGTCTGGCTCCTTCCGTTCTTTCCATTTTAGTTCTTCCAAGGTGGGAACTATCCCCTTGCTGTACCCATTTTTAAACAGGACTCATCCAACTAATCTGATTTTCTTAATTGCCTCAGCTTTGGAAGATGACACCGTCCATGCCCAACCTGCTAAGAGAGAGAGAAAGAGAAAGAGAGAAAGAGAAAGAGAAAGAGAAAGAGAAAGAGAAAGAGAAAGAGAAAGAGAAAGAGAAAGAGAAAGAGAAAGAGAAAGAGAAAGAGAAAGAGAAAGAGAAAGAGAAAGAGAAAGAGAAAGAGAAAGAGAAAGAGAAAGAGAAAGAGAAAGAGAAAGAGAAAGAGAAAGAGAAAGAGAAAGAGAAAGAGAGAGAGAGAGAGAGAGAGAGAGAGAGAGAGAGAGAGAGAGAGAGAGAGAGAGAGAGAGAGAGAGAGAGAGAGAGAGAGAGAGAGAGAGAGAGAAAGAGAGAGAAAAAGAGAGAGAAAGAGAGAGAAAGAGAGAGAAAGAGAGAGAGTCCAATATTTTTCAAAAATAAATGTTTGTATTATGATTGTTGTAAATCAAGACAACGCAGGAAATCTGTGACATAAGTTTCTGCAATGACATGTGGAGAGGCAAGCGTAGCAAGCTGATCCAGGGTACTGTATGTAAAACTGAAATGCACAGTTGGACGGTGAACTCTCGTCGAGGTGAAGTCTTGGTCGACCCATGTGAATGTGTCTATTAAAAACATACTGTTTGAACAGGAGTTAGATTATGAGTATGTACGGCTATTAATTATGCCTTAATTACGGACTATTGGAACATACCTTTTCGACATTAAGACCTTTTCAGCCCTGGCATTTTTTAGATCACTTAGCCATTTTCGAACATTTAAGACCTTTTTAAGACCCTTTGGACAGCTTTGACTCCTGAAGACCTTTACACTCTTTAGACCACCGAGACTCCTTGACTCTTAGACCTGCAGACCAATTCAACCCTGTTTGGATCCTCGAGACCCCTTCGACCCTATATACTTGTAACTACTAATGAAACATACCCTTTGGACCTTTAAGATCCCTTTACACCATGTTAGACCCTCCATTGACCTTATAGACCGCTTAGACCCTTTCACCATTTTGACCGAGCTATTAGGGATATGGTTAGGGTTACACCTTTTAAGACCCTTTGACATTCCAGTGTGACATTTTAGTATTAAACGTTATACCTTCAAGACAACTCAGACCCTTAACACCCCTCAGACCATCAAGACCCTTTAGCACCCTTAAGACCTTGTCAACCATACAGACCTTGTTAGAACCCTATAGATCCTGAAGACCAATAGGACCCCTAAGACCCCTTTAAAACCTTGAGACCCTGCAGACCATATTGACCCGAGATACCCCGTTAGAATACACTTAGACCCCTAAGACCCAGTCACGCCTTTTAGAACCCTAAAACACCTAAGACCCTACAGACCACATTACACCCTTTATACCCCCAATATCCTTAATATATCTAAGATCCTATATATGCTGTTCGGCCCTTTAGAACTGTAACTATTGTTGGAACATACTTTTTTGACCTTTAGACCCCTTAAACATTTTAGATGTTTAAGACCCCCTTAGACCCTTTAGACCACTTACATCTCTTGACCGCTTAGATCGCTTGACCCTCTCGACCCATTGAGACACTCATACCTTTTAGATCTCTAAAGCCCTTTTAAGACACTTTAGACCCCTTAGACTTCTGAAGACATTCACACCCATTAGACTACTTTGACCACCTTTGAAGTGATTTTTACCTCAAAAACAATGTGCTTCTAGTTTTTGATTGGTGAACCGATTCAGTGACCCAATATGCAATTTTTGTTCAACCTAATAGAGTATCCACCCTCCAGGTAGCTGGACATTGTGTATTACTTGTTGAAAAAGTATCAACTGTAGTCTGCATATTGCAAGAAGACTACAGATATTCGTGTGGTGTGTGTCGAAAGGGGTCTAACTGGTGTAAATGCCGAAAGAGGCGAAGTGGTTCAAAGAGTCTATAGGGGTCTATAATGGTGTATAAGGGTTTTAAGGGGTCTAAAAATCTAAAGGGTATTTTCCAAGAGTAGTTTCGGTAATAATGGATCTCATGGCTCCAAAGGTCTAAGGGTCAAGGTTGCATAAAATCATCAATTTTCATCTGATTGGCTTAAAATTTGAACAGGGGTTGCATATTGGGACACAGACCTGGTTCACCAAAAATCAGAATGAACGATTTAGCCTTTTTGACATGTTAATGTTTCCATGACAACAATTTCACCCCATGATGACCAAAAGAGCCCTTTGTGAATTTATTATAACCATATCTCAGTTATTTTTCAAAATGTCAAAATGAAACCTACACATCTATTTGTATGCATGTGTTGTATATGTTGGTGATGATGATGGTAGTATATGTGAGGAAAATTTGGACAAACTTGGTCAGATAGGTTAAAGCCATCCGAAACATGTAGAACACCTATTAGGCCATAATTAGAAATGTATCAACCAAATTTGTTATGCATAACATTCAATCGTGGTAAAACACGTGATAGGTCAAATTTTCTAATTTTCAAATTTACCAAATTGCTGTTGCCAATGGCAACTATTGTTCATTTGGATTTAGCAAGTATCGTGCTATGCATGACATCGTTCTTGTTGTCTGTTTGTTTGTGTGCAGGATATCTCAAAAAGTTATGGACAGATTTGGACGAAACTTGGTGGACAGGTTGTGTGTGTGACAAGGACGAATTTATTACATTTTAGTGAATATCCGAATCCAGATACGAGAATGTTTTGATTTTTTTAAAGTGATTCTACACCATTGAGAGGAAGGGCCAAAATCAATATGAGCATGACATTTCAAAATGTTGTGGACAGGTTATGACCATCAAACTTGGTGAATGAGTTGGGTTGGTCAAAAGAACAAGCAGATTATACTTTGGTTAAAGTCCGCATGCAGATCCGGCCTATCAGTGGGATACACAACGTAAACTGTTCAGCCTGAAGGAGGTATGTGCTCTACCGAGTGCTGTCCTAGTATGATGATGTTGGTCTGCTGGCAATTCATGACAATATGAGAAATATAACCGAATCAGAAACTTGGCAACATGCTTGGTTAACTAGCCAGGGTGCAACGTAACCAACTGAGGAATAATGGCTGAACACCTTATAGCCATAATTTCTGCTGAAAATGGAGGATATAGGCACACCTGGCACAGCATTGGTTGTACTTATGGCTTTTTGCCAAGACAGCAAAGGCTGGTCTCTGGTTGTGAATAGGTCTATTGAAGTGCACTTGGTGGCTGAGCAAACAAAGCACTTACCACTTTGTGGTGGAGTTTGTGTGGAATAACTTGTTTATGACCTGGATATTATCTAAAACAGTGACCTCACTGAATTATTGTTCACCTCTGAACTCATGATGCTGAGATTTCAGGTTGAAATCCCACTTAAGACACTGATTTTTCATCGTCCACTGATGTCCTTACGATTGATGTAGTACACTCATGTGTCCTCATGTCCTTGTCCGACATGCAATTTATGAACAAGCTGGCCTACATCAGCCTTAGACTACTATTGAAAACCCTGATCATTATGATACAAGCAATATTTAAACATTAATTCAAAACGCTCCTTTAGATTTTCAATTAAAAAAAAGATTTTCATCATATAAATTAACACAAATAATACCATGCAGAACAGTTACAGAATCATGATGTGACACAGTCATTGTCGTCAGCAACGGACACCACTTATTTATGTGACATGGGTAGAAAGGACCAAATGACAATTTCTTGTCGAGATTTTCAATGAATTCAGTTATTTTTGAGAAAATATTTACTTTTGCTTTATTGGGTTAATGCTCAATAATTTTTTTATTAAATTGAAGGATGTCTATCATGCCATTTACAAGGAAGTGATGAAACTCACCTTCTGCAGTGGAAGGTACTTTGCAGGTGAGAAACAGTAAAAGCAGAAGCTGGACGTGAGGCATGGAGGTGACGTGAAGCATGGTGGAATGCCGACTGTGAGTGAGCTGGGAGCATCCGTTCCCCTCCTCACCAATCCTCACCCCTCCTCTTCACTCTTCCACTTTCTCTAACTAGCTTTAATTCTCTTTGAATGTGCACACGAGTTAAACAACCTCTTGTAACGTTCCAGGACTCTCTACTAGTTCTTCCCTTTGTCCAGTTCTCCTTTGTGCCCCTTGGTTTTGTTTTTGTTTCCAGCTGCACTCCAGAAATCTCTGATGCTTCAATCTGCTTTCCAGCAGTCCTCACCACAGCTAGGTGCCCCCAAGAGGTCCTTTGATGCTTGTTGCTGTTCCCGAGTGATTCTCACTGCTTGTTGTCTTTCTTTAGCATAGATCTTCAGAAATGCTTACAGCTGAACTTTGCTGCTTGGCTTACCTCGCTTTTTCTGTGGATAAAAAAAAACATTGAGCGATTGTTAGAGTGAGTGTCTTTCCCCTTTCTAGATTTACAATACACTTGATGAATTGCATTTGTTGAGGTAGACCAATAAACCGAGGCTTTAAGCTAACCAACAAAGCACCATGAACCATAAGGTTTAATCTGGAACACGCTTACCTCGATTACTTGGTGCCAATTTAATGAAGGTTATTGGGCACTATCGGCATCGTACAGTTTCTGCCGAATATCCTGCAGGTTCCCATCGCTCCTCCATCTCGCCACCTGTGGATAACAGTCAACATGAACATTTCTGGCATTTCATCATCAAAGCTTCACAAAAGCATCATCAAGGCATCATCAGAGGAATGCAAGCTGAACACGTTCATCAGAACTAGTGATCCAACCAGCCATGAACGCTTCCCAGTGTACCAAATACTTGCACATATTTGGCGAGTGCAGCCATTCCCAATCATAATTGCAAGGCTTTTTGACATTCACAAAGCAGAGCAGCACTCAAAGGGAAAGAAGAACCCACTCACAAGCATTTTGGCAAAAACAATGCAGAGCTCACCCCCTCCACACCAGTGTTGATTTTAATGGGAATGAAATTTTTACAATGGGATTCAAATTGTATAATTGTTTTTTTTAAAGCAAAGTTATGATCAAAATGAAACATACTTGGATCAAAGCTCTACGTATTGCTAACACCCTGCTAAATTTCTGTAATCAGTACATGCTGTCACACAAAATTCTTGTGAATACTTTGTCAGGTGTCAGGAGTAGATTGATCACTTTAAACCTAACACCGATAAACCCTTTACTGAAACGTGTTTGTAATATTGACCAATCCAAGTATCCATTTTCAGTGATGCTTTTGGAGTTTAATAATCTATGAAAACTTCAAGTGTATTTACCATAACATAGTTACTGAGAGTGATTTTGCAAGATGGAGAGCAATAAATTTGCAATTCTCACTCTCAGAAATCATTTTAATAAGGAACTCAGCTTGCAAAAAGCTTGTGAATAAAATTTCACTATAGGTTCTCCTTGTTCCACCCGATTTACCATACCCTCTGTTACACAGCATTGGTTCTGCCAAAGCAGTTTCTTGGCCTGGGGTGATGCCGGGCGGTTTGCCATCCCTCTCGCAGCAGTTGTTCGGGCAGGAATTTCTAATTTGGCCAGGGTGCTGGCGATAGCTCACATACTCTTCACAAAGGGCACTGTGGGATCTTTAACATCCACCAGCGAATGCCGGCAGACCGGATTCCCAGTTTAACATCCATCCGAGGGATGGCACACACATTGATGAATCACCCTGCCTGTGAAACAGTACAGAGCTGGGGCGGGATTCAAATCCAGGCTATACGGCTGAGAGGTGAGTGTGTGCCATCAATTTTGTTGATACTTCTCAATCACCAAATTATCTCATACCATGATAAGAGATGAAGTGAAAAATGAGCAAAATTTTCATCAGGATCATATCCCTGGAGGCCAACAGTATCAGGCTGGAACGGTTGGTAATTGGTCGACAGTGTCGGAACATGAGGGTCAATATCAGGACGGTGTTGGCAGCTTTGGTGAGTCATTCTCAAGAAAGCAGTTAAGATCTACATACTAACAATCATAATTCATGTTGCCAATATTAATTAATTGCCTAATTATTCTTTAATTTGATAGATACACTGAATAATCTGGAAAAAAAAACCTCAACAACTGGTTTGGCCATCCCAAACTGAGGTGAAAAAAACAAACTTACTTCAACCTTGAAACTTCATTTTGCTCAAATTTATTCAGTATCGAATCATCAATTTCAAAAACCAAATACTGTCCTATTTGCTTGCACTTGCTAAAATATGCTTAAGATTTCACAGTATAGTTTGCAAACAGTCAATCGTTTGAATTCACGAGTGAATAAGCAAAACGTTTTTGAAGGAAAGAAGGAGAAAGGAAGGAAAAGTTGTTTCTTCTCTTAATAGCTATATTTACACTAGTAAGTAAAACTAAGCCAATCAAACAAAAAAAATTATACATTCACAGTCCATGCTGCAAAAGAAAACATTTGGAATATAAAGCCTGTTAGACTGAAATAAATTCCAAGCTTGACTGCACAAATACATGAGAGTGTATGAAACATAGTATGCATCGCAGCAGGAAACTACTCGTTGTAAGAATGTGTATTTGCTTATATAAATTGAAGCCACAATCAATATCTATGAGAAATAATAATAAGGTTATACATCATAATTTGGTGTTCAACCTCATTGTTAATGTAAGCACCCTGACTTCTACACAGGCTGATTCAATAGTATTTTTCAGTGTATAATGGAGTAATGACGTGTCAAACTGTCTGACGTACCATCATACTAAAATAGGCAATTTGTGTCCATTTGTCTATCTGACCATGATACATTTGGTTGTTACTTATCCAATCTCAACCAAATTTGGCATGAGGACTCAGGGTCACATGACAGAGGTTGAAGTGATTTTATTTGGCCCCTTCTCCAAGGGGGTTTTCCATCTTGGGCGCAATCAGTGTAAAGGTGTATAGATAGCTTATCGTGGCGTTTTTCCAAGGCCGCTTCTAATAACAAAAGTAATAAGAACAATAATGATAATAGCTTAATATTAATAATATTAATAAAAATAATATCCCCCCTCCCCAAGTGTTTTTTCCTTCTTGAACAATTGCCGTGTTAACGTGTATAAATAGCTTATTGTGGCATTTTGT
>NC_140971.1:38490507-38573007 GCF_056783735.1 Eptatretus burgeri | reverse complement strand
TCTCTATTTCAATGCGTAATATCAAGCGGTACCTTCATGATGACCTAATAAAACTGGTCTCGATGTCCGTCCGTCCGTATATCTGTTCACAATCAACCGATCGTGATGCATTTTAAGGCTTTCCGAGAGCTTTCGAGAGATTACCGACACTCCCGCACAGTGCGGTTTTTATAATTCCTACTGCACTTCATTAGAACATAGATTGTGGATGGATGCGCAGATCCCAGGAGAACAACTATAGCTGTACAGAACAATTCATATTATCGATGGATAAAAATGATATTTAATTGATATTATAATAAATTGTTTATTTAAAATATCTTAAAATTTTGTGAGTTTTTAGTTTGTTGTGAAATATTACGTCCTCGGGTCTCCGCATCGTGGCGTACAGGCTTAAGTTGTACTTCTGTTTACTACCGTAGGAAATCACAGAACCATCCGATCGACATGCTGTTAACAGTTTCAGAATCAGCTAAAATCTACAAGATATGAATATGTAGACGAAACTGATCCGGCCAGCTAAAATCTACAAGATATGAATATGTACACGAAACTGATCCGGCCTTTTGGATCACTTTAAAGTAGGGTGCCCTGTAATTTTAATGCACTCTATGGATCCTCCTGAACTCACGAATGGTACACGTTGTGTAATAACTAAACTAGGTGGTAATATCATCGAAGTGGAGCTACTGCAGGACAGTCAAAGGGGAAAACCTGAATGATAATTATCATTATATATAATGATATATATATATATATATATATATATATATATATATATATATATATCATTATATATATATATATATATATTACATATATATATTATATATATATATACATTATATATATATATTATATATATATACATTAAATATATATATATATATATATATATATCCTAAACCCTAACAGCTTGGTGACACAGGGATAATATATATATATATATATATATATATATATATATATATATATATATATATATATATATATATATATATATATATACGTACATATATATACAGATATATACATATACATATTGATTATAATCAATGGATAAAAATGATATTGTTGCGGATTCGCGCCCGCCGGCGTGCTGACGGCCACGTAACTCGAATCGCGGCACGTCGCCCACCGGACGGACAATCCAGTCGTGACCCTCTCGGACTAACGCCGGGAACCAGTCACGGGTGGACCTTTCGGTCTCACCGCGATCGAGCCAATCGGCCCCCGCGTGGGATAGGGTTGCTCGCCAAATTCGACCTACCTAAGTACCCACGCGGAGGGTAGACCGGGCGATCGCACCTCGCCGCAGGTCGACTTCGGACACGGGCCACTTAAGCGACCCGTTCCGTACTATCAGAATAACCGAGCGGTGTTATCGTCGACCTCGACGGTTCGATTAATTATCGGGCGTATTCAGCCCACTACCAACCCTTTACGTGAAGCAAGATGAGGATTCAATGGGAGAAATGACGAAGCGAAGCGGGAAACAGTTCAACACAAAGCACATTTATTCGCGGCACACGGGAAGCACACATATTCAATTCCACCAAAAGCACACAGAAAAGAAAAACACAATTCCATTTACACAAAAAGCAAATATAAAAGCGAAAACACAATGCAGAGCTAATACCGACTACCGAGCACACGGCAACACTTATACAATTCTACTTCACAGACGGCGCCGCCAACACATACCCAAAACCAAGGAAAGAATACCCTCAAGGATGAGGCGGGCCTGAGGCCGAGACCGGGTCGCGCCTACCCGTCTGGTGATGAGACGCGGAGCGGCGATGGAGCCTCAACTCCGCGGGCCTCGCGGACAGTCTCTGGTAGGGGGTGGGAAAGGGGCCCCCTTGGTCGCACTATCTCAGCGCGGGGGGAAACAGGAGGGGTTTGCTGATGCTCGGGGTATAGAGGATTCTTATTGTCCCGCGACGAGCGTCTCCACCTCGGCCAGGTCGCGCTGTCGGCCTCCCTGGGGTGCAGCTCCCGACGCGAGCACCCCCTCGTCTGGTGTCGCCGCCTTTCCACAGCTCCGTCCCCTCCGTTCCGACTCCAACGCACACGACGACCAGCTCCTTCTTGCCAACTCCACCGCCCGCGAAGTCTTAACTCTCTGATCTCGACTCTCCTACTCTCTTCCTCTCCGCCTCTGGACTCTCCTGGACTGACGAACACGGTCCTTTTATCCGCCCCGTAGCTTCGCCCTCTCATCTTTGACCCCCTCCCTTCGACCTTTCACCTCGCTCCCCATTGGCCCGAGAAAAAGTGGGCGTGGAGGCTTTTTGATCCACAAATTTGCATATATCGATCGCCCTGGGGGCGGGGCCAATTCGCCCCTCGCTCACCGATTGGACGGCAAAAAGTGGGCGTGTGTCGTTTTTGATCCGTTTTTGAAGCACAAAATCCGTGATTTTGTACACGCTGTTCGACGCGCGCCCTGCACGAGTCCAACACCGGTACCCACAGCGGGGCAAGAACGGTGGCGATGCTACGGTTGCGAGGTGTGACGGGAAGGTCGTGGCGGTTGTGGTGAAGCGGCGTTGTGGTTGGTGGTTGATGTTGTGATTGTGGTGGTAATCATGGCGGTTGGTCCAAAATAAAGATAGCAAAAGAAAAACGGCTATCCTGAAGAGTCGCAGCACGCATAAATGACATGTATTCCCACTAGACAACGGGTTTGGGCCTAACTACACATGTACTTACCGAGATACCTCACCTAAGGGACCTGAATGGTGGTTTGCGAATTTGGTAACCACAACACTACCCCCTCCCCTTTTTACAGACTCGTCCCGAGTCGTCAAATTTTCGTGTGCCATCATGTGTAGTTTTCCCCTCGTACATTTTACCTACGGATCCCTGAGTGCGACATTCATGGTATTCGTGTCCCCAAAATAAATAACCTGAGGGCTGCGTAGCTATCTAAACAAACTCACTCACACGGACGACTTAAATAAAATTGCCGGCGCTAGACAGACATGCCGGGGGCGCACTCATATTTACAGTACATCTTAACCTTAACTTACAAATTTTACACGAAACCATGGCCCAGGATCACTGAACTCTGCAAAAGAAAAGCAGTTAGCAGGGAGCCAGGCTGCCCGCATGCAGTCTCTGGCTCAAAACAATGCAGGTGACAGGGAACGTGGCTGGCTGCTCACACGCAGTCCAAGGCCTTCCCTTTTGAACTGAACGCAGTGAACCACAACGGTGCATGGGCTGCACAATGCAGTCTCCGTGCCAGCTCAAGTGGCACACGCAATGAGCACAACGAATGGATGGATGAATGGATGGACGCAAACACGGTGCACGGGCCGCCACTGCAGGCCCGTGTTGTAGCTGCCAACAGGGCAGTTCTCGCAGCTTGCAAACTGTTGCCTTGCGGATCCTGGCGCACATGGAAATGAACAGGGGGGGCAAAGCAAAAATGGAACGGGGCGGTGAACGTGGGCAGTGGGCATGGCTTGGCAAAGGCAGCAGGCAAACACAGCCCGCAGAAGAAGGCCGCTGCAGGCAAACACAGCCGGCAGATGAACTGGCCGGCACAGGCCTTGAAGAAAAACAGCCAGCAGATGAACTGGCCGGCACAGGCCTTGCAGCACACAGCCAGCAGATGAAGCTGGCCAGCCTTTGCCGTTCAATGGAGGTTGGTGGAGGGAGTGCGGTGGTGCTGGCCACTTGGAAGGCGGGCTCGGACCTACCTACCTGTCTCCCTCCCAACCTATCGCCTTTGCCTGTCACTGTACATACCCACTCCCTTAATTTGTCAAACCCCAATTTAGCCCCAACTTATTTTTTTATTATTATTATTATTTTTTTTCTTTAACTTCCCCACTATAAATCGTCCCCTAACCCCCTTTATCGTCTTTGTTCGGCTAACCTATCCTGTCACCTAGCCTACTCCCAACCCCTACGTTCCCTTCCCGGAGGGGAATAAGGGAGAGCTAACGTCCTGTGTCGAGGCCCAACGAAGCCTCAGAATGGCCTCCCCAGAGTTCGGCGATCTATAACCAAAGTGGGTCCAGCGGCCCACAACGACAGCGAGGGGATGGATGGTGCGGAGGGGTACATCTCCTAATCTACCCTAACCATTTAACTGTTAAACTACCCCGGGGCTTTCAACAAGCGCCTCTCGCTTAAACTATTGGTTCTATAAACCCAGATTCCCGTCGCCTGTGTTGGTGTCCTCACAATTTCGGGCCTCGCCCCCCAATTTTCTCTCCGTGCCCTCACACGGTCTCCTGGCTGGGACACGTGGCTCCCTTTGGCAGGCACGACCCTCTGCCGATTCTCCCGCTATGGCACCCCGGGCACTACACTGCCTCCGAGCCTACCAGCTCCCTAACACTCGCGAGTGCCCCCCATGGCACCTCCCCTGAAACGCACACGTGGCAGGCCGGCCTCCCGGGCCCCTTTCCGAGGGTCACCCGTGCCCACAACACTGCCCACGCGGCTAATGGCGCCCCGGGCCCCCGCACCAAGCAGGCGCACCCGTGCCCACTACTCTATCCCGGCCCCCCATGGGCCCATGGCCTACCGCGGCCGACTAGCCTGGTGCCCGGGGTACCCACTCAGCGATACTCACCTTTCGCAGCCACGCTCCCAAGCCCGTCAACAGGGCTCCTGCACCCCTCCAAATGGGTTTCGAGCCTACATTCCCACCAACAACAAAACGACCTCCATTTTTCAATTTGACTAACCCCCTAACTCACTCAATCTACACTGACCCCGGGGTCCCTTGGGCGGGAGTCACTCCTCCCCCCAATCACTCATCGCACCATGCATTCCCCATTCACTCCATACACACAGACCCGCTGGCCTCACTCACTCACCAAGCACATGCTTCCACTTCACTCACCAACTCTTCAACACACACACCACTGAACTCTGCCATCCTTCTATCTGCACCCCCTAACTAACTCGTGCTCCCACGTCGTCCCTTACACTATAGCACGTTCCTTTTAACACAACGTAGCTAAGCTCCGTCCCCACTACACATTCACTGTCTGTCACTGTCTCCAAATAAATCATTTTATTTCCCAACCTAAATCTGGCTACAATCCCTCTAACTAATCCATTCCACGGACTCCATGAGGACTTACCCCTGCCCCATGAAGTCGGTCTAACTAAGCTAACCCTTCCCCCTAACTAGTTTCCATCCTGTGCCCAGGGTCAAGGGGGTCTTCCACCCCTTGCCCAGGAATCCTGTGCACCCGAAAGTGAGGCTTGTTCTTTTTTTTTTTTTTTCTTTACATGCGCAGCGCCAGCGCGGCAACTCGCGCACTTCGCACCTGCCCGTGACGTCATGCAGCTGCACGTGTTCCTCGTCCCTCCTTGGACGGTACCATCCGGCAGAGATACCCCTCCTGCCGGATTCCAACCACACGTGCAGCCATGACGTCACCGTGCGCAAAAAAAAAAAAAACCACAAGCCCCACGTCTCGAGGGGTTCCCCACGCGAACACATGTGCTTTGCCCGTTGGAGCTTAACACACACGATCGCGTGGAGAACCCGTCCGGTCCAAATCCGTTTACCTGCCTAAACTTTGACCGTCCGCGGGATCGGCAAATCCACCGCGTGCGTTTCCGGACCGGGACTTCACTCTCGCAAGCGAGCACGTGGTGGTCTCGTGCGTTGCACAGCACGAACCGCGTGCTCACTGCTGGGTGAACCCGGCACGGTCCTCGAAACAACTACAGCCGCTACTCGGCTTTCTTCCCTCACATGTCTCCGTCGTCGCCTCCATTCCACCCACGCACACCTGCGTGTTACGACGCTCACACTCCATTCCATTTCATTCACACCGGGAGACGCGGCTGCGTGCTCCCGCATGCCAACCGACATCTCCCTCACATACCGCTCTCTCACACACACTGTCTCCCTTGCACTCGGCCGTTCACTCACGCGTGCCTCACTACTCACACAAACCATACTACTTACACACGCGGGGGCACTCACCCGCGGTGCCTCATCCACACACCATTGCCTCACTCATACACGCGGGGGCACTCAACCGCGGTGCCTCATCCACACTGGCCGTTTCACTCACACACACGGCCTCTTCCACACACGGTGCCTCATCCACACACGGCGTGCTGGGAAGCACGTACTCCGGCACAATCGCCACCACACCAATCACACACGGGGTCGCTTCCACACACGGGGATGCACTCACACCTTGCACCACACACACAGGGACAACCACACTGGGGATTCGTGTCCCCACAAGGGTCTCCGGGGCCTCTATACCCCCCAAGCTCTCCAAGCACCCGTTCGCAGCACTCCTCCCCTCAACCTCGCAAAGCACGACCGAACTCACCTGGTCGTGACTCGCCTCAAGGGGGCATACTCCCTCCCCTCGTTCCTGGAGGAGGCCATCCAGGTGCTCGCACCGGGTCCCTGCACGCTCCGCGAGCTCACCCCCATTATCCTCCACGACCTCTGTGTGTGTGTGTGCGTCACTTACCCCGTCCAATTCACCCTCTATCTCCCGTGTCTCTGCCAACTCTTCACCCTTTACCTCCCTTGTCTCAACTATTATTTCCGTTGTCGTCATTTCGTGTCTCGTCTCACACGTTTTGGTCTCCCCATTTAATTTTTCCCTTTTGGTCACCGTCGATTCCTCTGTCACGACCCTCGCCCAACACGCCCCCCGAATTATTTTTTTACCCGCCTCCACCGCGGGCCTGTCAGCCGTTGCACCCCCTTCCAGCTCGTTTGCTCCCACACGTGGAGTCGCCATTCCCAGCTCCCTGGTCACGGCCTTCATGCCCGCCTGCAGGCATCGGCCCATGTTCTGCGTCTCACCCCGTAGTTCTTTCATTTCTTTTTTCATTTGCTGTGTATTCGCATCCATCGTCGTTTTCACTTCATTTGTATTTGTATCCATCTTTTCGTTCATTCCTTTCATTTCGTTTTTCATATTCGCATCCATCTTTTCGATTATTTGTTTGGTCATGCCTTTCATTTTGTTTTTCATTTCATGCGCATTCGTTTCCATTTGCTTGTTCATTGCCGCCAGCATGGCGAATAGCTGGGCTTTGTCGGGTGCGCTTGAGTGAGCCGTTTCGGCAGGGGTTGGGGAAGGGTTTTGGTGGAGAGGGGGGGGGGAGGTGTCATACACCGCGGCCGCACCTATTTCGGGCTCTGGGTTCAGTTGGGCGAGTCCGTGTTCCTGCACAATCAACATTTCCTGCTCGGGGATTCCATCCTGCACCATGGATCCTACATTACTACACATATACATTTCTAATACCCCCGGCTCCCGCTCGCCTTGAGACGCCATCTTGCTTCTCGTGAAGGGTTAATTTCGCTCGCTCGTAATTTGGAGGGAATCGGGGTCGCTTCTCTCACCCCTGGACCGATTCCCGTGAATTTAGCCGGAGACAGGAGAGCCCGTTTTCCTGTTCTCCGATACCAGTGCCGCGAGGAGGGCGATGAATTTGTATCCCACGCCTGACACCAGTGTTGCGGATTTCGCGCCCGCCGGCGTGCTGACGGCCACGTAACTCGAATCGCGGCACGTCGCCCACCGGACGGACAATCCAGTCGTGACCCTCTCGGACTAACGCCGGGAACCAGTCACGGGTGGAGCTTTCGGTCTCACCGCGATCAAGCCAATCAGCCCCCGCGTGGGATAGGGTTGCTCACCAAATTCGACCTACCTAAGTACCCACGCGGAGGGTAGACTGGGCGATCGCACCTCGCCGCAGGTCGACTTCGGACACGGGCCACTTAAGCGACCCGTTCCGTACTATCAGAATAACCGAGCGGTGTTATCGTCGACCTCGACGGTTCGATTAATTATCGGGCGTATTCAGCCCACTACCAACCCTTTACGTGAAGCAAGATGAGGATTCAATGGGAGAAATGACGAAGTGAAGCGGGAAACAGTTCAACACAAAGCACATTTATTCGCGGCACACGGGAAGCACACATATTCAATTCCACCAAAAGCACACAGAAAAGAAAAACACAATTCCATTTACACAAAAAGCAAATATAAAAGCGAAAACACAATGCAGAGCTAATACCGACTACCGAGCACACGGCAACACTTATACAATTCTACTTCACAGACGGCGCCGACAACACATACCCAAAACCAAGGAAAGAATACCCTCAAGGATGAGGCGGGCCTGAGGCCGAGACCGGGTCGCGCCTACCCGTCTGGTGATGAGACGCGGAGCGGCGATGGCGCCTCAACTCCGCGGGCCTCGCGGACAGTCTCTGGTAGGGGGTGGGAAAGGGGCCCCCTTGGTCGCACTATCTCAGCGCGGGGGGAAACAGGAGGGGGTTGCTGATGCTCGGGGTATAGAGGATTCTTATTGTCCCGCGACGAGCGTCTCCACCTCGGCCAGGTCGCGCTGTCGGCCTCCCTGGGGTGCAGCTCCCGACGCGAGCACCCCCTCGTCTGGTGTCGCCGCCTTTCCACAGCTCCGTCCCCTCCGTTCCGACTCCAACGCACACGACGACCAGCTCCTTCTTGCCAACTCCACCGCCCTTCGAAGTCTTAACTCTCTGATCTCGACTCTCCTACTCTCTTCCTCTCCGCCTCTGGACTCTCCTGGACTGACGAACACGGTCCTTTTATCCGCCCCGTAGCTTCGCCCTCTCATCTTTGACCCCCTCCCTTCGACCTTTCACCTCGCTCCCCATTGGCCCGAGAAAAAGTGGGCGTGAAGGCTTTTTGATCCATAAATTTGCATATATCGATCGCCCTGGGGGTGGGGCCAATTCGCCCCTCACTCACCGATTGGACGGCAAAAAGTGGGCGTCTGTCGTTTTTGATCCGTTTTTGAAGCACAAAATCCGTGATTTTGTACACGCTGTTCGACGCGCGCCCTGCACGAGTCCAACACCGGTACCCACAAGCGGCACAAGAACGGTGGCGATGCGACGGTTGCGAGGTGCGAAGGGAAGGTCGTGGCGGTTGTGGTGAAGCGGCGTTGTGGTTGGTGGTTGATGTTGTGATTGTGGTGGTAATCATGGCGGTTGGTCCAAAATAAAGATAGCAAAAGAAAAACGGCTATCCTGAAGAGTCGCAGCACGCATAAATGACATGTATTCCCACTAGACAACGGGTTTGGGCCTAACTACACATGTACTTACCGAGATACCTCACCTAAGGGACCTGAATGGTGGTTTGCGAATTTGGTAACCACAACAATATAATATATTGTTTCAAATATATTCATGTTATCTGTCTTTTACCATATGTTGCCAGTGACGCCCGTCCAAGACGGGCACCTTTACTAGTATATATATATATATATATATATATATATATATATATATATATATATATATATATATATATATATATATATATATATATATATATATATATATATATATATCTATCTATATATATATATATATATATATATATATATATATATATATATATATATATATATATATATATATATATATATACATATATACATACATATATACATATACATATATACATACATACATACATACATACATACATACATACATACATATTTTCTTCTTTTGGCTGCTCCCGTTTTGGGTCGCCACAGCGGATCATCCGTTATGATCCGCATACTGATTTGGCACAGGTTTTATGCCGGATGCCCTTTCCTGACGCAACCCTGGTCGCCTCTTACGACACAGGGATAAGGATTGGGTTTCGCCATGATTCCGGGCGAGCCTACACCCTCTCATAGCGTGGCCCAGTGCAGAGCTCCCGTCCTCAAGCGATCCTCCAACCCAAGCCTCCGAGTAGCCGGATTACAGGCGCACGCCACAACGCCCGGTATACATATTGTTGCGAATTTGCGCACTCCGGCGTGCAATCGGCCGCTCGACTTGAATGGCGGCCGCCTCGCCCACCGGAACGGACAATTCTGTCGTGACCCTCTCCGACCAACGCCGGGAACTAGTCACGAGTGGGGGTTTAACCTCACCACGATCGTGCCAATTGCCCACACGCGCAGGATAGGGTTGCTCGCCAAATTCGATCCACCTAAGTACCTGCGCGAATGGTCGACCGGGCGATCGCACCTCGCCGCAGGTCGACTCTGGACACGGGCCGCTTGGGCGGCCCATTCCGTGCTATCGGGATAACCGAGCGGTGTTATCGCCAACCTGGATGGTTCAGATTAATTACCGGGCATATTCAGCCCACTACGAACCCTTTACATGAAGCAGGATGGATGGTCAATAACGAAAAACGAAGCAAAATGGGAAAACAGTTCACACAATGCACATTTATTACGCGACACACGGAAAGCACCCATACACAGCCAAACAGTCAAAATGCACATATAGCAGTTACCACAAAAGAAACAATGACGCAGAGTTACTACCGAATATGCGTACACATGGCAACACTTATGCAGTTCTACTTTACAGACTGCGCCAACACACATTTACTCAAAAGCAAAGGAAAGAAGCCACCCTCATAGACAAGGGGGCAGACGGGCCTGTAGGCCAATATGCGTGCGTGACCTGAAGGAGCGACTAGGTCCGCGAGACCGGGGGGTCCTACCCGCGTCCTCGTGACGCGTTAGCGGACGAGCCGCAGATGTGGCCGCGTGGCTGTGCCCCGACTCCGTGCTCCTGTGCAGGTTTTGTTGGCACGACGTTTGGAGTGGGGTGGGAATGGGGCCCCCTTTTTGCACTATCTCAGCGAGGGGGAAAGGGGGAATTGTTGATGCCCTGGGGGAGGAGAATGGCTGGCTGGCTTGGGTCCAGCGACGAGCGATCTCACACCACGACCTCGTCGCCGACCGCCGTCCTTCTCGCCTCGGACATGAGCTCCTTTGCCTCTTCCCGCAACTCTCCTCAGCCGACTGCAGAACCCAACTCGATGCCTTCGTCACCCGACTCCACTCTCTGCCACACCGATGACTCGACTCACTCTGCCCTGCCGACACACAATGCTACTGCCACACTCTGCCACGATTCGCCTTGCGATTGCCGTTTTATAGGCTGGCAGGAGAAAACAATATGCAAATATCCGGATCAGGATGACCTTGGGGGCGGAGCCACGCTCGCCAATTGGACGGAGGAAAAGTGGGCGTGAACCTCCCCTGATCCTAGAATTTGCATATATCGATTTCACACAGACGCGCCTGGACGTGGGGCCAAGCCGCTCCGCGCTTGCTAATTGGACGGAGCAGAAGTGGGCGTGTAGCGTTCTTGATCCGAATTCTCCCTCGGAAAGGCCGCTGTTTGCGCTCGCGGCTCGGTGCGTATCTTGAACGAGTCCAAGACAGCCCGACGCTCAGTGTTCACAGGTGGTGCGGGAATGGCCGTAGAAGGAGAGAGGTGAGGGTGGTGGAGGGTTTATTGGTGGTGGTTTGATGGTTATGGTGCCGTTTGGGAATGACGGTGATGCGATGTTTGCGGGATTGAGTTGTGAAGGTAAAGGTCGTGGCTGTTGGCGTTGTTGTTGTTGTCCGATGGTTGGAGCGTGGTTGTAGTTGGTGACGATGGCTGGCGTGGTGGTTAAGGTGGTTGTTGTGTGATGGTGGTTGAGACGGGGTTGGTTCAAAATAAGGATAGAACAGAAAAACGGCTATCTCAAAGCGTCGCAGCCCGAATGAATCACATAAATTCCCTCTAACCAACGGGTTTGGGGCTAACTACACATGTACTGAGTTATCTCACCTTCGGGTCCTGTATGGTAATTGTGAATTTCCACACCCGTAACACTATATATATATATATATATATATATATATATATATATATATATATATATATATATATATATATATATATATATATATATATATATATATATATATATATATATATATATATATATATATATATATATATATATATATATATATATATATATATGTTTTCTTCTTCTTCTTTCGGCTGCTCCCGTCAGGGGTCGCCACAGCGGATCATCCATATGATCCGCATAGAGATTTGGCACATGTTTTACACCGGATGCCCTTCCTGACGCAACCCTGGTCGCCTCTTGCGACACAGGGATCTGGTACACCTATTTTAACCGGGGTATACACCGGCCCAGTACACTGGCTCTCATTTCGCCGACCTCGGAAGGATGACAGGCTGAGTCAACCTCCTGGTGTGTATTAATTCAAGCGGCTAAAGGGGCTTGAACTCAGGACCTTTTGGATCCCAAGCTGCTACCCTAACCACTACACCAACACCAGGGTTTGTGTATGTATGTATATATATATATATATATATATATATATATATATATATATATACATATATACATATATACATATATATACATATATGTTGTTGTTGTTCATCTTTCGGCTGCTCCCGTTAGGGGTCGCCACAGCGGATCATCCGTTATGATCCGCATACTGATTTGGCACAGGTTTTACGCCGGATGCCCTTCCTGACGCAACCCTGGTCGCCTCTTTCGACACAGGGATCAGGATTTGGGTTTCGCTATGATTCCGGGCTGCTCTACACCCTGCCCAGTGCAGAGCCCCCGTCCTCAAGCGATCCTCCAACCCAAGCCTCCGAGTAGCCGGATTACAGGCGCACGCCACTACGCCCGGTATATATATATATACATATATACATATATACATATATACATATATACATATATATATATATATATATATATATATATATATATATACATATATATATATATACATATATATATATATATATATATATATATACATATATATATATATATATATATGTATATATATATATATGTATATATATATATATATACATATATATATATATATATATACATATACATATATATATATATACATATATATATATATATATACATATATATATATATATATATATATATATCTTCTTCTTTTTCTTCTTCTTTCGGCTGCTCCCGTTTGGGGTCGCCACAGCGGTTCATCCGTATGATCCGCATAGTGATTTGGGACATGTTTTACGCCGGATGCCCTTCCTGACGTAACCCTGGTCCCCTCTTCCGACACAGGGATAATATATGTATATATATATATATATATATATATATATATATATATATATATATATGTGTATATATATATATATATATATATATATATATATATATATATATATATATATATATATATATATATATATATATATATATATATATATATATATATATATATATATATATATATATATATATTTATATAAACCCGTTGGGTTCCCATTGTGACAGTGGTTCATGAAAAAATCATTTCAAAAAAAAAAAAAAGATAGCCCCAGCGAACTATACCTCTGAGGTTGTTTGCATTGATCAAATTATCCCGAAGAGTACTTGACTGAATCGGGAATTAATTTTTTTAAATTTTTTTTTCGTTGCCCGATTTGAATGAAACTTGATATTGCGTGTCAATGTGAAAAAAACAACGGAGAAAAGAAAGTTGAACAAATTATTGTGCGTAATCTTCTCAACACAATTTTATTTATTAATGAACACAGAAGTATTCGATCAAAATGGCGATGTTTATTTTATGGTTAAAAATAAATCGTTCTTTGTCCATCCTAAATGTTTGAGATTTTAAAATAAATCATTTCAAAAAAAAAATAAAACAATGTCACCCGCAGGGTGAGCCGTATCTTGCCAAAAGGTGACCACGTGTGACTTCTTTAAGGTCACACTGAGGTGAACAGAGCTGCTATCCACCAGGAGCGACTCCTTGAGGAATATCTGCCGATGAGAGATACCGATGAGAATCGTTCTACAGAGTAACCATGAAAGATATGCTTTTGCCTCATAACGTCACCAAAGGACGTCATAATGTCTCAAGCTTGACATATCTAGAACGCACTCATCGAGGTGTTCAATTTGAGGTACTACACGATATGGTTCCTTAAACTTGAAAATTTGACCTTGGGGTCAAATATGTTTGACCTCAGGCGCTAACCATGAAGGTCAAGGCCAATCACCACCAAAAATTAATCAGCTGAGCACCAGACCATGAACTATATTCCCATGAAGTTTGAAGACGATCCGATCAAAATTACTCAAAAAATAAGGGTTTCGTCGACTCCCCTGATTTGCGACAAAGTGACCTTGACCTTTGACCTTGACCTTCAAAATTTTATGCGCTGAAAGGGACCTCTATAGGCCTCTGATATGCGAAGTTACAAAAATTTCCAATGATAATTGTGCTCTGCAGAATTTTTCATACGTGATTACACACAAAAAAAAAAACATACAAGCTGACTAACATATCTTGCAAAAACTTCGTTTTGGCAAGATAAAAAGTTAGTTCCAGCGAACTATACCGCTGAGGTTGTTTGCATTGATCAAATAATCCCGAAGAGTACTTGACTGAATCGGGAATTGATTTTTTAATTATATTTTTCGTTGCCCGAGTTGAACGAAACTTGATATTGGGTGTCAATGTGAAAAAAACAACGGAGAAAATAAAGCCGAATAAATTATTGTGCGTAATCTTCTAAACACAATTTTATTTATTAATGAACACGGAAGTATTAGATCAAAATAGTGGTTTATTTTATGCTTAAAAATAAATCGCTCTTTGTCTATACTGAATGTTTGAGATTTTTAAATAAATCATTTCAAGAAAAAAAAAAGATAGCTTATGCGACCTATACCGCTGAGGTTGTTTGCATTGATCAAATTCTCCCGAGAAGAGTACTTAACTGAATCAGGAATTGATTTTCTAATATTTTTTTTCGTTGCCCAATTTCAACAAAACTTGATACTGCACACCGCAGGAGAATGGTGAGTCAGGTGGCACTAAAATGTTTGCACTATCCTGTACCATTTTGGCTGTATTTCGGAAACATACATACATATATACATACATACATACAAGATGAGAGTTTTAGTAATATATAGAAGATATACACACATACATACATATTCGATATATATATATATATATATATATATATATATATATATATATATATATATATATATATATATATATATATATATGCACACACACATACATATATATTGAAATTTCTCATTACACCAGTAGCCGGAGTGCCTCTGGTGCACAAAATGAGATGACCAGGACTGAGGAGGTAAAATTAGGTGGGGGTGGGGGTGAAAGAAATCTTGACCCACCTGACTGTCCATTTTTCTCTAGAAACAATAAATAAAATAAATTCCAGGCACTGAAGCAAATTACAAACGACAGGTAAAGTAGTGTTCTTGGAGTCTCTTCAAGCTGCATCTCGTCTTTTTATATTGCCTCAATCTCAGGATCATTCCTCAATGCCTTTAAAAAGTCTGCTCACAGCTACCACATGTCAAGCCCCATTCCCATCAGTGATGTTCTACTTTTGCTTAACCTACTTTTGTCTGTCTATGTCTCTATGATATAAGCAATTATCCCCCTTTACCTACCTGTCAGTAAAGTACCTACCCACTCTTTCTCATTTACTGCTCGTATAAGCTGCAATACCTATAATTAAAATAATCAATTAATCACAAAAAATTCTGCAGGCTTTGTCTGTCTCTGTCTGTCTCTGTCTGTCTCTGTCTGTCTCTGTCTGTCTCTGTCTGTCTCTGTCTCTCTCTCTCTCTCTCTGTCTGTCTCTGTCTCTCTCTCTCTCTCTCTCTCTCTCTCTCTCACACACACACACACACACACACACACACACACACACACACACACACACACACACACACACACACACACACACACACACACACACACACACACACACACACACACACACACACGTACTGTCAATGTATTTCAGGCCACTGCAACTCATACTTCTCAAGAATATTGCAAGTTTTTTTGGTGTGTTTAACTAGACTTAAATAAATTAACAATAATTAAATAAACGACAGAATCAAGCTCAGTCTGGGTATAGTTTGATAATGCTCGTTTCAACGGACCAAACCCTCAATGACGTCATGCAGTGTTCATCTTGGTGAAACAAAAATGGCAATTTGGACTTGAATTCCTCGTTATCAACTTTAATATTCGATGAACTTTTTAATACCTATGAGGATATATTGTCACCTGTTTTCATTACAATATGATGACTTTCAAAAACCTAATTGCATCAATATTTTCCCAAGAACTTTGATAGAATTGGCTTTTGACATCATCATCATCATAATCTGTGTGCTGAGGAAGTGAGGGAGCCAAATAGCACATTCACAACCATCTTTGCATATCATCTGGCTTGTTGTCGGCAATCAATGAACACTATAACATAGCACCATTCACATTGCTCTCATTTAAAACAAGTTTAACGTCCACCATTTTGAAATAAACCGACCCTGGCTGTATCCCACGATTCCTTGTGGTAAACAGGTCTGAGGTCCATTAACGCAGCAAATCTAATGTTTCAGCTCATCTCACATTCCAGCATCTCAAATTTCCACAAAGTACAAATGCCATGAAGACTCATGTCTCTGTAATGTTTTGTTGTGATGTGCAACAGATGGTAAACTGCTGGACCAGATGCACATGATGAAGCTATGGTTATTAGAACTGATCATTTTGTTACAGTGAGAATTATGGAATGACTTGCATTGCAAAAAATACGAACATTATTATTCGGGTCAAAGCATTTTACAGTCTTCTTCGTCTTTCGTAGGAAGCACAAGGCTGTGGGGTAGCATCATTGGCTGAGGGTGTGGCTGTGATGCGATGGCCTCTAGGTTGTGGCAGGAATTTGGAATTTGTTGAGGGTGGCGGTGATAACTTGCCGACTCTTCGCGAAGGATACTGTAGGATATTTAGCATCCAGCAACTTTTGCCAGCAGACCATTTAACATTCATCCGAGGGATGGCACACACACATTGATGAATCACCCTGCCTGTGAAATACCGGGATGACAGTTTATAGCTGGGTCAGGATTCAAACCCATACTACACAGCTTTGAGGTGAGTGAGCGTACTTCTAGGTGATCCAGTAAGCTCTGTATCTGCATCGATTAGGGACCAGAAACACATATGACAAGCAGCTTAGAATTTATTATTTTTTTGTAAAATTACCATGCAATCACTAAATTATTGCTTATTTCACTATTTAAACCAACAAAAGAGAAGCAAACAAGAAGAAGGATTAAAATGTTTATAAGACCTCTAGGGGACCATGTATTCAGTACTCTAGTTTGGTTGGGGCTTGATGTGTGAGTGGCTGACCTAAACCATTATCTCTACTCCCACTCTTCCACCTATCCCCCTACCCCTCCCTGCCATTTCCCAGCCTTTCTCATTCTTCACAGACTGCTCTCTTCCCAATCGTCCTCCCATCTTAAACTCCGATCATCGGGGAAATTCATTTACGACCAACAGAGCACCAAGCCGCTCGTAAAAAGCATAGTGAACTCAGTCTCTGACCTACCTCTTGCTCTGTCTCTGTTTCTCTGTTTTGTCTTGTCGAACAGGCATTAAGGTTGAAACAGCAGTTCAGATAGGTTGTTGATTTAAGTTGGTACCATTACATGCTGACAATATACACATTTTTGTGTTTCTAAAGTATTAATTCAAACACTTTTCCGGCATATTCTTTGCTTCCTCCTTCATTTCTGCATATTAATTTCATCCGTCCCTTTCCTTTCCTTCCCTCTTTTTCCCCAGGAACAACTTCATCATTCTTTTTATTCCATTCCTTTCTCCTTGCATTTGCATTCACTTTCTCCCTTGCTAAGATTTCCATTTTTTCCTCTTTAATATCTCTCCCTTATCCTTAATTTCCTCTTCCCTCTTTCATTCCCTCTTCTGTCCTCATTCATTTCTTATCTTTCTTTGCTTTTCTATTCCTCTGCTGAGTACCACGGCCATCCCACAACCAGCAGCAATGCCGAGGGTTCGCCTAGCTCTCTGTTATTATTAATAGACGCTGTAATGGAGCGGTAATCAAAGTCATCGATCACGAAGGCGATGCTAGAGTCAGAGCAAGCAGGCAGCGAGGGGCCGTCGATTTATGGGGCACAATGTTGCCTCTGAGACGAGAGCCATTTCGCGGCTGTGTTATTGGAGCCATTTTAGAGCAGGAGCTACGAGGCGTGAGGGAGGGATAGTGGGAGATGGTTGAACTCCTCTAGAGGCACTTTTGTGGTTTAGGAACAAGTTTGAATTCAGGGTCTGAATCCAGCAAGTTGTACAGAAGGATGCACAAAAATGTGGCAACCAAAGCCAATTAGAATGACAAAATGATAAAATGTGGTAACCACAACCACTAAAAACAACCGGTAAGCTATTTTGTCAGTTCTGAATTTGACCGATGACAATAATAAGTAAGCGAATCACAGCAGGCAACCAAAAAGGTACCAAGTCAGTGAAAGACCACAAGAGGCACGTAATTAAAGGAGTAAAATAAGAGGACTAATCTTCTTTTTTAAAGGCAATTAATTTGAATATGAAAGAAGAAAGCCAGAAATCAAAACACCAGCAGCAGAGCCTCCAGGAAATTCCAACATGTTAGACCATGCTTGGACCAGAGTATGTATAGCACCAAAACAAAACAGTGTGAAAGTTCAACAGACACCCAGACAAACATAGCACCCTTGTCTAATGTGCCTGAGGCATCCAAGAGCATGCAGTTTAGGACACAGAACACACTGTCCTACCAAACCATTAAAAGGTCAAAATACTTGCCATTCCATTAATCAACAATAAAATCGTTGAAATGGAAAATGTTCTCCATAACATTAGATCCAAAATGTGCCTGAATGTCATACCCATAACGTTACCTCTGCCACTGAAAGCGGACGGAGATTGTGTTTTCACCCCTGTCTGTCTGTCCATATATCTGTCTGTCTGTGAACAGGATATCTCATTAGGGATGGAGACAGATTCGGCAGAAACGTGGAAACATTGGTTGTGTGACAAGGATGAATCAATTTGATTTTGGTGAAGATCCGGATCCGGATCCGATAATTTTTTTAATTATCCAAGTGATTCTTCACCATTGAGAGATGGGGCCAAAAACGATATATCGCAAAATATCTCAAAAAGTTGTGGAGTGATTTGGACTAAACTTGGTGGATGAGTTGGATAGGTGACAAGAACAAACCGATTCGATTTTGAAGGTCCGGATCCAGATCCGGACTCTCCGTGGGATACAAAACATAAAGTGTTCAGCCTGGTGGAGGTATGCAGTATATCAAGTGCCGTTCTAGTTTATGCATGTCATTGTTGATGGGAAAAAGGGAGGATAGTTGAGATGTTGATGGGGAAAAGGGGAGGGTAGTTGAGATATTAATGGTTGCTAAGTCACGGAGTATCTTTCAATTGATTCAATTATGAATTTAATCTGCTGGTTGATTATTGCTGAGGTGTGATTGTGCTGCTGATAGCATTAGGAATTAGAAATCTTGCAAGGGTGCTCTGATACAATGGCCTCCTCTTTTTACAAAGTACTGTGGAATCTTTAATGACCACCAGCAAATGCACGATGTGATAGTCAATGGTATTCTTATTGATGCAACACCTGTGAGCACAAGGATGACAGCTTATATCAAGGTTTAGAATCAAAACCAGAACATGTAGCTCAAAGGTAGCTAGTACACTACCTCTGAGCTATCCCATTAACCCTAATCCCCGTTTTTATGTTATTCTCGTTTCCTATAAACGATGCAAGTGTAGGTGTTTGGGAAGTGAGCATTTGTAGCCTCATCTCAACCTCTTGGAAAGGCAAATAATAAAAGGGTAGAGCTCTCCTTAAGATTTTTCAGGCCTGACTTCACAAATTCCTAACAGACTCTTCCAATGGTGATTATCAACAGTGAATTTATTATCAGTAGCCACACAAAGGTGATTTTATGCTCCATCACAGTCATGCTACCAATAGCTCTTCTGCTCACAGTGGTGACTATTGGCATGCACGTGGGTTTCTCCATTGTCCGAAACTTTTGACTTTGCTGCAATATTCGTAAGCTGGTCACTCTTACTTGAATGTTCAATCTAAGGAATTTCACCTTAATATTTGCTCACTATTTGCAGTGTTAGGAATTGTGATTGCAGGTATTCTAATACCATGATTCAATCAAAATTAACGAAAAAAATGTGAGATAACTGCACTCATCGTTGGATAGTGCGAGAGATGTTTGGGAGGTTGAACTGTCTCTGTACTCGCAGCTCTGCTTGGATGTGGTGAGGCTGGTTTTCATATACTGGGAAGAAAGGAAAGTGAGTAGGATGGTTGAGGGAAGAGGATGGGTGGAGGGTTCTGTTCTTCCTTGATTTCCTTGTACATATTTCAGCACGATTGAAAATCATTCCAACATTCATGATGCAGAGGTAGTGAGTGCACTTGCCTATGAGCTCTAGAGTTTAGCTTTGATTATTGGCCCAACTCTAAAATGTCAACGTGGTGCTCTGCAGTTTGGAAAAATGAATGCACAGTCCCTTGGATGACCGGTCTATCACGAGTTGGTGGACATTATATATAACATGGTGTCTTTCGTGATGAGTAAATGAGTTATCGCCTAACCCTGAACAAATTACAATTTTCTGCCTGCACTGTGAGTTGCAAGTGGTCTGGCCTTCTCAGATATTCCTCGACACCAGGTTATATTGCTTGATATCCCAGTATCGTTGCTGTATGGGCTGCAGCTCCTAAGATATTAAACAATTTACACACTCAGGTTCATATTCATGTCAAATTCTTATGTTCACATGTGATTTGTGACTTATAATCCAAGATAGTCAAGGGCAACTGTAATCATCCTAAAATATGCAATTTGGTATCTGTCTGTATGGCTGACTGTTTTTTTTTTTTTTTTGACCACAAAGCGATGGGTGTTCCTTGATAATGTTAGTGTAAAACAATATTAATACTAATAATATCCCCTCTCCCCAAGGGGTTTTTCTTCCTTGGACAAACGCCGTGTCAACATGTACAAATAGCTTATCATGGCGTTTCATGGGGCAAGCCTACCAGAAGTTAAAAAAATAGTATAAACCGCAAACACATTTATTACATTTTTAAACAGTCACTACTGCTGTTTAATACTCAACTGAAAGAAATCTCCTTCAGGTATTCTATACTTTTCACATCCACCATAGGCTAATAGACCTGAGCCTAGATCTAATGTAATATATATATATATATATATATATATATATATATATATATATATATATATATATATACATACATATATATATATATATATATATATATATATATATATATATATATATATATATATATATATATACATACATATATATTTACCAGAGGATAATAACATGACCCTTCCTGTCGCTCCCATAGGGAGTGGGTGTACTGGTCATAAAAATAAACAATCAGCGATTGATCAAGCTGAAGAACACTGGCAGATTAAGGAATGCTGTACAGTAATACCTTCCTTAGCATTCAGGATGCCTTCCTGGAAAAGAGAACACCTATCGAAAATGTGCTAAAAAAGGTTATCATACCATTGTTTAAATATGGAGATGCGTTCTTGACAACATTATTTCTTATGCATGAGCGGTATATAAGGTTTCAATGGGGTATTGGTAATAGCGCTAATAGCAATACAGATGGTAAACATTGTATTTTACAAATAAGAGGAATAATTTTTACCACCGCCAACCGAAGGTGGACAGAGGTTAAGTTTTCACCCCGATATGTTTGTCTGTCTGTCTGTCTGTCTGACTGTGAACAGGATATCTCAAAAGGTTATGGACAGATTCGGACGAAATTTGGTGGACAGGTTGGGTAGGCACCAAGGACGAATGTTTTCGATTTTCGTGAAGATCCAAATCCGGATCCGAGAATTTTTTTAATTTTAATTGAGAGAATGGGCCAACAACGATATGTAGAATGACATTTCAAAAGGTTATGGACGGATTCTTCCAAAACTTGGTGGATGAGTTGGGTAGGTGTCAAGAACAAGCCAATTAGATTTAATTGGTGAAGGTCTGGATGCAGATCCAAAAACGTAAATCAGTGTGATACAAAAACGCAAACTGTTCAGCTTGGCAGAGGTATGCACTCAACTGGGTGCCATTCTTGCTCATTATAATAACATCACTAAGTATTAACAAAAAGATAAAATATTGTTGTGGTTACCAAATTCGCAAACCACCATTCAGGTCCCTTAGGTGAGATATCTCGGTAAGTACATGTGTAGTTAGGCCCAAACCCGTTGTCTAGTGGGAATACATGTCATTTATGCGTGCTGCGACTCTTCAGGATAGCCGTTTTTCTTTTACTATCTTTATTTTGGACCAACCGCCATTGTTACCACCACCAGTCACAACATCAACCACCAACCACAACGCCGCTTCACCACAACCGCCACGACCTTCACGTCACACCTCGCAACCGTCGCATCGCCACCGTTCTTGCGCCGCTTGTGGGTACCGGTGTTGGACTCGTGCAGGGCGCGCGCCGAACAGCGTGTACAAAATCACGGATTTTGTGCTTCAAAAACGGATCAAAAACGACACACGCCCACTTTTTGCCGTCCAATCGGTGAGCGAGGGCGACTGGCCCCGCCCCAGGGCGTTGGAGGGCGATCGATATATGCAAATTTATGGATCAAAAAGCATTCACGCCCACTTTTTCTCGGGCCAATGGGGAGCGAGGTGAAAGGTCGAAGGGAGGGGGTCAAAGATGAGAGGGCGAAGCCACGGGGCTGATATAAGCGACCGTGTTCGTCAGTCGAGTGAGTAGTAGAGTCGAGAGAGAACAGAGAGTTAAGACTTCGCGGGCGGTGGAGTTGGCAAGAAGGAGCTGGTCGTCGTCGTGTGCGTTGGAGTCGGAGCGGAGGGGACGGAGCTGTGGAGAGGCGGCGAGGGCAGACGAGGGGGTGCTCGCGTCGTGCAGGGAGCTGCACCCCAGGGAGGCCGACAGCGCGACCTGGCCGAGGTGGAGACGCTCGTCGCGGGACTCGAGCCAGAGTAGGAATCCTCTATACCCCGAGCATCAGCAACCCCCTCCTGTTTCCCCCCGCGCTGAGATAGTGCGACCAAGGGGGCCCCTTTCCCACCCCCTACCAGACACTGTCCGCGAGGCCCGCGGAGTTGAGGCACCATCGCCGCTCCGCGTCTCATCACCAGACGGGTAGGCCCGACCCGGTCTCGGCCTCAGGCCCGCCTCATCCTTGAGGGTATTCTTTCCTTGGTTTTGGGTATGTGTTGTCGGCGCCGTCTGTGAAGTAAAATTGTATAAGTGTTGCCGTGTGCTCGCGTAATCGGTATTAGATCTGCATTGTCGCATTTGCTTTTTGTGTAAATTGAATTGTGTTTTTCTTTTCTGTGTGCTTTTGGTGGAATTGAATATGTGTGCTTTCCGTTCGTCGCGAATAAATGTGCTTTGTGTTGAACTGTTTCCCGCTTCGCTTCGTCATTTCCTTCATTGAATCCTCATCTTGCTTCACGTAAAGGGTTGGTAGTGGGCTGAATACGCCCGATAATTAATCGAACCGTCGAGGTCGACGATAACACCGCTCGGTTATCCCGATAGTACGGAACGGGTCGCTTAAGTGGCCAGTGTCCGAAGTCGACCTGCGGCGAGGTGCGATCGCCCGGTCTACCCTCCGCGTGGGTACTTAGGTAGGTCGAATTTGGCGAGCAACCCTATCCCACGCGGGGGCTGATTGGCTCGATCGCGGTGAGACCGAAAGGTCCACCCGTGACTGGTTCCCGGCGTTAGTCCGAGAGGGTCACGACTGGATTGTCCGTCCGGTGGGCGACGTGCCGCGATTCGAGTTACGTGGCCGTCAGCACGCCGGCGGGCGCGAATCCGCAACAATATGTACAACCATCTGTAAAAAGAATGATGCCATCTCTTCTACTCCTACATGGCAGCGGTAGGCTCCTCAGTGTGTATGTATACAGGTCAGTACTACCAATGGTGGCCGGTGCATTTACTCAGCGAACACTGTGTTATAGATTTATTGATTTATTTCTACTAAAAATTTTCTCCAGGACAAAGAATCAGTCTTCTACTGGGCCAGTGTAATGTGAGGTACTACTGTATGTATTGTAGAAGCACGAGTGTCATGGATGCGCTCGATCCAATCAGATCTCGGAAGCAAAACAGTCAATCGCCCAAAATGGCCACCAAAATTGAAGACAAGCAGTTCTAGTATATTATCACAATGAAAGCAACAGCAAACCACTCAGTATAATCATTGCTGTGAGGCTGCTTTGGCAGCTCTGCTTTCGAGCAGAGTGTTAAAATTACTTGGTTTTTTCTTGGATGTGGAAATCTCCAGGATGCCCTGAAGAAGGCAACAACAAGCAGTGTCTTTTGTGTCAGCTTGCTTCATTGCTCCCCTCCACTCATTAGTTCCTCCTTTTTCTCTCTCTCTTGCCTGTGAACAGACTTCCTCAGTCTGTTCAATCCAATTCTTCTCTCCAGGGTTTCAAGACAGCTGTTCACCACCATCTCAGGTAATCCCCATCCATACCCATTATCTTTTCTACCTCATTAACCATCACCAAGCCCACCTCTTTTTGAGTTTTCAAATTATTGTGTTTCCCCCTGCTCCATCACATTCCTCTTCGCTTTTTCTCCCCATTTCTGCTTCTTTCCCATATTTAAATTCCACTTCTGTGATTGAGAGTTTGCACCTGCTCGCAGCTTGTTCACCCCCGACGTCCTCCTGCCCCTCCCATTGTTCTTATTCTTGCACATATCCTTTCTTTCTCCAGGGTCGGAGGACTGACAGTATAGAACTTGGTTTTTCAAACCCGGGGTCGCGACCCCAAGTGGGGTCGCCGAGCAAATTTCGTGGGGTCGAGGGCGTCCGCTTGCAGCGAAAAAAAAATTGTCTATTTTCGATCGGTGTTCGCTTTTACGGGATGTAATATAAACGGTTCGTTCAAAGTATGGGAACCGGCGCAACATGACGCTTGGAATGGGATCCAGCCGATGTGCGGGCTCGCTGAAGGGCGGTTCATTTTGGCGGGAAATTAGTGGTTTGATCCACGGCCTCTCAGACTCTGACTCTATCATTAACGTCTACAGGTAGTCGTCGACTTACGACCGCAATTGGTTCTGACCAATCGGTCGGAAATCGAACAACGTATATTTTACATACAAAAAAAAAATTTTTTTACATACATACAAAAAAAAAAATTTTTTACATACAAAAAACAAAACAAAAAACGTGGTTGTAAAGTCGAACAGTCGTAAGTCGACGAGTACCTGTATTCACGTCTCCACGTATGACTCGAGACCTTATTTGTGATGCCAGCACCGGCCTCCAGCAAATCTCGAGAATGTTCTTACCAGGATAAATTTCTGGACCTTGGATTTTACTACGTGGTGGATAAAAGTGGGGCACAGAGGCCTCAGTGTGTGATTTGTTTTGAAGTGCTTTCTACGGAGTCAATGAAACAAAATAAGTTGCAGAGGCATTTGACTACAAAACATGCACCTTATCAGGGTAAGGAAAGAACGTTCTTTGAGAGGAAACTTATTGCACTCAATACGTGTCTTGACAGAGAGGGTACATGCCATCAGACCAATTCTCGGGCATTAGCGGCCTCGTATCGAGTGTCGCTCCATGTTGCCAAGACTAAAAAGCCTCACTCCATTGCGGAAGAACTCGTGCTGCCATGTGCAAAGGACATGGTATCTCTGATGGTTGGGGAGGAAGCGGCGAAGAAACTGGCAGTTATACCCCTCTCTGACAACACCATCCAACGCAGAATTGAAGATATGAGTTTGGACGTAACGGCTCAGGTCGTACAGAAGATCAAGGAATCGCCGTGGCATGCCATACAGTTGGACGAGTCCACTGATATCGCATCGTACGCACAACTCATCGTCTGGGTCCGCTTCATCAAGGCTGATAACTTTGTCGATGAGCCTCTGCTCATCAAACCATTGGAGGCCACCACCAAAGGCGAGGACATTTTTGGGAAAGTAGAGCAGTTTATCGTGACCATGATCTGGACTTCGGAAAGTTGCTCGGTTCTACAACAGACGGCGCGCCAGCAATGTTAGGAGTGCGTTCTGGATTCAAGGCTAAATTGCTTGACGTGGCTCCTCAGACCTCCATGGTGCACTGCATGATTCACCGAGAAGCACTCGCCTCTCGTACTTTGCCAGAAACCTTGTAGTGTGTGCTCTCAGAAGTCGTAAAAATGGTGAATCACATCAAATCGAGCACCCTCAACACTAGGTTATTCAGGCTATTCTGCCAGGAGATGGAAGCCGACCATAAGAATTTACTATTCTACACTCAAGTCAGATGGTTATCTCGAGGAAACCTTCTTCTGCGTGTTTATCATCGGTGTTCGTAAACACGACCTCAAAGATGAACTGAAGGAGTTCCTACGCACACAAGGGAAAACAGCATGGGTAGCGTTGCTTGAGTCGGACTCTTGGCTGTCAGAACTGTGCTATCTCGTTGACATCTTTGAACGTCTCAATGTCCTCAACCGCTCCCTCCAAGGCAAAGATGCCAACCTCATGATTTTTCACAACAAAATGAGCGGATTTCTGGCGACTCTAAAATTACTGGCAGACAAAGCAACTGTTAAGTGCTTCAGCCTCCCCCCCCCCGTCCCCCGCCCGTCTGGTGGAGCATCTAACGATCTGCCAGTACGATGATACTGAGCTCGACAGTCTTTCTGGGGAGATAGCATGTCACCTTCGGTCGCTCATTGAACAGTTCGAGCACTATTTCCCTGAGCTGGATGTGCAGTCCTTTTCTGTGGTTCGGGACCCTTTCACGGCTCCACTGGACTCGATTGCTGATGAAGATGATACAGCACAGGAAGAGCTTGTACAGCTCCAGCAGGATTCAGGAGCGCAGGCTCTTGCACGGACGAATTCGTTGTCGACATTCTGGTGCAAAATGGTTCCGAAGTACCCGACCCTGTCACGGCGCGCCATTAAGGCTCTCATGCCATATCCTTAATCATACTTTTGTGAGCAGTCGTTCTCCACCATGGTGGTGATTAAAACAAAGTACAGAAATCACCTAGAAATGGAGCATGATATGATCCTGGCATTGTCATCTACTTCTCCACGAATAGAGAAGTTGGTTTCTGAAAAACAGGCTCATCCTTCTCACTGATATATCTAAATGTCATTTGGACTAAACTTCTGAAACATTGAACTGTACTATTTGGATACTGTCGGCTATTCTCCGTTTACTCGTCTATGAAAACATGACGATGGTGAATAAAGTAAACAGTAAATTTTCTTGTGTCATATGAAATCTTATCTTATATATTATGAATTGGGGTTTGAATCTTTTGGGTCGCGCGATGTAGAGAGGTTCTGAAATTGGGTCACCACTAAAAAAAGTTTGAAAACCACTGGTATAGAAGGAGCAATATCGAAGAATATATGGTGGAAAACAGACAGACCTCCAACCTACCTACAATGCGAGAGCAACAGAACCTGTGTGCTTTGACCTCATCACAGATGATTATAATAATTTTGAGATCTTTAGATTACACTGAATCTCGGAGGGACAGATGTGATGGCAAGGTGCAGGCCCATAGTGGAGAGCAGCACTTCATTGAGCAACGGACGAAGGCCTTGTGGACTCTGAGTAGACTCTACTGCTGGCTTTGGAGGTCAGCTTTTTCATGTAGTCAGCTCTGGAAAGGTCATGGCTGATGGTCAGGACTATAAATTCAAGAGGCTGGCCCTCTTCCAGTGGATGACCAAGGAAATAGGTGGGTTAATTTGATGACCATTCTGGAACCATAGGGGGAGACAGTGAGATATTCCACGATTCAAGGACACGTTCGATTTATCAGACTAGAGTCGAATCATTTCCCGATCAGCAAAGAGACTTCAAGTGGGGTGAATGGGAGCAGGCAGCGAGGAAGATATGGTATGGCATGATAATTGGTTTGGCTGACGGGCATGACGTGCAACCCGCAGTCATCATGCATGCAGACAGGAGGTGCATGACCACAATGATGGAAGCACATAAGCAGGCTGATGCTGTCTGGCACACATTTACACTTCCTTTTTTCTCAGTGTCTACTCTCTTCCCTCTTGTTGTTCCAAAACTAACGACCCTGGCACCCCACACATTCTTCCTCTCAACTTTGACTTCTCTCTTGCCATTCTCCAATTTCAACATATTTCTGTCTTCTCTCATTCTGTGTCTCAAACTCCAACTACTATTGTCTCTGCAGCTCCCTCATGTACCTTTGCAGATATATAGATGTGTCTAAGGCAGTCACGGTTCAGCCGATGATGCAACTCCCTCTGTGTAGAGCAACCAGTTCCACTGGCTTCATGCTGAGGGTGCAGGGCTCAAGCAACCCAGGGTGGGTGGTAGAGAGACAGAGTTTATGAAGGGAGTGCAATCTTAAAAGAGACATGGGAGGCATTTCTCTGGTTGAACACACCTTTACACAGGACACACCTTTAAATATGTAATGGTTGATTAGTAAAGAGCAAAAAAAAATACATGTAATGGTTGGACATCTCTCTGGCTGTTATCAGAGAACCACCTGAGCGCCCTCAAGTCTGGCATTCACTCAAGCCGACTGGCCGGGTCTCCAAGCAGCCATGAAACTTCTAGACTGGTCTCCCATCACTACTTTCTCCAACATCAACTCATCTTGGGAATTCTTTCAAAGAAACTTGCTTTCCCTCATGCACAGATTTATCCCCTCTCGTCTTCAGTTGTCCTACCCTTCCTCCCGCCATTGGTTCACTGAAGCTTGTGGTGAGGCAGTTGTCCTGAAACAACTTGCCTTTGCCTCATGGAAAGCAAATCCAACTGAGGGCAATCGCAGTTCCTTCCATAAAGCACGGAACAAGTGTGTATCTACCCTCAGGGGAGCCAGAAAACATCTTTCCAATCTCAAGTCTGAACTCTCAAACCTCTCTCCCTCCTCCAAATCCTGGTAGCGACTAATCAAATCTGTTTCTGGTGTATGTTACCCCTCCATCCCTCCCTTACCTCAAATGGCCACACTGCTGATACCGCACGTGAAAAGGCTGAATGGCTAAACTCGGTGTTTGCATCGAAATCTTGTGTCCAAAACCCATCGCTTTCTGTATCCACCAGTACCCAGTTGCACCCAACTGTCCCTGGACTCTGTGTACTTTTCCTCTGACAAAGTGGAGAGCTTGCTGTCAAACCTCAACTCAGGTTCTGCACCCGGTCCAGAAGGCATCAGCCCACGTGTCCTAAAAACCTGCAACTCTGCTCTTGCTCACCCTCTCATTTGCTCAAGGTCATCTGCCATCTGCTTGGAAATCAGCAAACATTAATGCCCTGCACATAAAAGGTGCTAAAACATATCCTTGCAACTACAGACCAATCAGCCTTCTCCAAATCATCAGCAAGGTTATGGATTCCATCATCGCTTCAGACATTAAATCCTTCCTCTTCTCCAATGGCTTGATTTCCGATCATGAATTTGGTTTCAGACAAGGTCACTCTACCCTGGATATGCTGCTTCTGCTCTTCCAACAATGGATAGAGGTATTCAATGCGGGACATGAAATCAGAGCCATATCACTAGACATATCGTGTGCTTTTGACATGGTCTGGCAACCTGCCCTGCTCACTAAACTCTCTTCCTATGATATCCAAGGCCATCTCCACTCATGGCTCGCAGACTTCTTTTCCTGTCACAGTCAATCAATGTGTGGCCCTAAATGGAGTTCTCTCATCCCTCCTGTCAAGGCTGGAGTTCCTCAAGGCAGCGTTCTGGACCCTGTTCTTTTTCTGGTTTTCATCAATGATCTCTCCGACTCTCTGGAAAATCCTTTTTATCTCTTTGCTGATGACTCCACCCTCTGCCGTACCATTTGTCATCACTCAGACCGGCAAGCAGCAGCTTCTTCACTCACTGCAGATCTGCGTAAAATCACAAACTGGTCCAACACGTGGAACATGTCTTTCAATCCAGACAAATCTCACACTCTCACAATGTCTCTCCGAAAGGACCATTTGGAAACCCCCCCCCCCATCCACTTTCTCAACAATTCTCTGGAAGAAGTCCTTTCTTTCAAGCTTCTGGGTCTCACTGTCTGCCATGATCTTTCCTGGGAAAACCACATTTCAAACCTCGCCTCCAAAGCCAGTCACCGACTGGGAATCCTCCGTCGTGCAAAGTCCTTCCTCGGCCCACCTGAGTTCCTGACCACTTACAAAGCTTTCGTCCGCAGCCTGATTGAGTACTGTTCTCCCCTCTGGGCTGGTGCTCCTGCCTCCCACCTTTCTCAGCTTCACGCTGTGGAAACCAAGGCATTTCAGATCATTGGTACCTCCCGCGATGAGGCTGAGTCTTTAGGTCTCTCACTCTCTCACCGCAGGCAGGTCGGTGGTCTTTCTGTCTTCTACCGTCTCCTTTCCGACCTCGCTCCCCCCCCCACCCCCTGCTCTGTCTAGGATTTTTCCCCACCACATTTCCACAGGGCGCTTAAGGTCCGCCTACAACACCCTTCTGGTAAAACTACCAAAATCACGAATCACTGCTCACCTTCACTCTTTTTTCACCACCTTTGGAATAAACTCCCTCACTCTGTTCAATCCCATTCTTCCCTCCGGGCCTTCAAAACAGCTGTTCATCACCACCTCTTATCTCCCCCATCCAAATCCTCAATTTTTTCTACTCTCGTTAATCCACCCCCAACCCACCTCCTTCAAATCCCTGCTTTCCTTCATGAAAGTCCCTGTAATGTCCATCTTGTATACCCTTGTATACCCACCCCATCCCTCTCCCTTCCACAGATCTCCTAATGCCTCTGTTCCCCACTGTTTTGTCCTTCCCTCTCTCGCCCCTCCTGTCTCATGCCCCCCTTGATGTGTGTTGAGTGTTAGCTCTCATACGAGCCTCGACAAGGTATACAAAATAAATAAATACAAATAAAAAATTGTCTCCATACAGCCTTGCTGAACATATCTGTAGCTCATCACAGTTGGTCTCATGCATATACAAGACAAAGCCCTTCCCACCAAGTGGGGTTGACATTGTTAATACAACTGTAACAGTTCTTCTTGAAACAGATATACTACTGGAGGGAGGGGGAGGAGGGTCCCCCCTCCCTCATCCTTTCCCATCCATCCATTGGGACCATACTCTGTGCAGAGCGTTGATGCTGCCTAAGCAGTCTCCTGGGCTATGGGGCACAATCCTGGACGGGTCACCACTCTGACACAGGATACCAGCAAGCTAGCACTCGTTTCGCCGACCTGGGAAGGATGACAGGCAAAGTCAACCCCACCTGGTATTAATTCAACAGCCAAGTGGGATATGAACTCAGGATCCTAGGATCCCAAGCCCACCACTCTAACCATTAAAGCCCACACCAGGCATATATCCTTTCCCATGCAAGTATCTATTTTCAATTTCAGAGCAGAAAATAATAAGATTGGACAGTCGGCAAATTTTTTTGGGAGGCAAAATGTTCAGATTATTGAAATAAAACAAAACATTGAATAAATTGAGATAAATATTGTTGATTGATATTTACATTTGGGAAATCCACTTAAATATGTAATGGTTGATTAGTAAAGAGCAAAAAAAAAATTAGTCTGCAAATGCTTCCCCTCCCCCCTCCCCCTCATACCCCAACACCCCTTTCCCTGCACTCATCATTCTACTAATTATAATCATTTGCCTGGCTGAAAGAAATGGTGCAATTCCATTGCATTCCATTCCGTTCTGCTCCCACACATTTGGCTGAATTGCATTATACTCTGGAACGCTGGATTTGTACCATTAGTGCTTATAACATCATGATCACTCTAACATATGACGTACGTAGACATGACCTGGTGTCCTTCCCGGTGAATATAGATTTATGTTGTTGTTATTGGTTACTATGGTATATACACTACTGGCAAAAGTCTTACACATTTTGCATTCTTCCACTCTGATGCATCAGGAAACTAAAACTTTGTATTCAATGCAAATACACCTTTATGAAAAAGAAAATCTGATTCAAATAATAAAAACAATTGTGCACAATTTACTGTGATATGAACCATTTGTGAGTAAGTCCACTGTTTTTCTTTAAAACCAATGAAATTCTTTGAGGGAAACTTTCAAATAATTTTGTTATAAACTTTTGTGGAATGATGTTTCACTCTCCTTCCAAGGATCCTCAAAGTTAGGGTACTTTTTTTGCTTTTTCTTCGTCCAAATAGTCCTGTCCAGCTTTAATAATTTGAAGGGGTGCATTTCATGTGTTGGAGGACTTCAAGTTCTTCTTGCTTTTGCAAATACGTTTTCATGATTCCAACGGAGGAGATTTTGGATCTTTATCTTGCTGTAAAATGAAGTTTGGACCAATAAGTATTGCACCACAGGGGATAGTACGGTGGATTAAAATCTGTTTGTACCTTGCTGCAGTCAATATTCCATCAATATTTAGCAATTTTCCAACAGTACTTGATGATGTGCACCCCCAAACTTGAGTTTAACCTCTTCCATGCTTAATTTTTAGCTTCAAACAAAGCCTGGTGTTAGCTTAGCAATTAGGGTGGCTGGCTTGGAATCTTAGGGTGGCTGGCTTGGAATCTTAGGGTCCTGAGTTTGAGCCCCTGCGTCACCGTTGAATTAACACCAGGTGGGGTTGACTCAGCCTGTCATCTTTCCGAGGTCGGCGAAATGAAGGGCATTGCATCAGTGGCATAGCCGCATTCTCAGCCAATGACGCTACCCGCAGCCTTGTGCTGCATACGAAGGAGAAGGAGGAGGATGCTCTGAGTATATTCTCTATTTACGTCACTCCTATTTATGTTGTGTCATGCACATTTATAGTGGGTTTTCATCTGTTAAACCTTAGCAAAACCCTGTAAAGAAGAGTGCCAAATGACCAGCAAGTAAAATAGTTGCCTCTGCATCGAAGAAGGTGATGAAAACCATTAATTTAGAGGTAAATATGGTTGTCCTAAAGTGGTTTGATGTGGGAGAACGAGCTGTGGACATTGGCAGGGTGCTTGGCCTAACAGATACACAGTGAGAACAATAGCAATACATGCTAATGCTGATGAAATAAGAGAATATGCTTCAAGTGTGAATCCATTAAATACTGCTAGAAGAGCAAAAAGCAGAGATAAGGTGATGGATAACATGGAGCAATTGGCAAGTGTTTGGATTGAAGATCAAGGAATGTTTATTTAAACTTGTTCTCATATCTTTCTAGGTACTGGACTTGTTTAATATTTCTTCTGGAAATTTTTACCAAAGGATGCCACCAGGAACATATCCTAAATTTTTATCATTAGGTCAAAGGAAAGATAGGGTTTGATTTAAGTTGTTAAGCCTCATGTTGGCTTAACAGTTCAGGTTGCTGGTTTAAGATCTTAGGGTCTTGAGTTTGAGCCCTTGTTGTGCAGTTAAATGACACCAGGTAGGTTGACTCCGGCTATCATCCTTCTGTGGTTGGCAAAATGAGTACCAACTTGCTAGGAACAGGAGTCACTGCAGCAGCAGCACAACCGCATTCCCAGCCATGATGTAACCAGCAACCAAAGTCTGCATACAAAATATTAATAATAATTGAAGTCGTTTCACCCAACGTTGTGTTTTTCAGGAACGTATCCCCAACGTAAATAGAAGACTGACGGTATACGTTTCAGTTTTTCATCATCTCATATGTACTATCTTCGATTAGATCCAAATAACTGAAACTTTGACTCATCTGTCAAAAGCACCATTTGACCATTGTTCCATAGTCCAATTTCTGTGTTTTTGTGCATATTTTAGCCTTGTTCCCCTTTCCTTACAAAGGTTTTCTTGCTGCAACACATCCTTTAAGTCCTGATTTCAAAAGTGATCTTCGTACTGTCCATTGGTGAATGATACTGGAAGCCTTATGCCAGTTCTGTTGTCAATTCAATGCTTGTCTTATTTCTATTCCATAAGGTTATTATGTTCAAGTATTTCTCATCCATGTTAGACACCTTTTGGGGTCCTCCAGTTCTGGGTTTGATAATTACAGATGATGTTTCTCTGAACATGTTAATTTTGCTTCGGCTATGACACCTTGAAAATCGAGTGATGGCAGATACTTCCCTCATTGTTTTTTCTCTTTTATGTCGAAATACAATTACACGGCAATCTTTACCTCCGTCACCGAAGGTGGACAGAGGTTATGTTTTTACCCCCGTCGTCTGTTTGTTTGTTCGTTTGTGAACAAAATATCTAAAAAAAGTTGTGGACGGATTTTGACGAAATTTTGTGGAGAGCTTGGGTATGTGAAAAGGACAAAATTATTAGATTTTGGTGAAGATCCGAATCCGGATCTGGATCTGATAAAGTTTAAAGTGATTCCTCACCATTGGAAGTACGGGCCAAAAATGACATATAGCAGGATATCTCAAAAAGTTGGGGACAGATTAAAAAGAAACTTGGTGGGCAGTTTGGGTATGCAACAAGGAAAAATTGATTGGACTTTGGTGAAGATCCGAATCCAGATCCGAGAATTTTTTAAAGTGATTCTTCACCATTGAGTGATAGGGCTAAAACGATATATAGCATGATATCTCAAAAAGTTATGGACGGATTCGGACGAAACTTGGTAGGTGAGTTAGTTAGGTGACAAGAACAAGCCGATAAAATTTTATTTCAGGTCGAAATCCAGATCCAGCCTATCAGTGGGATACAAAACATAAACTAATCAGCCTGGCAGAGGTATGCTCTCTAATGAGTGTCCTTCTAGTTTTTTTCTGTACACATAATCAAGATTAATGGAAGAGCTAAAACACTGAAAGGATCAGGACACAACAGAACAAAAGGAACAGTAGAGAAGTGGAGGGGGGAGGGGGGTACACCAACAGCAGGGTTAAAATACAAAATAGAGGGAGACTTAGACAAACAATGGCTGTCGGGAGGAAAGTGGGGTAGGCGAGGATGCATGGTTTGGACAAGATGGATAAAGAAGGAAATGTCCAGGAAGGAAAAAGTGAAAATTTGGGAGGAGGTGGGTTCAGAGGTGGTGAGGTCAATGGGGGAAGAAAACATCATGGTTTTGGATGGAGGTGATCTGAAAGAGTTTGATTTAAGATTCATCTGTTAAACCTTTCTTCTGAAAGTTTAGCCACTTTGTTTTAAGCTAACAGTTAACCCTGATAGATGTACAAAAAGGGGGCTTTTAGCTTTATAGATGTTTTTGAGAGGAGCATCTAATGTTAATGATGATCAGGACCACCTGACAATGAGTCGTTAATTCGATTTGATTGGTAAATGTGATGGATTAGCCATACAATACTTCATATTAGTTGCTCATGTATAATTTACTTTGAGTTGTTGTGATCACAAGTTTGTGAAGATTCTGATTAATGTGAATTAAAGATTGCTAAATGACAGGCTTGGTTTCTTCTCTCCCAAACTGCTTCTTCTTTAATAGCTACAATTATTCCCACGTTCATGTGGGGTTGGCCGGGAAAGTTTTTGGCCCAAATCTTTTATGAACCAGCTGGCCATGCCTGATGCTCAAGGAAGTAGTTGGGGCAGGAATTTCGAATTTGGCCATGGTCATAGCTCACCTACTCTTCGCGAAGGACACCGTGGGATCTTTGACATCCACCAACTAATGCTGGCAGATGGGACAGCCGATTAACGTCCATCCGAAAGACGGCACACACATTGATGAATCACCCTGCCTGTGAAACAACAGGATGAAAATTTATAGTTGTGTCAGGGATTGAACCCAGGCTAGACAGCTTAGAGGCGAGTGTGCGTACCTCCAGGCCATCCTGCCAGCCGTTCTTCTCACCCAAACTAAGCTGTATTAATAACAATCAACGTTGTCATAAGAGTAGAAAGCAGTGGAGGCTATGAGTTAATGGTTGATGCTGATAACATCCATATATATTGCAACTGTTGAATATATCTAAGACTTTTGCACAGCAATGTATGTCATTGAAAACTCAAACCGCAGGTCATCCAAATGAACTGAGAGACACTATGGCCTCTCAGAATTACGGGCGAATACGATATACAACCCATCGTAGTTTACTATTAATACAAGTATTCCTGAGATGAAATTTGTAGTTAAGCTTTTACACCGCACAATTGCAGAAACCTTTAGTTACGATGTGGTAAGACGGACAGGCTTGCCATCAGCAATTGACCCACTGCGATGATGTTAGGCACTTCAATCAACCCACCCCACCCTTCATACGAGTCTAATGGACAAAAAGACTGTAAGAAGTGAATGTGTCAACACATCTTTCGAGGAGAGAATGGAAATGCAGCAGATTTCGACTTGGAGGGTAGTCGACTCAATACAAAAAGACGTTCAAGACAGAAAAAACTCACATGAACACAAACGAGCAATCTAACAAACAAAGTCCTAAAAGATATGATGCATTTGACAGGCTTATTAAAATCAACGACTACCGCATGATGAGTGAAGAAGACATCAAGTTTTTGGATCCTAAATTTATGCTCAAAACAGCAAGAGACAGCTCACAGCTTATTGGCCATTCTAGATTCAGCCTGACCCAGGTTTTAGGCGACATTCACTTCAAAACGATTTGCACAGTTGACAATATATCGCAGTCTTCTCTAAAAGAAGACATGCTAGTGGACTTAACCTGGCATCTGAACCACTAAACAACAAATGCGCTGAACATGCTGCAATTATATGTAAGGAACGTAGAGGCAGCCACCACCTGCTAACGCCCAATAGCAATTACTGCTCAGATTGTGTGGAAGAATGAATAAAACGATCGGAATGGCATTTGCATCCTTGTGCACACTCTTTCAGAAGCGTGCAGCACCCACACGCCTCTTAATTCCCATCCTTTGTTCTACTACCTTCATCCATATTCTCAAACCACTAATTTGCCTTCAATTGGATTCTACCTAAACACACAATACAAAAATTTCCTCCTATTTATGCTACAATATAAATGAGCTAAAACGTGCTACAAACATAATCAGGAGGTTTCTTATACGTTTTTGCAAATGATGCATCATTAGGTACTGCAATTGTACTTTCTCTCCCAAAAAATTAAAAATATATATTATAATAAATAATAATAATAGCAAAAAAATAAAAATAAAAATCACCACTGTTCTAATTAGAATGTCATCACAAAAAGAAGAACTGATTTATTTTGCAAAAACTATAATTACGAAGCGTGGAATGAAACATGACGCTTCTGTTACAAGAAACAGAAAGCCTGTCTGCATCCAATCAGTGAAGCATAAGTTCTACAAGCCTAAAATACAAGGTTGGAAAATCAGTATTACCTGCTGACTCCATATGTCTCTGTCCTAATTAACATACAGAAACTGCAATGCATTGTATTTTTAATCTTACAGTTGAGATGTCCACATGGGAGGTGGATATTTTATGGCAACATGACGACGTAAGCATTTTATTAAAACAGTGAATTGAAAGGATATTTCTTTTTCAAATCTAGTCGAGAAGGGAGCTGGAAGTGGGGGCAGGGGGTGGGGATACTTTGGAAACAAGAAAGCTGAATAAAGGAAATTGAGATGGAGGATATAGGGGACAGAAGGGTGGGTAAGGTGAAGGGAAAAAAAGGAAGAGATGATACAGATGTGGAGAGTTGAAGGATTACTGTTTGCTCCTATTTATGTGACATCAAAATGAGCTGAAACATGCCATATCCTCATATCAAATATTACGGGAAAGCATCTCAAACTACAAAGCCCATCCGCAATCCGCATCCACTTTGTACTTCAACTAAACTTAATGAAAACAACAGCTAAAAAAAATTATATATGTATGTATGTATGTATGTATATATATATATATATATATATATATATATATATATATATATATATATATATATATAATTTATTATATATTGTTCTCCATATCTTCAGAATCAAGGTTTGTTGAAAATTTTATGATGAAACCTCAAATGGTTAAAAAAAAGTTTTGTCATGGACAGACACACTGAAGCTGAATGGTAAATAAATAAAGAAGGAGAAGGGCACTCGGTAGAGGGCATACTGTTACGAATTTGGAAGCCTTGTGCACACAGACAGACAGCTGTCCCCTATAGCTCAGTTAAATCAGTAAGTGTGTGTTTCTAGTTAGGGTCCCGTCCCGAGTCTAGTGGGAACTGGATGTTCATGCGCTGCGGAGTTATTTTGATAGTTAGGATTATTTTACTGCAACAACAACGCCTGCTCGAGGAATTGTCCGCGCTGTTCGCGCGCTCACGAAGCGTTTCGTTCAGGCCTGGCACCAAATGAGAGAATGCGTTATTTTGCGGTCAATGGGCGACGAGCGGATCAGAGCCGGGGCGGTCCTTTGCAAGAAGGCGGAGCCGCGACATGCGGTCCGCCCAATGAGAGCAGGCCACGCATGGGAGGACCGCGCCCGAGAAGGACGACGAAGGAACGGAGAACAAATAACTGTGCCCCGTCTGCTCGAGCGCGTGGTCTGATCCCATCTCGCTGGTGCTGGTCTGGTGCTCGGAACGCATCTCTCGACGCTGGTCTGGCCTCATCTCGTCGCTGGTCTGCGTCTGGCTGCCCTGGTCCGTCTTCTGGCGACCAGAGCTCCGGGAAGTTGTGGACGTCCAGCCGCACGCTCGCGGCCAGGTAACCAGCCACGTTCTCGTCCCTCAGCTCGACTTCCCTCCGAGCTGAAGGAATAATAAAGACCCTTGAGGTCCATCTCTTTTCTTTGGGTGTGTGTCTGTGTGCGGGTCTGTCTTGTCTAAGTAGAACTGGTGAAGTGATTTTGCTGTACATTATTTGCATCCTTTATAGTCGGTTTAACTCTGCCCTTTATGTGTTGCTTCCCCACCTATTGTAAATAAATACCACTATTGCTGAATGTTTCAGCTCGTCCTCGTCCTTTCCTTCATTGGTTTAGCACGGTGTGTGTTGGGTGATTAAAAAGGCCGTTGCTGCTGTAGTTGTGCATTTGGACCGACGGGACTTCGGTAATCATCCGCTCGGGTTACGCACAGGTCGAGCACGGAAACGGCTCATCCCGTTCGAGCTCCGTCGAGGGTGTGAATTCCTCGGTAGCTCGCCACGTGGGCCTCTAGGTATTTTGAAGTTTGGCAAATAACCTTGTGCCCACGCGGTTGATTTATTGACGATTCACAGTCCTGTAAGGGACCCGTACCTTCGGAGTTATCCGAGGGTAACGATCTGAATTTCGGGTGTTCGGTGGAGTCTACTCTGCTGCTCCAACTAGCGGTCGTGCTCGTCGCCGATACCCGGCCCACAACAATACCTCTGCCAAGCTGATTATTAGTTTATGTTTTGTATCCCACTGATAGGCCGGATTTGGATTCAGACCTGAACTAAAATTTAACCAACTTGTTCTCGTCCCCTAACCAACTCATCCACCAAGTTTCGTCCGAATCCATCCCTAACCTTTTGGGATGCCATGCTATATATCGTTTTAACCCTATCACTCAATGGTGAAGAATCATTTTTTAAAATTCTCGGATCTGGATTTGGATCTTCACCAAAATAGGATCAATTCTTCCTTGTCACATACCCAACCTCACCACCAAGTTTCGTCCAAATCTATTGAAAATTTTTGAGATATCCTGATATTATATAGTTCGGTTTTGGCCCAATATTTCAATGGTGAAAAATCACTCAAAAAAATTTCGGATCCAGATCCGGATCCGCATCTTCACCAAAATCTAATAATTTCGTCCTCGGCACACACCCAAGCTCTCCACCAAATTTCATCTGAATCCATCCACAACTTTTTGAGATATCCTGTTCACAGACACACATGGGGGAAAACATAACCTCCATCCAGCTCCAGTGGTGAAGGTAAATAGGGAAGTGATGACTAAAACCTGGCCGTCTCATGCTGGCATGTGGCAGACAGACTATTAAAGCATATTTGTACTCATTGTGAGTTTTGCCCTGAGACATTTTGACCCAATCTTTACTATAATTCACTGACAGGCGTGCGTGCGTTTGTGTGTGTGTTTGTCGCACTACTCCTACAGTTCTGGCCTGATTACAACCAGACTTGCTACAGAGGATAAGCATGACCCCAATTAGTGTATTGGGGTGCTTTTATCTTTGCTGGTGGTCTTGGGGTGATGCAAATTCTCTATGTAAAGGTGCATCTTGTGGTGCCGCTCCAGGTGGGAGAGGGTATGACAAGTCCCCACCTTTTACAGTACAGTATTCCTGTTCCCAAGTTTTCTGGTGCAGATGTTTTGAATTATAAGCAGTAGGTATGTTTTTACTTCATGCACGTAATCCCTGGTTATTTTTTATATTCAGGAGTGATTGAGGCAGCTGTCAGTTGCCTATACACCACCCAAATAAAGGTACAGTATGTGTCAGAAAAACATGTCGCATGCTGTGAACAAGATCGCCCACAGGGCAGATACTCTGCGAGTCCATAATAATAAATGCCAGTGTGTGCATGTGTCAGTCAGTGTGTGTGTGTGTGTGTGTGTGTGTGTGTGTGTGTGTGTGTGTGTGTGTGTGTGTGTGTGTGTGTGTGTGTGTGTGTGTGTGTGTGTGAGTCCCTCCTCCATAACTCCAAAACCAGAAAACCTAGCAGCTTGAAACTTTGCATGCATACTAAGGGGACTCCAAGGGAGTGCATGAATGAAAATTGTGTTTGGGTAAATTTAAACACCCCTTTTGAAGATAATTAATGGCTTACCTCCATGGAAGGCTTATCCTTGGTCAGCCCAAAGTCCCCTCACAGGGGTCTTTGCCGCCATCTTGATTCGGCCTATTCAAACATACCTTGCCTTGGAAATACCATCTCAAGGGCGTAGCCAGGCTGAGGCAGACGAGGCAGTTGCCTCGTCGCTCATTTCCTGAAATATGATCTGGCCTGAGTCCTCTGGCCATCTGAGCTCCCTGGTGAGTAAACTATCAAAGTTACCCGTCAGTGCTCTGAATACTCTTATCTCCATTCCTATCACAATACCTAAATAGGACAATACCCCCCCCCCTCCGACCTCTTTTCGCCTCATCGCTTTTGGACCTCTGGCTATGCCCTTGCATCTACTGTCATTAACCAATTACCCTCGACGAAGGAGAGGGTATTGCATTTGGGTCAGTTTGTGTTTGTCCGAACAGAACTTGTGTTTTTCTCTGCAACCGCTTGTCGGATTGATACGAAATTTTCACCATTGGAGCGACTACTCATGTGGGATGTTTCAATGATAATTATGATGTCATACGCCACGTGGTGTGGCCGCCATTTTGGAAAAACCAAAAAACTTTGGACCTCTATCTCTGAAACCGCACCAAGGAAAAAATTGAAACTTGGCACACGGCAGGTACTCCTGGGGAATAAGTGTAATTTTTTTTAATGACGCCATAGGTGCTTTCGTTATGACATCATAATTGCATATGTAGAACGCTACATCTGATCAGTATGAAAATATTTGAGGGTCATCTCGGGATAAAATGGTCCACAGAAAGAAAAATGGATGATGTCAACGGTCACGTGATTCCACGGCCATATTGTTTTAAAAGAAAAACCTTCAAAAATCTTCTTCTCTGAAGTGGCTGAACAAATAGAGGCAAAACTTTTCACGTATGACCACCTATTCATGAGGAGCAAAAGGTTCACACATATGATGTCACAGGTCACATGGTTTGGCAGCCATATTGGATTTACCCTAAACCCCATAAAAAATATTCTTCCCCAGAACAGCTGGACAGATCGAGGGGAAACTTCACACAAATGTTCCACAAGCCTTGGGTGTACAAGTTTGTTCAGGAAAAATTGATAGGTCACATGGTTTGGCAGTCATATTGGATTAAAGTAAAATATTAAATGTTTTCTCTGGAACCGCTTAATCAATCAACGTGAAACTTCACAATTATTATCTAGTAGTGATGGAAAATACATGTTTTAAATTTCAACTTGATCAGATGCATGGTCTGGCAGCCAGAATTATTTGATTTTTTGATCTGGGGTTATTTTTATTCTTTTTTTTTAAATTATCTTTAAATAAGGCTCACTTGGCTGTGCTTGGATGGGTTTGAGGGTAGAGGAGTAGCAGCTAAAATGTGAATCCTATCCAGGTTCCTCCTGATGGTATATGTTGATTTAAACTTTGCTTTTTGCTTGTTTGGGATCCTTCTGATTATTCCAATGCAGGACTGTACCTATTTGGTCTTCCATTTGATTTGAATTTAATTCATTTTAATCTCATTTTAAATTCAAATGAATAATAATAATAATAATAATAATAATAATAATAATAATAAACGTCATGGGTCAGGGTCAGGTGTCCAATCAAAGTGGGGTTGCATCAAAGCAGGATGTCTTGTTACCCGGTCATCACTGCCAGCTGTTATAAAGTGGCAGTTATAGTTATGTCTCTTTTTAAGTAACATACGAGTACACAAACACCACACAAAACTACACAAACACCACACAAAACAAGTTCTGGCAAGGGTATGCAATCTGATTGTTTTTTTGTTTTTTTTCTCGTTTAAGTATATCACCAAAATATTATTTCGGATTTGAAAAATGGATCTTGTGGAGTAATTAAGTGTCAAAATTTGGAGTAAAATCTGAAAATTTTAATAAATCGCGGATTCGCCAAGTGTTAGATTGTTGGGCCACGAACAGGGAATGTGAGCTGGGTTTGGACCATTTACCTGCATCAGTTGGAGAGGCGAGAGCATTCCCTGAGTCGATTGAGGTAAGTGCTTTGTTTGTATCATGCATGGTTTTTTTAAACCATCACGTGGCTGAAATGGCATTTAAGATATGCCCAGTCAAACTAAAAATTACACAGAGACATCCGGAGACACTTTTTTCTTTCTTTTTTTCAAGCAAATGAACACTTTTTAGGCACACAGAACTGCTGCTAAGCTCAATTCTGCAGTTTAAAATTTGAAATTTGGCTCTGATTAAGAGATTTTAGAGCTTATCATATTTTAGCTGTAATTAAATAAAGGGAAGAACACCGCCCAGAGAGTTGTGAGGAGGAGGTGGGTTTGGGAGGAGGAAAGCGTGAAGGGAGGGGAAGGGAAGGCAGTGCCATAGAACATGGCTTTATTTTAATTACAACTAAAATATGCCTATATTTAGTAACAACTTTATTTAATAAATTGGCTTTTGTACCGCGTCGGAGAGTTCCAATTCAAAGATAGTGGGTACACAGGGTGACTCGTAGTACGAGTCTCATCCCTCAAGGTAAGCTCATGTTATAATCTCTTTTAAAATGGTATATGTTGGTTGAACCTATCTGAACGTGCTGTTTGAATGTACGCCATTTCGTTCAATCCTCAGATGGGACGTCCAGTTTTACATCCATCCGAAAGACGGCAAACTCTGATAAATCAGCCTGCCTATGAAACTGTAAGAGGTTAACCTCCTCCCTTTACTGAAGTCCTCTTCTTGCTTATTCAAGACTTACAAACTGATGGATATGTAATTCACATATTACGTGAAGTAAATAAATATTAGAGGTGACAAAAATCGGCTTGGTAGAGTGAAATGCCTTTGTATGTATTAATTAGTTGGGAGGCCACCAGGGAAATTCCCGAGAGATATTTTTTACTTTTTTTTTTCGAAGTTATTATGTACACGTACACTTTAATATACAGTACACCCAGAAAAAATTCATTTGTGAGAGGAGGGAGGAGAAAGGTGGAGGTGGGAGGGGGAGGGGAAGGGGTGGGTTAGGAGGGAGAAGGAGGGATGGGAAGGGGTGGGAGCCTGGAGGGGGGATAGGTGGAATGAGGGAGGGGAAGGTTTGGGGTGGGAGTCTGGAGAGGGGGAGGGGAAGGGGTGGGCTGGGAGTCAGGAGAGAGGGGGAGGGAAGGGGTGGGTTGGGAGTCCGGAGGGAAGGAGTGGTGGGGTGGTATGAGGGAAGGGCGGGGTGGTGTGGGAGTCTGGAGGGTGGGGAAGGGGTCGGGGGAGGGATCTGGCAATGCCGGGTACCTTTGCTTGTTGTTAATAAGTGTTCTCCATATTTTCCTAACAAGGGATTGTTGAAAATTTGATGACAAGAGCTCAAATGGTAAAAAAAAGAAAAGAAAAAAAAAACGATGCCCTGTACACACACACACACACACACACACACACACACACACACACACACACACACACACACACACACACACACACACACACACACACACACACACACACACACACACACACACACACACACACACACCTGTTGCACATGTGGAACAATAATTGGAATACAAGCCTGTACCTATCATTCATTGACTTTGAAAAGTGTTCGACACTGTGAATAGAGAGGCAGTGTGGAAGATACAGGAATGGTATAAATTTGTACGGATTATAAAGAGTACCTTCAATAGATAAAAAAAAAATGCAGCATAATTTGCAACAATAAGTCGTCATCTGAATTTTACGTTACTCCAAAGGTTGCATGTTGTCTCCATCACCGTTTTTAGTGTTTGACTGGCTGTTGCGGAAAACATCTGAGCAGAGAAGGAACGGGATACCTTGGACGAGGCAATTCAAACAGCTAGAAGAACTCTGCTTTGCAGATGTCATCTGCCTGATGTCACAATCCTTGCATAGCATGTCAGAGAAAGTAAATAGGCCACAGGAGGACATGGTGCAAGTGGAGTTGAAAATCAAGATCTTAATGAAACTTCAGAAAATTAAGATGCCACAACACAACAACAATGTGCAACAATTGACTAATTAGAGAGGTTGACAAATTCACATATCTGCAGTTCAGGGTTACCATAACAGGAGGGGGAGATGCAGATTTACTACACCGGGTGGTTATGAAAGGTAAGGGATGCATTCATTAGACTCAAGGAAATTTGGAAACCAAAGAAGTGTAACAAACACCACGGTTAGGATCTTTGATAGCAACATGAATATTTGGTTCCTATTTGGATAGGAAATATAATATATTTTATATATATTATATATTTTATATATATTATATATAAAATTTTATATATTTTATATAAAAATATAATATATATATATAATATTTGGATAGGAAATATAGGAAACATCAAATAGTCCTCCTATTTGGATATGAATCTTGGAAAATTGCCAAACAAATAACAACCTGGAGTCTTTGTTCAACATCAGGCATAAGAAAATATTGAGAATATTCTGGCCTGACATGGCCAGTAAGAAAGAGGTTGAAAGGCTAACAGGGAAGAAAAACATCTCAGACGGGATCAAAATTAGGAGGTGGTGATGGATCGGTCACGTGTTACGAATGGAGGATCAAGATATCCCGAAAGGAGCAATGTGCTGGACACATGACGGGGAGAGAAGGGTTGGACGGCCAAGAGAGAACTGACGACATACATTCGAGAAGGAAATGAAACGAATGAAGGTCACCTGGAATAAAATCGGAACGTGGGCCCAAGACTGACGAAAGTGGTGAAAGTTCATAAGAAGCTCCACATGCCAGGTGGTATGAATGGATAATTAAGCAATAATAAGCAAAGGATTATTGCACAGTATACGATAAAAGGCAGGTGGTATGTAATATCTTGATGCCCTTAAAATTATTCTGATCAGGAATTATTCTTCGAAAACGACAAATTAAATAAGATTATTGTCGTTCCTTGAGTTGCACTTTTTAAAAGAAGCTGGTTATACAAATATATAACATAATATAGGGAGATAAACTGTAACACCAGTTCACGAATCAAAACAAATGTTCTGAAGACACCAAATAATAATCTTTTGTGAATATACTCCATCAGTTATATTCATGATGATAAAAGTTTTCGCATGGACTTAAGGACAAGTTTTCAACAGCATAATAATTTTTAAAATTCCAACTAGCAAAACAAATTCTGAATTGGTAACTTTTCCCCTCGAGTGAGCACAGAAAACTGGTCATACCGATTCACAGATGATAAGGATGTTGGGGTTAAGGTTCGATATGTATGTATATACACTATATGAATATAGAAAATAAAAAGGATAGATTTTCTTTGTCTATATTATCAGTATCAGTCAGTAATTCGTGGGGACACACCAACGATGGCTTTGGATCGTATTTATTAAACAGACAGTAAAGTATATTTTCAATTTTTTTTTCCAGAAATGGCTTAAACGAGCACATATTGAGCAAGGAGAAGTGTTAGTCAGTAAAATTTCCTCAACAAGTCAGTAATTACTAAGACCCCAAAAAAATTCTGGGATAATTGATTGCTCTGCAATGAGTCACCTCTGACTTTGGAAACAAGGACTGTATCTCTTTCAAATATAGTAATGCCAAAAGAAACAAAAGTCTGACAAACATGCCCAACATTTCACAACCCAGCACCAGAGAATACTTTGCCAAAGGATGTGTAGAACTTCAAAAATTTTCTTCTTCTATATTTTTGTCCCCCTCCCCTCCGCCAAGGTCGGAGATGAGGGACGTTAAAATGAGCTTCGTCTGACCAACCGACTGATCATCTGTCTAGGTACTTTTGTAGAAGCAATATTTCAAAAAACGTTGAATATTTACCTTTTGTATTGCAGATATCTGTTCCTCGTGACATTATGTCAACCTGATTAGATCACGGCTGTGATTGGCTGACTTTCGCTGCCAAGGTAACCATCTCGATTACTTGGCTGCTTGTGTATGTGATATTTCAAAAAAAAACGTCGAACATTTAGCTTTCATATGACACAGATCTATTCCTCATACCACCCAAAAGGTGGGTACCTAGAGTATCAGCTCCTTGTTTGTTACATTTTGTACATACATATGTACCTCGTTATAAAAAATTATGAAATTGTAATATTATAGAACAACATGGTGTTTCTATCTGAGAATATCACTCACAGTATTGGGAATCTCAACTTCAAATCCTTACATCGTATCGTCTTGTGTGTGAGATATGTACTGTATGCAAACGTTCCTCCTTGAACCTTGGTGATTATTTAAAAAAAGGCTTGCTTGTAAATATTAGTCAGTCATGGTTGAAGAATAAGGTGACTGTTCAAATGACATATGAGAAACCTTGGCACATGAATTTGTTAAAAGTGTAGTTGCTGCTGCCTAGGCAACAACAACAGTCTGTAATAACAAGCAGTGCAATCTGGTGTCAAGGAACATCCAAGAACACCAGACCACTTGCTACCCATAGTTTAAGCAGCAATTTGGAATTTATTCAGGCTGCTACGATAACTTGCCTCCTCTTCATGAAAGACTCAGTGGTATATTTAATGTCTACCAACAACCAGTGCTGGAAAGTCCTCTCACTTATCGTCCATCTAATGGACGGCTTACACATTGATGAATGCGAAACACCAGGGTGACAGTTTATAGCCGGGTAAAGATTCCAACTCAGATGAGACAGCTAAAAAGCGAGTGCACAAATCTCTACATCATCCTACCAGCCCATATAATACATGACTGTTAATTTATAGGACTGAATGTAAGAGATGAAAAAAATAAAAACCAACGTCTTGCCAAAAGGTGACCACGTGTGACTTCTTTAAGGTCACACTGAGGTGAACAGAGCTGCTATCCACCAGGAGCGACTCCTTGAGGAATATCTGCTTACGAGAGATTCCGATGAGAATCGTTCTACAGAGGAACCATGAAAAAAATCCGTTTTTTCGTCATGACGTCATCAAATGACGTCATAGCGTCAACTTTTGACATATCTGGAAAGCACTTATCAAGCGCTTTCATATGAGGTATTACTCGATATGGTATCTAAGATTTCAAAATTTGACCTTGGGGTCAAAAACTTTCGACCTCCAGTGCTAACCATTAAGGTCAAGGCCGATCGCCACCAAAAAATTAATCAGCTGAGTGCCAGACCATGAACTATATTCCCATGAAGTTTGAAGACGATCCGATCAAAATTACTAAAAAAAATAAGGGTTTCGTCGACTCCCCTGATTTGCGACAGTGACCTTGAAAATTTTGTGCGCTGAAAGGGACCTCTATAGGCCTCTGATATGCGAAGTTACAAAAATTTCCAATGATAACTGTGCTCTGCAGAGTGATCGATACGTGATTACAGACAACAAAAAAAATAAACAAACAAACAAAAAAAACATACAAGCTGACTAACATATCTTGCAAAAACTTCGTTTTGGCTAGATAAAAATCAAATATGTTAAAGCAAGCAATTAACCTTCCAATAACCATGTTTAATCTCAGCTTCATTTATATGAGGATTAACAGAGCTAATGTATATTGTAAAAATGTAATACAACATAATCTCAGATTAAAAACTAATAATTGGCCTGTTTGGTGTTTTATTTAAGCACGAGGCTCCTGGTGCTGGGATGTCACATTCAAATCCCTACACCATGTTGATTTGTCTCCACTAATCATGTCCTTGTATTTCATCCAAAGTAAAGATGTTTCCTAATGTCCATGCATCTCCTGATGTCTCCATTCTGAGTAAAAGCTCCTCCAGAAGAGTCTGAGATCACTTTTCAACTATTACCACCAAAAAACAATGTGAAATCGCATCATGAAGTGAGCATAGATGAGATACTGCAACAAAAACCATTGCTTTTAGTTAGTCAGCAGTCCATCATTTATCCATCCATCAGGACCATACTCTGTGCAGAGCGTTTGTGCTGCCTAAGCAGTCTTCTTGGCTATTGGGCACAATCCTGGATGGGTCACCACTCGGACACAGGATACCAGCAAGCTGACACTCATTTTGCCGACCTCAGAAGGATGACAGGTAGAGTCTACCCCACCTGGTATTAATTCAACAGCCGAGTAGGATTTGAACTCAGGATCCAAGGATCCCAAGCCCACTGACCTAACCATTAAGCCAACACCAGGCATATCATTTATCAGGGACACACAAAGCATCACGAGTTCCTGAAACTTGATGTGCAGATTAATCTGTCTAAATCTATGTCAAGTGGAGTCTGGTGGACTACATTTTTCTGTCCAACTTTCGAAAACATTGCTTTGACAGAAGCAACAACATTAGAAATCTTTTCATGGTTTACAATAATACAACGTTAATGAGTGACGTAATATTAAAATCATTCCTTAAATGTAGATCATCAGGGAGAGGGTAAGTGAAAAGTGGGAGTGAGAATGCAAGATGAAAGGGAGTCAGGAAAATCATGTCTTGCTATAAGTGCAGTGCATAGCTTAGAATTAAGATTTAAATCCTCAAAAGAGTGGCAGGAGAATTGTGGAGGTAGGCTACAGATGTAGTGCTCGATTCCACATCCAAGAATAAATGCAAATTCAAGTATTCGATCGTGAATAATCGGTGAGGCTCAAAAATTTTAGCCAGATGAGCGTGTGTTAAGTATAACATAATTTCTTATCCTCCTCACGCCATCAGGTGCATAAGGCTGCCAGGGCAGTTTGATTGGCTATAGGGTTACAATCCTGGATGGGTAACCACTCTGATGCAAGATACTTGACTGAGAGTGCAGGAATTTGGAATTTGGCCCAGGTGCCTTGGATAGCTTGCCCACTGTTCATGAAGGACACTGTTAGATCTTCAACACCCACCAACTAATGCAAGAGGACAGGATGCTTAGTTTAACACCCATCCGAGGGAAGCACGCATCCATCCTCGATCTGGATGCAAAAACACCAGGATGATATTTTATAACTGAGCCGAGATTCAAATCCAGGCGAGACAGCTCAGAGGGGAGTGTGCATGTCCCTACGCTGTCCTACTAGCCCGATAAGTATAATATAAGACTAATTATTCTTTATAAAATAATGCATCGATGAGTTTTGATGACAAATTCTGTCTGTGACTAAAGTTATCCACATATTTCTCCTTTCCTACAACTAAACATATCTCTCCATGCTATTCTTGTTGGCTTTACTCTTAGCACAAAACCACCAGTGCAAAGCAATTATGTCACATTCCCAAGAAGCTTAAATCACCAGGCCCAAGCGTCCATCTCACAGTCTCACAGCCAAACAGCCTTCATCTGTTTTCGACACACAAAATGGAGGCCAAGCCCACGGCTACCTGCATATTCTAAATGTCACAGCTCAGGAACATTTTATTGAGCAGAACAATCTGCACCACTCTCCAAATATTTGTCCCCTCTCTCACATGTACACGTCAAAACCACCAACTTCAAAGCACACTTTCATCCTAAGCAGCCGTTGGCATCTCCTGAGTGCCTGCAGGTGCTTCCAATAGCTCGGAAGCAAAGTCCACAATGACAAAGTGAAGTAAAATACTGCCATACTTGTTTGAACTGAAAGCATTTCTGACACATGTCAACAATACCTCATCCCTGACTGTCCCTCTGTCATGTCTGGAACAAAATAAATGTAGAATTTGATTAAGGTTGCCAAAAGTACTTTAGATCAGTATGACGTATGACTCACTAAATTCCATGGCCATGGTCTGAAAAGAAAGTTGAGATCATTCCCACCTCTTCAAGTTATTCGTTCTTTCTAATAAGCATGAAATGCAAAAGAAGTGATTGCTGGAATAAAGTATAAAGCACAGTGTTACCTTCTTACAGCATCAATGCCTCATTCTCCTTGCCCACTCTCTCATTCCTCCAAAATTTTTCTGTTTCCTCATAAACCACCTTTCTATTTAAGCCCACTTCAAACCATGAAAAGAGATGCAATAATTACAAAATGCTGTTCTCCATCTTGCCTTTGTCATCACAGCCTCTATATTTCCATCGTATTTTGTCTTTACTTCTCCCAAGGAACCCTTTTCTAAGTAACGATTATTGTGTCATTGCTGTTAATGATGAGATATGAACGCGGTACATTGTAAATAAAATGGTGAATATCTGGCTGTGTTACAGTATACAACCTGCAAGAACAGAAAATGCTGCATGCATTGTCTATTTGTACAAATGAAAAAAAATCCAAAATGTATGCAATAAATATTTAAACTATATACTATCTTCTGGTCATAGTTCTCTTACATGTGAGGAATCAGCACTGGTGTACCTCCCACACAATCTTGAAGTTACCCCTAGGCCAAGCACACCTGCAAACAATCTTAACTGCACAGTTCATCTGGCTGATAGCCAACTTTACTGGTAGTGGTGAAGGCAGGGTGGCAGCTGTATTCCAAGAGGGGACTCTCAAACTGCCAGTTGGTTGGTTGATTACTGTGACAGACACAGCTGACTGCCTGGGTGAACGGGATCGGATGGCATACCGCTGTAGTGGTGACGTGAGCCTCCTCCTGGGGCAAACGGCACTGAAATCGATTCCAAATGATAGTGTGACAAGGAATTTGCAGATGGAAACATCTACGACCTCAGAGACAGTGAGATAACATTGAAAGTTAGCCAGCATAAACATGGGAATGGACAACCGTACTTGATTTAACACAGGCCTAGGCAGCAAACCACAATCGAAGGCTCACTGCAAGATGCAGGATTGAAAAGGCAAAAGGTTTTGCTCTTCCTTTTTGGTGTGTCTACACAAGATACGGAAATTCACTTGGTAACATCAGAATGATATTTTAAAAGGCTGAAGCTGCACCACTCACATTCTCCAAAGGACCAAGATGCAATCAAGATTTGCTAAGTGACCTCTGACCTGTAAAGAGGGCCCATCTATACTCAAAAGGAAGAGGTGCTAAACTGAGAAAAATTGAAGATATGTCAATAGGGATTCTCTAAAAGTGCAAAATGATTAATTATACACGTGCATACAGAAAAAAATTTTGAATCTTTTGAAATGTCTTTAAATAAATTACTTATGTGAAAATAATACTAAACAACCACAAATGCCATAATGATGGTGTAAGTGAGGAAAATAAAATGACACCAATTGCACTTACTATCGACCAAATTAAAAGGAAAACATCGGAAAAGTGGAAGTCCAGTACATCTGAAATACATGTAGTTAAAAAAGAAAAAAAATCCATAGCTGGGTTAACTACAATATATGAGCAAAAGGTGATTGTGAAGACATTAGGAGGAAGGGGAGGATAAAGAAGAGAAGGGAGGATATGTACCAGGGGATCAATAATTCTGCATATTTGGTGTAATTACATAATATGTACATGGCTGCAAAATCCAAGTCATCCAGTTACCTTTGAAAATGGCAATTCAGCAAGGCTCTCATTGTAAAAATGTCACGCTCTCCGAGATACAACACATAATAAAATGACGATTGAACCTGCTCATCGCCGTGAGTGAATGAACATCAAACTGAGATTAAATTATGAATTCAGGTCGATGGCTGCATCAAGACCGAGGCACGGCAGTGCTCCAGCACACAAGGGCAGGAATTTGGAATTTTGGTCAGGGGATCGAACAACACAATGGCTTAATCTTTGTGAAAGACACCGTTGGATCTTTAACATCAACCTCTTGGTGCAAGCAGACAATTGTCCTGTTTAACATCCATCTGAAGGACAATGCACATTGTGATGCAATGCCATGCAATATCCATCTGAATGACGATGCACATTGTGATGCAATGCCATGCCTGTGAAACACCAGTCGGACATTACATAATTGGCTCGATAAGCAAACCCAGATGAGAAGGCTCAAAGGCAAGTGTGCTTCAGTCCTTTTGGAAAATTTGTTCAAAATCAACAGTTACAAAACCGACTTGTACCAATGTCATTGATTCACAAGAAAGGTTTTTCCATATATTTCCATCATGAATAGTACCCATGGGGGATGAAATGATTTGTTATTAAGTATCGCTTGTTGGAGTAAAATAACCCCTGCACCAACACAACAGACCACTGAAATATGAAGATACTGTTGTGGGAATGACTTCTGGGGGATAAATTTACATAGTATACAGTAGTTATCTCCCATATTGCATGTATTAGCAGAAGCATGAGCTAACTTAATTGTGATACAAGATATACATGATTTTACGTGTATAAAGATCTTGTCGACCTGTCCCCATACCTTGATCTCCCTTTTAATAATCTATATATTAATACTGAAGGACCAATTTTGTGCTCCTCCTTGCGGTCACGTCACGTTTTTCTCGGTACTGTGGCCTGGACTGAAAGAAACTTCGTACCTGTAAGAGTGCATCGCACATCGTGGCAATAGTCAACTTTCAACTCTGAAGCAGAATAAACACTTTTCGTTGAGACGGGGGCGAGGAGTGAAGAGGTGGGGGCGGGGGGTGAAGAGGCGGGGGGCAAGGTAAGCAAATTTTTGGGCGGGGGTAAGCAAATTTAAAGCGGGAGACAGGGGGAAATGGGGCTGGGGCTGGGGTGAATTAGGCGGGGTTGAGTGTGAGGGGGTGGACAGGGGGCGGGGGCAAGTGGGGCGGGGAATCAAGAGACGGGGGGCGGGGAGTGAAGAGGCAGGGGCGGGCCGGGGTAATTAAATTTTTGGGTGGGGGTAAACAAATTGAAGGCGGGGAGTGGGAGGCGGGGGGGGAATGGGGCAGGAGCGGGGGATGAGTAGGCGGGGGCAAGCACACCCTGTCCAGTCCATGTCCCTCGAGTGTGGGTGAGCTGGTGAGGGTGGTTGAATGAATGGAATCCGTCTGTGACGGGGTTTCGGCTAGTATATAATAATATACCATTCCTTTCATGCCGTAAGGGCACACAGGACTGCCAAGGCAGTTTCATTGGCAAGGAGTACAGTCCTGGATGGGTTACCACTCCGACGCAGGATACCCTGAATGGTTATTACCCCAGTACATTGGTACTCATTTTGCCGACCTCGGAAAGATGACAAGCTGAGTCAACCTCACCTGGTGTTAATTCAACAGCCGACAGGGGCTCGAACTCAGCACCCTTGGGTCCCAAACCAGCCACCTTAACCGCAAAGCCAACACCAGGCACGCCTTTGTAATGTTCTTTCCTTTCTAGTCTGTCTTTTATGTACTATTAAGCTTTTTGACAGGCCGTCAGGCATGAGTTCAGATGGGAAAGCTGCCATCACGCAAACTGCACCAAAGGCGTTGAGCGGCCAGTTGCCATGGTTCACCCCACACCCAGACTGGACTGTCGAGCAGGGTGGAGTGAGTGGCTTCACAGCTGAGGGTGGTGGCAGAAGTTAGAAAGGTGGGATGCGAGCCATGGGGGGTAGGAAATGCACAGGAACTTTTCCACAGAGCCTGCAAGTGAACTCCTGGAATGTCTCCAAGGCGTAGCACGCTTCGGTCTGAAGCCTTAAAACATGCCTCCACTGCAATCCTCACTTCCCCCTCGTGCCGGCCCGGCTCAGGGACAAACTATTTCCTGCAAGGCTGTGTCTTCATCTGAAACAGAGCTACGTTCTCTCGAGGTGGAGTCAATGGTATGTTGGTCCTGTCAATCTCCCTGGTCTATCACCTGAGGTGTGAATGGGCTCGTTAAGTAACTGGATAGATAAGGATTTCACTTGTGGACATATATTTGGTTAGGGGTTAATGACAATTGCTTAAGGATTGTATTGCTTATGACTATCCCCACCCCATATTTTCTCTCAAATACACTTTAAAACCACTTGGTCTTGAAGTTAATTCGGGGGGTTCTGATCACTATTACAATTGTACACGTCTGTTAAAGGGCAGATTGGATTTGGGTGATTAGTGCCCAGACAAGGCTGTGCCTACACCTCGCGGCTCTGCTCGGTCACTATTCAAGAACGAGCATACGGCACCGATGAGAGCGGCAAATCAACTGGCCTGGTGGTCCCAAGAGGCACGGTATCATGGCAGACAGGCACGTAATCTGACCTGGGCCGACAGAATCATTCGGCCTTCGAAACTGCTTTGACACGGTTCACTGGGGTTCGAGCACGGCAATCGGACAAACTCAATGGCTTCAACAATACTATGGTACACTGTAATTTTCACCTCATGTTATTTTTGTGTTTTCTTTCTTATGATTGCCATTTTCTCTTTAGATTAGCAGCGGCAAGAGCTGGAAGCCTAAATGTGTTACTATTATTACTCAACACAGGGGTAGGGGGTCGGTAGTTAGAATTTCAGGCTTGAACACAGTTGTCTTCTCATATTTCATAGGACCATTGAACATGTATTAGGGACACCTGTTCGGAATAATTGTCTAGCAGAGGCCCATGCGACAAACTGGCTTTGTCAATTTTAAACTCGACAGATTAAAGATACCCTATCACATGTGCCTATTGTTGAACATGTTTTCCCTGTCACATGTTTCCACCTGCACGGCCACCCCTGATTGGCAATGAGCAACATGGCTTATGATTAGAGCTGATGCTAGCTGATAACAGCATCATCCATTGACTGACATTGTTGTGCGAAGGCGTCATGCCATTCACCACCACCCTGCAAGCACCGACATCATTGCCTTCAGAGAAAAGGAGAGGACCAGCCAACAAAGATAGAGAATCAGGCTGTTTGCTCTCTCTCAATTGTCATTTTTGTGATGTTGGCAGCTGTTTCTCGTCCCTCCGGCAGCCTACATTTGCCTGCCTGCCATCCCCTGTACTGTATTCTCACCTACCTGAGTACCATGTGCAGCATTCACCCTGTGCCTGCTTTTCCACACTGCCTCATTGTCTGTGCATGACTGTGTGTGTGTGTGTGTGTGTGTGTGTGTGTGTGTTTTTTGTATGCAGGGGATGGGGAGGGTAGGACGAGGGAGGAGGGGAGGAGGTAAGGAGAGTTGACAGTGTGGGGTGGTTGCAGAAGAGCTACAGGAGAGGACCGGATGAGGAGGAGAAAAGGCTGAGTGGTGATGGGTTGAGGTACAGTGGGGAGTAATAAGAGAGGGAGCAGAGGGCAGTTGAAGATTGGAGAAGGTGGAGTGATGAGATGGAAGAAAGATGGTGGTGGAAGAAGGCAGCTTTGTGGATGTGAGGGGAGCAACTTTGGGAAAGGGGAGTGAGGGGGAAGATTGGAGGGAGAAGGGTGAGTGGGGAGTTTTTGAGAGGGAGGGGAGACAATGAGAGCAGGCACGGCCAACATGTAGGAGGGCGATGGGAGAGGTGAGGAGAGGGTAAGGATGAGACTTGGTGGCGGTATGGTGAAGAAGGGAGCAGGCAGAGGGAGGTACAAGATTTGAGGGGTTGGGAAGAGGGGGAGGTGTGCTGAGAGGAAGGAATGAGCATGTTTCTGATGATGAGTGTACTGATTGAGAGAGTGAGATGTATATTAGGTTAGAATGGAGCCCACAAAAGTTAGAATACCACACAGTTTGGGAAAACAGAAGAGGAGCTGATACTGAAGCAGAAGACAGTGAAGAGGTGCCAAGAGCGGAGGTAGGATGAGGGGCAATATGGGAGGGGTGAGGAGAGGGGATAGCAGGTGAGGGGTTAGGAGGAGGTAGATTTAAGTCGGTGGGGTGAATTGGCACTGAAGTTCGAAAAAAGGACGATTGGTGGAACATGAACATGCATTGCAAACTGGGAGTTTAAATTTTTAAGTCAGAGATGTGATGAAAGTCATTACACGAGGGATGCAATAAAGGAGAATTAAGAGAATAGAGAAAAGAAACGTTGTCACAGTTGGACTTTTTAGGCAAGGGATGAAGGAAAGGTCGATTTGAAAATAGTCATTTGAAGAAGAAGAAGAGTAATAAATTATGATACAATACTGAGAACCAAAAGTGTGAAAGAGGAAGTTGTAACGTTTTAAGAGACCGTCGTTTTTATTTTTTTTGATAAAAATTGCGTAAGATTGGAAAAAGGAAAAGTTGAAGAAAAATTGTGTCAGTGTTTGGTGAATTTGGATCGGCAAATGTAGAAGGAAGCTGGTAGTTCAACTTTTCAAGAACGTTACAAGAAGGAAGGGGTAGAGAAACATGTGGTTATGGGAGGTGTAATGTGAGGGTTAAAAGAAGAAAGTTTTTTTTATTTTTTTTTTAAAGAATAGGTAAAGTTAGGTAAAGGAGAGGTTGAAGAAAAAAATCGTGAATGTGTATGGTGTATATGGGTTGGCAAAAGTAGTAGATGGTAGACCGGAAGAAGAAGGAGGAAGAGTCGATTTAGGAAGTCGAGTGGTTACGTGGGACAAGGTTTTTTTTATGTATTTTTGATATTTTAAGACATGAAACAGAGGGTATAGTTGAGAGGGATGGAAACCTTAATGTTATCTGTTAAACCATAAATATTCATAATTGGTTCGCAGGTGCCAGCAGTGACCACTATTTTTGTTGTGTCTGTCTGTCTGTTTGTGACTCTCTCCAGAACATAGCTCCATGACGTTTGATGCGATGTTGATGAAACTTGGACACAAGCTAGATACCATAGTCTAGTTGTGTCTTTTTGTATGAGGGGGCATCCCACACTCCTCGTGGGCAAAGCCACGCCCACTTGAACTTATTATTTATTTATTTATTTATTTATTTCTCGATTTTTTTCTCACAATTTCATTTCCTAGAAGCTGTGCGTAATGTCCATAAGTACAACATATAAAAAAATCCGATTTGATTTGGTCAATTTTGATGGAAGAGATAGGTTTTTACGGTAGGGCTTCCTCAAAAGCTTCCACTAACTCAATTGTACCTATCGTGGCATTGTTCAATAATGTCTGCGAACCATCGTCGCCTCCCGGTTCGTTTACTTACCTTTTTAATTCAGGCATATCTATTAATTTAATTGGAAAATATTAATTTAAGTGCTTGGCTTCTTTTCATAACTTTGAAACTCTCTCCTGATTATCTTAAACAGGACATAAGTGAGCTAAAACAGACCAGAGAAAGCATTTGTTATCGTTATTTTAAATATCAATTTAAAGTACTGCTTTAAAAAAAAAAATCTCATTGATTTTGGGAGTTCAATAAATTAACAAGATGTTTAAGGGTTGAGCTTCATAAGATTAAAGGTTCATAAAAATAAGTTTGTTAATATTAAAACCATTTCCCTCTGTTTACTGTTCTACTTTCCAGTCAGTGATCTAATTATCTATAACTGCAAAATCTAGAAAATCTTCAAAAGTTGATAGAGAATGGAGTTTTGTTCAAATATGTATTTTTAGATCCTTGTGGAGGATCTCTAAGTCTTGCTCACGTTGTTGTTCTTGTGGACTTTTTTGTTTCACAGCCTATAGTTTTCATCAAAACTTCCTGAAACTTGGTGTATATATGTAAAAATACCCTGCGCAGACAGTAACCATCTCCGATTTTGAAAATTCCTCCGAGAAAAAAAGTTATGTCAAAATATCTCCAATAATGGAAATTGTCTACAAAATTATCTCCGAAACTAGGCAAGCTTTTTGAATTCTGTTTGCGGGAATCGAACAGGGCAATAGCAGAGATGAATTACCGCACATATGATACATCACTATGACGTCATATCAATTTTTATGATGTCATTCCTATTTTTTGACATTTTTTGTTTCATAACCCAGAGTTTTCATCGGATCTTCGTGAAACTTTCCATGTATATGCAGAAAGCCCACGCGCAGGCAGTAACCATCTCCGATTTTGGAAATTCTTCCTAGAAAAAAAGTTGACGTCATAATATCGCCGCTAATGGAAATCGCCTATACCATTATCTCCGAAACTAGACAAGCTGTTTGAATTTTGTTTGCGGGAATCAAGCTGGGCATTAGCACATAATTTATCGCAAACCTGATACATCACAATGACGTCATATTCGTTTTTATGACGTCATCATTAAGAGGACGAGGATCTTAGCGAATTCGAGCTTATTTTTCTTTAATTTCAATACCTTCCTTTCCGTTCTTTGCAATAACTACCTCAGTTCCTATATTGAATTTAATAGTTTTATGTTGTCTTTATCCTTGCTTCCTTCCTTCAATAAAATAATTAGTTTTCACAATTCCTTCAGCTACCTTAGTTCTGGTTTTTCTGCATCTATAAACTAATGTTCGAATATTTCTATTATAAGCATTGTCATGTGATTCGATGTCAAATTCTACCTTATCACTAAGATTGTTTTATATGTTTGCGGGTGTTGAAGGGTTTTTTAAGTTATGTTTAGTCGTATCCTTATTGCAAATATCACAGTATTTTATGTTTGAATCTTGGAGTATTTCTCCAACATTTATTTTATGTTTGTGTGATTCTAAGTGGTTTTTATAGTAGGTTATATATTTACATTGTTAATACAAATATCACAAAGTTTAACCTTGGTTTAAAATCGCATTTCATCTCCAGTGTTTATTTGATGTTTACGAGTGTTCACATGTTTATGTTTGCAGTGACAATTTCTTAACATCCTTCTTACAAATATCACAGTTTGTTTTTAATCTCCATTTTATTAGTATTTTTTTTTTAGGTGCATTTAGTTGTATAACTTTTACCTGATGCATGCTTGGGTTGGCGGTGAAAGAACCTCCTCCCTTCACTGGCTTCCCAGTTGGGAGTGTGACTAACACCCTGCGACGACTAAAAACAACACCTGACAAAGGGCACATGTGCACCCTTTGGGAGCCAACTGCCATCCAGTAAGGAGATGATGTCTTATCCCAAAAAACACCCATCCGGATGTGCCAGTTCAAGGCAACTCAGGTTGCCAAGAGAGATAGTGGAACCCTCCCTGACGAGCTCGCCTCCTTTCCTCTCTTTCTGCCCTGCATGTCCGCCCTCAGCTTTCCAGGCGCAACTACATCCCTGTCTCGGTCCTAGGGATCAGGATTTCTGTGTTCAAGTAAAATTCGCTTCTGCGCTAAATACTATGCTGCAGAGTATAACTTTGTCATAACCAGGTTCAAGTCCTTTAGGATCTGACCCGGTCACCTTGCAATACATATGAAAGCATGCATGGCAAGAGGGAGTAACAACCCTTGTGTATCTGTGTTAATGTGCCTCCTACCACATCTACATACACACTTTGTGAATGGGCATACATGGACCAAATATAACGGAGGGAGAGTAGCGAGTCATGTGTCCCACAAATCTACATTCCCCCTTTTCCCACCTCCTTTTTATTCTCTTGTTTTTGCATTCCTGGCAGGTTGCACATCTTCTTGAGTAAAACTTACCACCCTAGGGGGCACACAGTGAGATGAGCCACAGTGGGACTTTAAGCGACAGTAAAGCCCAGTCAGAGTAAGTGCAGGAACCATCAGCCAAGCTCCAAGCAAGAGGACATAAGTCATCAGTAAAGCCAGTGAGTCAAGCCCAATCAGAGAAGTTATTTTTCCATCAGCCCAGAGCACGAGAGTAAAGACCACCGTCACCATCTTTTTACCATCACCAAGGACATGCTCTATTCCCCCTTTCATTTATCTTTTCCTCGCAATTTTGATTTATATGCGCGGACATGCCTTTCCCAAACCTTCCTTTGTTGTACAAGGCAATAGAGGTGGGGGAGTGGGAGAGGTGTGGAGGAAGGGGGAGATGTGCTGGAGAATCTCTGAGTGTACATGTTTAATGTTCCTCCTGTGCTGATGTTTAGCCTGTGTCAGCTCTGGTCTGCAGTAAGTTACTTCTATCATTGTCATTACCATTACACTGTTAAAAAATTTGTGAGCTTACCTTATTGCTCTTTCATCTTACAAGCAAAAGCTAGATTGCTTGGTTGCCAGAGCCAGCAGGTTTTGAGGTTCAAATAACATTTTCCCGCCAATGGCTTTTGAATTCAACCAACCATCAAAATGCTACCACTTCTGCAAATGTAGTAATTTGATGACCCTGAAAGTAATCAAGCTCTCCATATAAATTGATGCACAGCCATTAATAGGCAAACAAAGAGGGTGCATAATTTCTTCTAAACAGTCTTCGAGAGAAGCATCTTAAGGCTTCAGTTCATTTAAAGTAAGGCCTTTCATTTACTTTCGTAGCAAAGATATTCTGTCGAATGGAGATGAAAGGCCTAACCATGCATAGATCCCAGAAGAGCTGAAAACACTTAAACCCAACAAAGGAAGGGAAATAGGTTAAGGCTTGTTTGCAAGTGATACGAGCCACCTGCAAGTCGAAGGCTCTATTGATTCAGAAGAAAAGATAAAATACAAGATTTCTTCAGTACATAAATACTAAAAAAAAAAAATGAACCGTATTATTTCACTACTTCCCCCTTAAGCCTTCAAGTGTTCTATCGTTAATTTCTAACCAACCAAGCAGAATCACAAAATGAAAAAAATAGTATGTTAAAGCAGAAACCAAAAGTTTGTTTGCAGTTATTGTTCAGTAAACAACATTACCACCATGTAAACCCCAACATTTTCTGCAAGAATATGGTTAATGGAAACGTCACTTTGCTGCATTTCAAATGCAATTACAATGCTTAACTATTTATACATTTTTCAGTTTCAAGAATGGGATGGAGTCACAAGTAGGAATATCTGATGTGTAACATGGGTGTATAAAGAAAAAAGCACAAATGATCAGAAACTGGTGCACGAACATTGCAGGCTGCACTGAGACATTGTCATGCTGCAGGACTTATATTTATGCCTATATTTATCGAGACAAAGCAAGCAATTTGTGATCGGTAAACATCCCTATACATTAAATTAGAACACTTGCTTGACTGTTCATAAAGAAAGGAATCTAAAATGTCTTAGTCCCCCCCTCCCCCCAGTTCCCCTCCCCCAGTTTGGAAAAATGGTTATCAGAATAGTTGTCACAAGAAGTTTGTCATTTTTTGAATGTAAGAAAAAAGACATCTTACCAGGACTGGGCAGCCTGCTGTTGTGGAAATAATCCACATGGGACATATCGCCCATGAAAAGATCAATATGTGATCAGTTCTTTGGAAGTTGGAATATACTCAATCAATTTTTGGCACGAGCATTGCATATTGCAAGTTTTTTTTTTTTAAAAGGCAGAGATTTCTATTCCAAAAGTAATTAGTGGTCTCACCACATTCACAAGAATAAGTGTGAAAAATGTTTTTTTTCTATAATATTTCATTCATGCTCTCAGGGGTGTTGCTTGTTGTGATCCAATAAAATAGAAGGCAGTTTGAGCACCGTGCGACCTTTATCTGATACGATGATGCCCTTGCTTCTGAGCTTTGTGTTTGATTCTTGGCCAGACTATAAACTGTCGGAATGATGCTTTGCAGGCAAGGCATTGTGTCAAAAAGTGTGCCATACTGCAGATGGGCATTAAACTGGATGTTCTGTCTACTAGCATTAGCTGAAGGGCATTAAATCACATGGTGTATTTTGACGAAGGGTAGGCAAGTTATTGCTCGTGCCTTGGACAGATATGAAGGTGCTGCCTAAACTACAGGGTAGCAAGTGTTCTGGTCTTCTCAAATATTCCTTGACAGCAGGTTACTCTGTTTGTTATCTCAGAACATTGTTGTTGCATGGGTAGTACTTCCAACACTGTAAACAAATTAATGCACCACGGTGTTTACATATCAAATGTGAAAAGCCATGTTCTGCTGCGAAGGACAACCATAACCTTCAACAGACCTTTAATAGTGTCCAGAAGAGCAGAACTTAAATGTCAAGTCTATGGTTATTTAAAAGATTGACTTTGAAAAATTATGCCACCAGTAATAAAATGTCTGCTTAACTCATGCAAGCTCACAAATTTACAGCACAACATTGCATTAAGACTACGCACAATAAATTTTGATAGCTTCAGCCATGGAAAGAACACAAAATCATAATCTGACCCATTTATCCGAGACCTATTAGTCTTAGATCACTCATGGTGTAGGCCTACATTTAAATGCATGTGGCCTTTTCTACAAATAAGGAATCTATTAGCGTGATTTGTACACAGATTTGCTGATGTAAACTGTCACACGTACTGTTATACTGATTGATATTCAGAAACTCATGCAAATTACATCTACAGAAGGTGTGTATCAATAACTCAATAACAGTGAGTGGATTCCTCAACAAATAATGAAGACAACAATTGAAAGCAAATTTGGACAGTAAGGTTCTTCCACTGCACAAATGAAACCAAAATTTGATTCACTTTTGAAACTACATTTTATGTTTGCCTCCAACAGAGGAAGCACCTTCTAAGAAAGAAAACCTTTCAATATCAGTCTTTCCAGCTGCCATTTCCTTCTTTAAAATCCCAAACATATCTGGTGATGCAAAAAAAAAAACTTCCAGAATTTTATAGCCCATTCTACCCACGTAGTGTCAGACGGGTGTGTGTGTGTGTGTGTGTGTGTGTGTGTGTGTGTGTGTGTGTGTGTGTGTGTGTGTGTGTGTGTGTGTGTGTGTGTGTGTGTGTGTGTGTGTGTGTGTGTGTGTGTGTGTGTGTGTGCGTGTGCGTGTGTGAGTGTGTGTGCGTGTGTGCGTGTGTGTGTGTGTGCAGGCCATAACCATTTTAATTTTTCTCATCAAATTTTCAACAAGCCTTTATGAAGAGAATATGGAGAAAATATAAAATTGGGTCAAAATGTGAAAGGGCAAAGTCATAGCAACTATAAATAGCCCTTATTAGCCCCCCCCCCCCCCCCCCCGCCAAGGCACCCAGTTTTTCTTCTAAATCGCTTCCGTGTTACTTTATTTATTTATTTATTTACTATTGAGCTTCAGTGTGTCTGTTCAGGCCAAAACATTTTTACCATTTGAGCTTTGGTCATCAAATCTTCAACAAACCTTATTATGAGAATATGGAGAACACAAATGAATAAAACGTACAATTTCTTTAACTGTCGTTTTCGTCAAGTTTAGCTCGAGAACAAAGTGGATGCGGATGGGCTTTGCATTTTGACATGGTTTCTATTTGCTACATTTATAAACACATCAGCATTCACAGATATGAGGGATCTGAAAGGTGGAGAAGAATGAAATAATTTTCCAAGTACACACAAGCAAAACATTAAAAACCAAAAAGGGCACTCTTCGATGTCACAATGTCATGAGATATGCCTCCACCCATATTATTCCGTCATTACAATACTTGTACAAAGTTTGATTTGAATCCCTGAACCCAGATACAAAACATTAAATAATTCTGGTTGCCAAACAATACGTCCATCCATCCATCCATCCATTGGGACCACAGTCTGCACAGGGCGTTGGTGCTGCTGAAGCAGTCTCCTGGGCTATTGGGCACAATCCTGGATGGGTTGCCACTCCAACACAGGATACTCAAATGGTTCAATTATCCCAACAAGCTGGTACTCATTTTGCTGACCTCAGAAGGATGACAGGCTGAGTCAACCCCACCTGGTATTCATTCAACAGCCAAGCAGGATTTGAACTCAGGACGCTCGGATCCCAAGCCCACACCAGGGAATTACAATGCATCTGATCAGGTTGAAATTTAAAACATATTTCCCCCATGAGTACTAGATCACAATTGTGAAGTTTCACGTCGATTCATGAAATGGTTCAAAAGAAATATGTTTTTTAAAGACTTGATTTATCCAATATGGCTGCCAGACCATGCGACCGATTAATTATTAGCGAACTCCCGAGTATCACCAAGACTTGGAGAACATGTGAGTGACGTTTCCCCTCAATCTGTCTCGCCATTTTGGAGAGGAAGATTTTAAAGGTATATTCTCCCAAAAAAAAATCATACCTGCCAAACCATGTGACCTATGACATCATATGTGGAGAACATTTTGTTCCTCATGGATAAGCGATCATACCTTTTAAAATTTTTAAGTTTTGCATCAATCTATTCAGCCATTTCGAGAAGAAGATTTTTGAAGGCTTTTATGTTAAAAAAAAATATATATGGCTGCCAAACCACATGACTGATGACATCATCAAAAAAATTTTCCACCATACAATTTAGCCCTAGATGACCCTCAAATTTTCATACTGATCTGATAAAGCATTCAACGTATGCAATTATGATATCAAAGCCACCTATGACATCATCAAAAAAAATGACACATACTTCCATTGGGGAGTACTTGACATGGTGCCAAGTTTCAAATTTTTCCCACGGAGTGGTTTCGGAGATACAGAGGTCCACATTTTTCCTTTTTGCCAACATGGCTGGCACACCATGTGATATGTGACATCATAATTTTCATTAAAACATTCTACATGAGTAGTCGTACTGACGGTGAAAATTGTGTCAATTGGATAAGCAGTTGCAGAGAAAACAGAGAAAATTAGCAAGGATAGATGGACGTACATACATACAGGACAACCCGAAAACATAATGCCTCCAGCGACTTCATCAGCAGAGGCATAACTCGAAGGGCACTCGGTAGAGCGCATACCTCCACCTGGATCAGGGTTCAGATCTTCACCAAAATTGATTCAATTCGTCTTTCTAACACACCCAACCTGTCCACCAAGTTTCTCAGAGTAAGTCTACAATTTTTTGACATATCCTGCACACAAACAAACAAACAAAAAAAGATGGCATGCATAGCATGATACTTGCAACATCCATTAAAACAAATTTGATCTTCACATAATTGTTGGTTGAATTCAATGACTTAATATGCAAATCCTCTTCAAATTTCAAGTCAATCGGATGAAAATTGAGGATTTTAGAAATCTCACCCAAGTTGTTGACCTTTGACCTATATTGACCTTTTGGTCAATGTTGACCTCAAAAATAATTAGCTGGTTGAATTCACTGACCAAATAATGCAACTCCGCTTCAGGTCAATCAGATGAAAGTTGTTGATTTTAGAAACTTTACAAAGTTGTTGATCTTTGGGCGATGTTGACCTTTTGAACTTTTGACCTCAAAATCAATAGGCCTCTTGCTTATGACAAACTCGACCATTTTGTGATGTTTTGTGAAGATCGGTTTAAAATTGTGACCCGTAGGCGATTGACATACAGACAAACAAACAGACAGAATCAGAGACCAGACCGACCAATATGTACTTGTAAATCTTCGATTTCACGAGTAACAAACATACAAAGACAGACAGGCAGGGGTAAAAACATAACCTCCGTCCACCTTCGGTAGTGGAGGTAAAAATTCAATTCCAATAAAGGTATATAATTAAAATTCCATTTATTATTGCCATGGTTTTAGTGAGAATAATTCCTCAATTATTTAACTCTAGAAAGCAATCAAAGAGTTGAAAAAGGGGTTAAAAGGGAAATAAAACCAGAAGTATCAGGAGTAAGATAATAAGGAGTAAAATGTATATGTATATATACACCAGGACGTCAGTCACATCTGCAATTAGTACCAAGGGGAAAAATGATTTTCGGAATCTTGCTGATTTTGCTTATGTATTCAATGTGCTCAATGCTCGACGACAATGGGGAATGTTTGAAAAGATCGATCAAGTAACACGAGTATATCGCTCTATGTTCATTCACAGTTTCAGACAGTAGTGCATTTTAATATTGGATTTGACTGACCACGTGGTCACTCGTAATCTTTGTCTCTCATTGAATGAAGGATATTGCTTCAGCAGTTGCATTACATAGGCAATGCCTATGCAGTAAAACTTCCACGCACTGAGAATTCGGTAATGAAAATGACCTTGATTATGAAGTCATTTGCTTGATGCAGGCACCAGAAAGGCTCGAGGCTCCCAGTGATTTACTCGCAAATGTGAGAATTTTTTTTTCTTGCCTCATATCAGCTCGAACATAGAGAAATTAGAGCAAGACACGGTTTTTCAACCGGTAGTATCTGCGTTATGTTATAAACGTGCACACCACTCGACCAAGTGATGCATGTTAATTTTACAGTGTACCAAAGCTGGGCGTACAAAGTGCACTGCCCTGTTAGAATGACTGAGTTTTGTCGAAATGCCCACATTGCTCACCCATTCATTCAGCCCTGAAGACCACACTGTTTGTCCACCACACCTCAATAGATCCAAGGACTCAAAGGGGGAAACAGCTCGGCTACGTTGTGAGGTGTTTATGGTACAAAACCGGGTTAATGGTCAATTTGAAGAAAGGGTTACACTCAAAATACAAGATTGCTCCACCTCACCTGCAAAAATTATAATACTAGACGATAAGCAATTACATGAAAATATAAATACACCCAGCAACTCTGTGAACACAGCTATCCAACAAGCTGATTGGCCTTTTGATCTGTGTTTACCATCAAATACTCACATTTGCAAAAAGGAATCTCCATTATGAATTATATTTTGTATGTTTAGTAATTATTCTAACAAGCAAGCACAATATACATCATTATCTTGACCAGCTACAAACTGTGACCCCAAAGTTTCACATGCAGGGATATTCATCAATGTGTGTGCCGACGTCCCTCAGAACTATTTGCTAGGATTAGTTGGTCAAAAAGTTGGTGAGCGTTAAGGATCATATGGTGTCCTTCGTGAAGTGAAGGCGAGCTATTGCCGGCACCATGGAACAAGTTCCAAATTCCTGCCCAAACCTACAGGTTTAATTGCAACAGCAGCACAACCATACCCAAGGAAATTATTCTACCCATCGGGATGTATTGAAAACAAAGGAAGAAGAAGATCGACAAGCCCCTCATTGTTGCTCTTCATCCCTTCATTTTATGTTGCCTGTGGTGTCTGTTACCTCCACCACCGAAGGTGAAGGAGGTTATGTTTTCACCTCTTTCTGTCTGTGTTTGTTTGTCTGTTTGTTTGTGCGCAGGATATCTGAAAAAGTTGTGGACAGATGCGGATAAAATTTTGTGGACAAGTTGGGTGTGTAACAAGGATTAACGGATTACATTGTGTTGAAGATCCGGATCTGGATCCGACTCCTAGACTGTTTTTAAGCGATTCTTCACCATTGAGAGATAGGGCTAAATCGATATATAGCACAATATCTCACAAAGTTGTGGACAGATTTGGCCGAAACTTGGTGGACACGTTGGGTGTTTGACAAGGAAGAATTTGTTCAATTTTGGTGAAGATCTGAATTCGGATCCAGATATGATAAAAAAAAATTTTTAAGCGATTCTTCACCATTGATGATTCACCATTCACCATAGGTTCAAAAACGATGTATAGAATGATATTTTCAACCTCCGCCATCGAAGATGGACAGAGGTTACTGTTTTCACCCCTGTCTGTTTGTTTGTTTGTTTGTGAACAGTATTACGGAAAAACTCCTGGACGGATTTCGACGAAACTTGGTGGGGGGATTAGGTATGGTCCAAGGATCATGCCATTAGATTTTGGACTTGGTCCAAAGTCCAATATGGCTGCTATGGCGGCCATTTTGAAAAAATATTTGAATTTTTGTTTTTGCATTTCTAAATGTTTTAAGTGATTTCCAACCAAAAATAAATAAATTTGTTAGAAAAAAAAAATTGTGCAACTTTTTTTCAAATTTTTTTCGTTTATTTGAAAAATATTGGATTTTTTTTTTGCATTTCTTCATGTTTTAAGTGATTTCCAACCCCCCAAAAAAAATTGTTGGAGAAAAAAAACCCCAGAAATTTTGCACCTTTTTTTTCAAAAAAATTTCGATTTTATTTTTTTGGCATTTCTACATGCGCGTCAATCTAGTTTAGTTTATTCAATCGTGGTTCAGTAGAGTCTGATCCGTTTTGACCTACAATGAATAGGATATCAGGTTCACTTAAGTGACCCAGAAGTATTGGCGGCGGAGGTTTTGCACTCTACTGAGTTCTCCCCCTCAAGTTAAAAATGTATTGGGCCTAATATGTTCTCATGGATCAGGCAATGCATGGTAGAGATATGCGTGCGACCGAGTGCCCTTCTTTATACCGAGGGTTAATATGAAATTATAAAACACTAATTTTGAAACACTTTTGAGGATGATTACTAGTCGATGATAAATATGCAGCAAAAAGGACAAAATGCCTTCTTACTTTTTTCCAATTCGCTAAGCAAACACAAAATATTATAGAATTAAATAATCCCACAAGCATGATCAGCCAAAAGGCCACTTTTTAAACCTGAATTTAATTATATTGCTTTGCTCAGTATGTGGCAGCAATGTAGTGTAGAATTATGCAATGATGTTTAATAATACAATGTATGACAAAATGCTAGTTAATTGTAACTGGAAGATTTTTTTCCAGCATAACAATGTTTGACGGAAAATGTGATACAGTACAGTTTACATATCGTGCCCAATCAATGTGTACTACGAAAGAGGCAAGTAGGATAGGCCAGAGGTATGCTCACTCACCTCTGAGCGGTCAAGCCTGGGTTTGAATATTGACCCAGATATAAACTGTCATTCCAGTGTCTCACAGACAGGGCAAGGCATCAATGCGTATGCCCGTCCCTCAGATGGACGTTAAACTGGTCATCCCATCTGCCAACATTAATAAGAAGATGTTAGAGATCCCACAGTGTCCTTCATGAAAAGTAGGTGAGCGATCACCGGTACCCTGAACAAATTACAAATTTCTGCCATAACCTACAGGTGGCACTGCATCAGCGGTACAGCAATGCTCCCAACAATGATGAAACCAGCAGCCACAGGATGCATATTAAATGCATGAATGAATGAATATGAAGGATGAGGCATCAATATGTGTGCCGTCCATTAAATGGACATAAATCTCGAGGACCAGTTTACCAGCACTGGTTGTTGGTGGAGGTTGAAGATCCCACGGTCTCTCACGAAGAGGAGCCGAGTTATCATCGGCACCCTGAACAAATTACAAAACTGTGCGTGGGTAACAAGTGCTCTGGTCTTCTTGGACACCCCTTAGCTTTACAGTGAGTTACAATGTTGCTACCTTAGAGTATGGTTGCTGTCTGTGCAGAACTACCTATAGTATAAACATATTTGCATTCCCAGTTTGTTTCCATGTAACATGTCACATGTTGACAGCCAACTTCAGCTACAAAGGGCAACCATGACTGATGACTACCGCATTTCTTAAATACAGAACACCCCGAAAGTATTACCGTACCACCTGGGGTGGAGGGGTGAGGTTGGTAGGCAGAAAATATTTGTGGGGAAGGGGAATGAGGGCAGACGTTTATGCTTGGTTATTGAACGGTTAAAAGAAAACCCCACAATATCAGAACATTGCACTTCCCTCAACAATAACTTTAATGGCACCTGATATATAAACTTTTAGCTCCTGATACACCTTCAAGACACAATTTTATCGACATACCCATATAGTGCAGTACTTATCAAATGCAGTTATCGCAAGGTAGAATTCCAATTACATGGGAAACAGCAATATAGTAACAATGCAATAATGATCTGGATGTTTTCGGAGCAGCAATAAATGAGCTTCTGTGTGGGCATGGCCCTGAATGTTAATGAATTCCAGTGCTTCCTTATCATTTGGTTGAGCAAATTTCAGGACCTGCAATCTAGTTCTTCTGCATGTTCATACTGTGCCTATACATGCAGTCTGTCTTATACAAGGGCATTCAACAACCTGGTGTTGGCTCAGTGGTTAGGGTGGCAGCTTGGGATCCTTGAGTCCTGAGTTCAAGCCCTGTTGGCTGCTGAATTAATACACCAGGGGGTTGACTCAGCCTGTCATCCTTCTAAGGTCAGCAAAATGAGTACCAGTGTGTACTGGTAGAGGGGCACTGCACCAGCGACACAGTCACGCTCCCAATAATGATAGGTACCCTGGCAGCTAAGCTGCCATATGCAAGAAGAAGAAGGGCATTCAACATCGTGAAAGTAGTCACAGAACAAACTTTTCGTGGAATGTTCCTTTAATTCCTGCACCCTTTTGTCAAATCATTGTGATGCCACTGACTGAGTATATACAATGTTATTACCTACGCCACCGAAGGTGAAGGAGATTATGCTTTCACCCCTTTCTGTCTGTTTGTCAGTTTGTCTGTTTGTTTGGTCGTCAATCTATCTACCCTTATAATCAGTATTTACATCGATATGTTTGTCTGTCTGTATGTATGTCTGTTCGGTCCAGTGCTCCGTTAATACAATGGCGATTTCGATGAAACTGGGTTTGTAGGTTCATACCATGACCTAGTTGTGTACAAATGAGAACCGTTGCTATGGACCCATCCGTTGCCTAGCAATGGACCTTTGAAATTTTCAAAAAAATCTCAAAAATTTATGTTTTCGAAAATCAAAAATCGGGCCACGAGCGACTGTGGGTAGTACATTCAGCCATATTGTCAAAAATTTCCAGCCGGATCCTATGAAAACTCGGAGAACATAGACTTTGAATGAACCCTGGTCGAAAACAATTAAAAAAAACGAAGTTCGTTATATCTCAGAGACTAAAAAGAAATAAAAATGACCGTTTTTACAGCCATTTTTCCCTGCTGTGCAGGGGTTGGGCTTTTTCTTGAGGCAATGTTTTGTGGCCGGATGCCCTTCCTGACGCCAACCCTGGTCGCCTCTTACGACACACAGGGATATGGTACACCTATTCTAACCGGGGCATTCACTGGGACCAGTATACTGGTACTCATTTCGCCGACCTCGGAAGGATGACAGGCTGAGTCAACCCCCTGGTGTTAATTCAGCAGCCAACGGGGCTTGAACTCAGGAACCCTGGGATCCCAAGCCACCACCCTAACCACGAAGCCAAGACCAGGCTTTATATCTAAGAGACTATGAGTCAGATATACATGAAACTGGTATGGTAGGTTCATGGTATGTCTTAGTTATGTGTGAGAAAGAACCGTTGCTATGGACGCTTTTGTTGGCTAGTAACGGCTGAAAAACGACTAAATTCGACTTAATCGACTACCCATGTCCGCCTACCGGCTTGTAACTTACGAAATCTAAAGATTTCGAAAGTATATTGATGACTTCCGGACTCTGTTTGTTTGTTTGTTTGTTTGTAGACACGATAAGTCAAGAACGGAAGAAGCTACCAATGTCAAATTAAACCACGTGATTCAGGAGAGTGATGGCTAGTGCTGATTAGATTTTGGTCAAAATCGGTCAAAGGTCAAGGTCACAGTGAGGTCAAACATTCGATTTTTGATGGTTTAGTACAGAATCATCAGAGAAACTACTGGTTTGCGTCGCTACCTTCTCTAGAGACAGCTTTTATTAGACAAGGTCAGAGGTCAAGTTGACGATTTCATAAGTACCAGTCTATGACTGCTTATTACTTACGAAATCTAAAGATTTAGTAAGTATATTGATGACTTCCGTCCTCTGTCTGTGTGTTTCTGTGTGTTTGTTTGTGTGTCTGTTTGTTTGTAGGCACGATAACTCGAGAACGGAAGAAGCTACCAATGTCAAATTACACCACGTGATTCAGGAGGGTGATGGCTAGCGCTGATTAGATTTTGGTCAAAATTGGTCAAAGGTCAAGGTCACAGTGAGGTCAAACATCCAAAACATGATAACTCGAGAAGGGAAGAAGCTACCAAGGCCAAATTACACCACGTGATCCAGGAGGGTGATGGCGAGGGCTGATTAGATTTTGGTCAAAATCGGTCAACGGTCAAGGTCACAGTGAGGTCAAACATCCAAAACATGATAATTGGAGAAAAGTTACCACAGGTATTGTTGACGGAGCGTGAGTTTGGAAGATCGAGGGAAGTTCGGTGGAATTTGTGTGTCAATTCGTCGAGTTACAGCTGTTTTAAAAATATCAGTGTTATAAAATAATATTAAATAATTCCGTAAATTCCTGTGGAGAAATGGAGTATATTTGCTTCGGTCGACGTTACGAGTTCGTTTTAACTTCGATTTTAATTTTGTCTGCGGTTTTTGCGATCGCTTAGGACGCTTAACACTCGGTTGTCGAAATTCTGGTAAAAATCGAATGTTTTGGAGACGTTTTAAGATTGTATAAAAAATATTTCACCCGCCGCGTCACGGCTCGTCACGTGGTGCAGAATGCTCGAGCAGACGCGTCGTTGAGTCACGTAAACGTTTTGCGTGTGCGCGCTGAAGGTGTTTTCAATAAAGATGGTGTTTAAAAGTCATTTTTCATCCCAATAAAGCCTATCGTCGCATGCCTGACTCGCTAAGCCGTCGGATGGTGTAAAGATTGTTTGTAGATGGCCAAATATTACGGTTTTATGTCTTTGATAAAATAATATGAAATAATTCCGTAAATTCCTGTGGAAAAATGGAGTATTTTTGCTTTGGTCGACGTTACGAGTTCGTTTTAACTTCGATTTTAATTTTATCTTCGGTTTTTGCGATCGCTTAGGACGCTTAACACTCGCTTGTCGAAATTCTGGTAAAAATCGGATGTTTTGGAGACGTTTTAAGATTGTATAAAAAATATTTCACCCGCCACATCACGGCTCGTCATGTGGCGAGGTTTTGCGTGTGCGCGCAGACGTCATCGCGCTCGCCCCGGCGTCCTTTCGAGTTGGGGGGGTGGGCGTCGAGTGTGACCTTACGTCGAGTGTGACCTCAAGAAGTTACGTTAATCCGCGGTAACTCGAGAACGGAAGAAGCTACCAATGTCAAATTACACCACGTGATTCAGGAGGGTGATGGCTAGCGCTGATTAGATTTTGGTCAAAATCGGTCAAAGGTCAAGGTCACAGTGAGGTCAAACATTCGATTTTTGATGGTTTGGTACAGAATCATCATAGAAACTTCTGGTTTCCGTCGCTACCTTCTCTAGGAGACAGCTTTTATTAGACAAGGTCAGAGGTCAAGTTGACGATTTCGTAAGTACTAGTCTATGACTGCTTGTTTATTTGTTTGTGTGCAGGATATCTCAAAAAGTTGTAGATTGATTCATATGAAATTTGTAGGGCAGGTTGGCTGTGTGACGAGGATGAACTTATTCGATTTTGGTGAAGATCCGCATCCGGATCTGGCTACAAGAATTTTTGAAGTGATTCTTCACCATTGAGAGATAGGGCCAAAAACCATATATTGTACGATATCTCAAAAAGTTGTGGACGGATTCGGACGAAACTTGGTGGACAGGTTGGGTGTTTGACAAGGGCAAATTGATTTGATTTTGGTAAACATCCGAATCCAGATCCGGCTACGAGAATTTTTGAAGTGATTCTTCACCATTGAGGGATTTGGCCAAAAACGATATACATCACGATATTTAATAAATCTATTGGGCCTGATATGTTCTACTATATCAGGCATTGTGTGGCGGAGGCGTGCACTCTATACGGAGTGCCCCTCTCGTTTGATGGACAATGGGGTCTTTACTGGACAATGTGAAGCGAATAAACATTTCACATTTGAATGTTTCCAAGTGTGAGTGCTTGGTGAACAAGTCTGAAGGCGACGATGGTTCACGAGCGGTATTTGACGATGTAGATTGTTTCAGAAGTCAAGGATGAGACAATGTGATAATGTTTGACCAAGTTATAAAAATGATCAACATGATGTGGTACGAGTGACAGGTTATTAGCTGCAAAATGTCGAAAACCCGGTTTTCTTCAACAACTTTAAAAATTTGACTTTGCATAACCTTTAAAGGTCACAAAACAATGGTGTGGACATTGAAATAAGGAAACAGGATACGTGCTATAGCTTATTAGAGTTAGTTCGTCGAAGAAGGTCGAAAACCCGGTTCGATTCCCACAACTTTGAAAATTCGACCTTTGTGAACTTTAAAGGTCAAAGGTCAAAGATTATGACCTTTGGTGAAAAACTTCCTCTGGAACATTCCAGGAACAATATAACGTCATATAGGCTATACGGCATTTCGCAGTCCTCGGATTATAATCCATACTTTGATGAAATCAGCATAAAAACAAACTTCAAGGGGGCGCCACGGGCAAGGTGTTTGAGATAGAGCAAAATGGTTTCAAGACTTGAGGTGGGGAATGACCTCAAGATTATGCACACAAAATATTGTCATCCAAGCTCTCAAAGTTTGGGCGGTCGTATGATTTTTATGTCAAAATTCGAAATTTTCTAAGTTCGTGACCTTGTGACCTTGACCTTGGGACGAAAATGAAAAAGAATCGAGCTCCGTGGGGCTATGCAGGTGCCATTTGGCTAACCAAATACCGAAACCCCTGCCAGATTCGACAAACCCCTTGGAGAAGATAGATTTTTATGTCAAAATTCGCAATTTTCTAAGTTCGTGACCTCGTGACGTTGCCCTTGGGACGAAAAAGAAAAATCGAGCTCCGTGGGGCTATGCAGGTCCTATTGGGCCAACCAAATACCAACACCCCTGCCAGATTCGACAAACCCCCGAGGAGAAGATGCAAATTGAAATCGGCTACCCCCTAAAAACACAATTCGCAATTTTCTAAGTTCGTGACCTTGTGACCTTGACCTTGGGACGAAAATGAAAAATCGAGCTGCGTGGGGCTATGCAGGTGTCATTGGGCTAACCAAATACCGGAACCCCTGCCAGATTCGACAAACCCCTCGGAGAAGAAAATTTTTTACGTCAAAATTTGAAATTTTCTAAGTTCGTGACCTTGACCTTGGGACGAAAATAAAAAAAAAATCGAGCTCCGTGGGGCTATGCAGGTGCCATTGGGCTAACCAAATACCAAAACCCCTGTCAGATTCGACAAACCCCCGAGGAGAAGATGCAAATTGAAATCGGCTACCCCCTAAAAACACATGTTTTTTGGGCGTGGCTCTGCCCATAATGGGCGCACCACGCCCATTCTCAGGAAAACACAACGAGATCATGATATAAACCTCCCACAAAAATTTTATCAGGATCGGATCAAAACCCATGGAGCTATGCTCGGACAGATAGACAGACAGACACACAACAATAACGAATATAGTGGTCACATTTTTTTTGTGAAAATATTTTTTCGTGAACCAATTATTTTTTTCATTAACCAATAAACTCAGGAAAAGACTGATAAAAAGGATGTAGACAATGCATACAAATGACAAGTTACCAAAAAGTAAATTGCTATTGACATATGTTAATAATTGATAAAGCATAACTGCTAACGTTTGGAGTAATAATTAACACCAAACTCACAATGTGAAGCAAATCAATAATCACAATTTCTCTCAATAATTACATTAAAAAGAGAATATCTTAGTTGATCTAACATAAACCATAAACCGTAGCAGAAGCCCGTGGTTAAAAGAAAACACGATATAAAAAAAAGAAAATAAGGGCACTCTTCGATAACGTGATGTCACCAGATTGTCAAATAAAAACAAGATATATATATATATATATTAATATATATTTATAAATATATATATAAATATATAAATAAATATATACAGTATAAATATAAATATATATATATACATATGAATATATATATATATATATATATATATATATATATATATATATCTTCTTCTTTCGGCTGCTCCCGTTCGGGGTCGCCACAGCGGATCATCCGTATGATCCGCATGGTGATTTGGCACATGTTTTACGCCGGATGCCCTTCCTGACGCAACCCTGGTCGCCTCTTATGACACAGGGATATGGTACACCTATTTTAACCGGGGTATACACCGGCCCAGTGCACTGGTACTCATTTCGCCGACCTCGGAAGGATGACAGGCTGAGTCAACCCCCTGGTGTATTAATTCAGTGGCCCAACGGGGCTTGAACTCGGGACCTTTTGGATCCCAAGCCGCTGCCCTAACCACTGCGCCAACACCAGGCTCGTGTATATATATATATATATATATATATGTATATATATATATGTATATATATATATGTATATATATATATGTATATATATATATATATATATATATATATATATATATATATATATATATATATATATATATATATATATATATATATATATATATATATATATATATATATATATATATATATATATATATATATATATATATATATATATATATATATATATATATATATATATATATATATATATATATATATATATATATATATATATATATATATATATATATATATATATATATATATATATATATATATATATATATATATATATATATATATATATATATATATATATATATATATATATATATATATATATATATATATATATATATATATATATATATATATATATATATATATATATATATATATATATATATATATATATATATATATATATATATATATATATATATATATATATATATATATATATATATATATATATATATATATATATATATATATATATATATATATATATATATATATATATATATATATATATATATATATATATATATATATATATATATATATATATATATATATATATATATATATATATATATATATATATATATATATATATATATATATATATATATATATATATATATATATATATATATATATATATATATATATATATATATATATATATATATATATATATATATATATATATATATATATATATATATATATATATATATATATATATATATATATATATATATATATATATATATATATGTATAAATACACATATATATATATATATATATATATATATATATATATATATATATATATATATATATATGTATAAATACATATATATATATGTATAAATACATATATATATATATATATATATATATATATATATATGTATAAATACATATATATATATATATATATAAATGTATAAATACATATATATATATATATATATATATATATATATATATATATATATATATATATATATATTAGGGTGGTTCACAATATAATGGTAGAAGTAAAAGTTTTCCAAATTTTGCCAGATCGCATTTTGCCTTGTTCCTATTGACATTTTGAACATCTGTACCAAAAATTGAGCCAATAGGACACCAGTAAAGGGTGGGACACTTTTTCACAATTTTTATTGCTCAACCTAAGCTCTATGGACAGTTGCGGAACTTATTGAGTCATTGCTAACATCATGTCCCAAGCTCTTTGCTGTCACTATGAAGGATGCAACAGCCTGACGATTGGATAGACCCTCTCTGTCCGATGTTGTTGTCAATGAAGCAACAAGTACTTCAGATGAGCCTCGCTTCTTTAATCCTGCATGTGAGATATGGCTGGGCTTGGCAGGCGTTGCCCTGTAAGCGAACTCTTCGTCTGAACCATCTTCAGAGGCTGTTGATGAATCTTGTCCAACTTCTTCCCTCAATCGAGATAGCATGTGAGTACCTCGGATACACTTCTGTTTTGCCATTGTTTCTGCACTGTGTTCAGCTCTTGCGTTTCTCTCAGCTTCTCTTGCCCTCTTTCTCTTATCCTTCCCTTGCTGAACCTTGTCTACACATCCAAAAGAGCATGACATCCGGTCTTCTCTTTGGTGCCTTAGAAATTCTTTGTCTTCTTCGGGAATCTTCAGGTCGAATATGTTTGCTGCAGCAATATCGAAGAGGTCCTGAAGATCCCCTAGCCAAGTTTCACGATGTAAAAGAGCTCCATCCGTCTCTCTGTTTTTCTCTTTTATTAGTTTCTTGTACTCCGCATACAGCTTCTTGATCTTTTTTCGAAGATTGGCATCCGTCATTGTCGGTAAACTGGCTCTCTCCCATATCTTCTTTACTTCATCCATTGTTGCTGTTGTGGCCTTTGAAAATGCCTTCCCCTCTTCAATATGATAGAGGAGGTGGATTAGCACTTGCTCCTTTGAGGGAAGGCGAGCTCCTAAAATGGAAAGTAGAGGGGGCTTCGCGAGCAAGTTACATTTCTTTCTTGATGCCATTATTCCTGAAAATAGAAAAAAAACGTCAACATTGTGAAAAAGTGTGCCACCCCTAAATGTGCAGCAATTGACTCCATTTTTGGTACAGATGCTTACAATGCCAATTGGAACAAGACAAAAAGCGATCTGGCAAAATTTTGTGAAAACAAATTTTGTGAAACACCCTAATATATATATATATTTTTTTTAATATACATTTATTTATATATATATATATATATATATATATATATATAAATGTATATAAATATATACATATATATATATATTATATATATATATATAAATAAATGTATATTAAAAATATATATATATATATATATATATATATATATATATATATATATATATATATATATATATATACATATATATATATATATATATATATATATATATATATATATATATATATATATATATATATATATACATATTGTTGCGAATTCGCGCCCGCCGGCGTGCGATCGGCCACGTGACTCGAATCACGGCACATCGCCCACCGGACGGACAATTCTGTCGTGACCCTCTCGGACTAACGCCGGGAGCTAGTCACGGGTGGGCCTTTCGGCCTCACCACGATCGTGCCAATTGGCCACCCGCGTGGGATAGGGTTGTTCGCCAAACTCGACCTACCTAAGTACCCACGCGGATGGTAGACCGGGCGATAGCACCTCGCCGCAGGTCGACTCCGGACACGGGCCGCTTAATCGGTCCGTTCCGTGCTATCGGGATAACCGAGCGGTGTTATCGTCGGCCTCGACGGTTCCGATTAGTTATCGGGCGTATTCAGCCCACTACAAACCCTTTACGTGAAGCAAGATGGAGATTCAAACAAAGGAAAGGACGCAGCGAAACGGGGAACAATTCAACATAATGCACTTTATTTGCATGACACACGAAGAGCACACATATATCAATTTAAAACAAAAACAACAATGCAGAGCTACGACCGAATACGCGAACACACGGCAACACTTTTACAGTTTTACTTTACAAGACACGGCGCCACAAGATCAAGAACAAAAAAAAACAAAAGAAAAGGCCACCCTCAAAGACAAGGGGGCAGACGGGGCCCGTGGGCCTTTATGGTGTGGGACTTGGCAGACCTAACCAGTCCCACGAGACCGTTGCAGGTTACCTGCACCCTCGCGGTGCAATGGTGGGCGAGCTCCTTGTACGAACGCGCAGGTCCACGCCACACAGCTGGCAGAGCGGCACCTCCAGTCCGAGTCCCCTCCGCGACGTCCGGACTCTCCACCGACTGCAAGCTCCAACGAGCGGGTCGCTCTACGGACCGCTTCTCCAAGACCCAGACGGGCAGAAGACCATGAACCGCCGACTGAAACTGACACTCTCACCGACCGCCCTGACCTGACTTCCTCCTAGCGGCACCTCCGTGCACCCTTTTATTTCCCCGGCACCCCGCCCCTCCCTTTGTGGCACGCGGGGGGGAACATTCCACCAGAGAAATTGGGGCGGGAGTTGAGTTTCCAACCGTCATTCTTGTTTACCAGAGAAATCGGGGCGGGAGTTGAGTTTCCAACCGTCATTCTTGTTTACCAGAGAAATCGGGGTGGGAGTTGAGTTCCATCCGTCATTCTTGTTTAGCAGAGAAATCGAGGCGGGAGTTGAGTTTCCAACCGTCATTCTTGTTTACCAGAGAAATCGGGGCGGGAGTTGAGTTTCCAACCGTCATTCTTGTTTACCAGAGAAACCGGGGTGGGAGTTGTTGTTGTTCCCCTTTTGTGTTCGTGGAGATGTTGACGGTTGCTGGCGGAGTGGTGAGGATGGCGTGGTTGTTGAGAGGCCGGTGTGGTTGTGGTTGTTGTGAAGCGGCGTTGTGGTTGGTGGTTGTTGTGTGATGGCGGTTGAGACGTGGTTGGTTCAAAATAAAGATAGAACAGAAAAACGGCTATCTCAAAGCGTCGCAGCCCGAATGAATCACATTAATTCCCTCTAAACAACGGGTTTGGGGCTAACTACACATGTACTTAAGAGATACCTCACCTACGGGACCTGGATGGTGGTTTGCGAATTTCCACAGCCGTAACAATATATATATATATATATATATATATATATATATATATATATATATATATATATATATATATATGTAAGTGTGTGTGTGTGTGTGTGTGTGTGTGTGTGTGTGTGTGTGTGTGTGTGTGTGTGTGTGTGTGTGTGTGTGTGTGTGTGTGTGTGTCTGCACGGGGTCGGGGCGAAAGGACCACGAGGGGGGAAAGCTATCTTGGGTTCCCACTAGACTCTCCGGAATCGCAGGCCGTTGCACACGGATAACTCTGGACGTGGTCCAAAGAATAGGCGGGGCTGACAGGCAAGGAAGGCGGTAGGCAGAGCCAGCAGGCGAGAAGGTGGGAATCAGCGGGCGGAGTCAGGCAGGTGGAAGGCGGAGTCAGCAGGCGGAGTCAGGCGGGTGTTAGGCGGGTGTAAAGTGGAGTCAGGCTGAGCAGCAGGCGGATGTGGAGATCCCAGCTCGGAAACGGCTTCGCGATCCGCCTTTTATAAGCCCCATGGTGCAGGGTGGGGGTGACGACCCGAAGCAATGAGGCATCACCCGAATCGTGCGCTCCTATTGCACCCTGGCCCTGTGCTGCCCGGCCCCTACAGCTGGAAGTGGTCTCATTTGTACATCCAGCGAGACATGGAAAAACTGTGGAATTGTCTTGCACCGAACACCGTGACATGAATCGCCTTGCACCGAACTCCCGGGCCGTGTTCCGGCGACCGGTCAAGGGTCGCGTCGGTCCTGCATTCCCGTTCGGGCGCCGTTCGGTCCCGGCGCTCTGCAGTTGGCGCTGGTCAATGTGTTTGTTCCGTCCGCATGCAAAGCGGCCCGAGCGATCTGGGCCATGCATTTGCACCTGCTTGGTGGTGACTGCATTGAGGCGAAGGTGCGAGGAGATATTTGTGGCGGAGGTGGCGAGCGAAGGTCGATGGTGAGACACCGTTGATAATATAATCAGCGCACAGACCCGAATACAAATGTGCGCCATGTGCGTCCCGTACAGTTAGATGGTAATTATCACGGGGCTGCGCGCATGTCTGTTATCGTGCATTTGCACCTGCTCCTCTTTGTACCATGGATTGAAGGAAAGGACTGAATATAAATCAGGGTTGAAAAGAAGATAGATATAAGTATTAGATGCAGATTCAAATGAAAGGGTGCGCCGCGCGCGTCCTGTACAGTGGGTGGAGGTTATCGCAGGGCTGCGTGCGTCCTGTTCAGTCTGGAGGTGGAGGTTATTGCTGTGCTGCACGCGTCCCATACAGTCTAGTGGTGGAGGTCATCGCTGTGATTTTCACAGGCGGCCGTCTGGGTGCGGTGCCTACTTTGATATAGTTAATGGATAAGAGGAAAGAGTTGGAATGAAGAGAGAGATTGACAGGAAAATGTAGAAATAATTAGACCTAGCTATAAGACCCACGCAACGCACTTCGTCCTGTGAACCCATTAGACATGAGGGAAAGGTCTAACTGAGGAAAGAGTTGGAATGAAGAGAGAGATTGACAGGAAAATGGATATATAATTAGACCTAGCTATAAAACCCACGCAACGCACTTCGTCCTGTGAACCCATTAGACAAGAGGGAAAGGTCTAACTGCACGTATACTAATGAAATAACTGTCTGGGGATCACTGTGTTGGGTGCCATTGCCTTCGAGGCATGCGGTTTCCAGAACCGCAACTACATATATATATATATATATATATATATATATATATATATATATATATATATATATATATATATATATATATATATATATATATATATATATATATATATATATATATATATATATATATATATATATATATATATATATATATATATATATATATATATATATATATATATATATATATATATAAGATTGTATAAGACTTTCAGCAAAATGTCTCCCGAAATTCTTCATACATAGCTTATATCTTCAATTTTTTTCAGATTACCTGCAAGAATGCCTTTGTCAAAAGAAGAACGTATTGAAATCATTCTCATGGCTGGTTCGGGAAGCTGTCGCAAGATTACAATCAACTTTAACAGGAAACATGGCAAGCTCATCACACACGACACTGTTGCCAAAGTTATTGAGAAGTTCAGAAAGACTGGTAGTGTTGCGGACCAACCAAGAAGTGGACGTACATGAACATCCACTGACGAAGGCACAACCATCGTGGTGCTGGCAGCGTTTGCAAGGAGGCCCAAAAAAAGCATATGACGATTGTCGGCAGAAAGCGGTGTCAGCAGATCAAGTATCCAGCGCATTGTGAAAAAAGAAAAATGGCATCCATACAAAATGCGAATGTTCCATCATCTTTGTGAAGACCACCCAGATAGGAGGTTGGAATTTTGTGAATGGGATCTAAACAAATTGGACGGTGATGCAAACTTCACAGCTGGGATTCTGTTTCCTGATGAAGCCAATTTTTATATCAGTGGAGAAGTCAATCACCAAAACTTACATTACTGGAGTGATACCAACCCGAACTGGATGAGTCCGGCAAAA
>NC_140971.1:38470507-38485507 GCF_056783735.1 Eptatretus burgeri | reverse complement strand
TGTTATCATCTGAGCTCAAGCGTTTGGACATAGGGATTGCAGCTCTCTCTGACGTTCGGAGACCGGATTGCGGCGAGATAATGGTGGGTGGTTACACCTATTGGTCTGGTCGCTCTGATGGTTACCATACCCAAGGAGTTGCTGTAGCTGTGTCCAATAAGCTGACCCCAATGATAATTGAGGTAACACCGGTCAACGAGCGTATTATGAGATTAAGGATTCGTCACTCCTTAGGTGTCATTTCCCTGGTCTCTGTTTATGCTCCGACTGAGGCGAGTGATCTCACCGTGAAGGATGCATTCTACGCCACACTCGAGTCTGTGGTTGATCAGTGCCCCAGACGAGATACACTTCTAGTCTTGGGGGATTTCAATGCATCGACTGGAACTGATAGGGATGGTTATGAGGTGTGTGTTGGTCCCCATGGGTCAGGAACTATGAACCAGAATAGCACTAAGTTCCTTGACTTTGCAAGAAGTCATGGACTTAGGGTGGCTGGTTCATGGTTTCAGCGCCCACAAGCTCATCGCTGGACTTGGTATTCCAACGCTGGCGGTGTGGCAAAGGAGATTGACCATGTCCTCATTGACGGTCGTTGGAGGATGATCCAGAACTGCAGGGTCTACCGGAGTGCTCAGTTCCTCAATACTGACCACAGGCTTGTTGTAGCAACTCTAAAGCTGCAACTTAAGTCCTGGAGAATGGTACCATCCCAGCCTAGGCTGGATGTTGCCAAGCTTAGGGATGAGAGAGTAGCTGAGGAGTTTGCGAACAGGCTGAGTGGACACTTGGGGGGTCTGGGTGCTTTGGGGGGTCCTGAAGAGTTGTGGAACGCCTTCAAGACCACCGTCCTTGATGTTGCCGGTGGATGCCTTGGAGCTCACCGCAGGGCAAAGAAGAATTTTGTCTCTCAAGGGACACTGGATACTATTGACCAGAGTCGCAGGGCCAGGCTGAATGGCAGAGCTGAGCTGTTCAGGGAGCTGAGGCGTAAAACTGTACGTGCACTGAGGGTGGACAAGGAGGCCTATGTGCGAGGAATCTGTGAGGGGGTAGAGCATCACCTGTGGACAGGTGATTCTCGTCCCGCTTACAGGGGAATTCGCGCATTACGTTCATCCAAGCCCATCCCTCGGAGCACTGCAGTTCGAGCAGAGAGTGGTAGGCTCTTGACAGAGGAGTCTGAAGTGAAGGCCCGCTGGGCCGGTTACTTTGAGCGGTTGTACCGGGCTGATCCCCCAGCTGTCGAGTTGGACGTCAAGGGTGTTACAATCCCTGTTGCTGACCCTCGAATCAACTGTGGTCCACCTTCGCTTGTGGAAACACGGGCTGCGGTGAACCAGTTGAAACGGGGCAAAGCTCCAGGGATCTGTGGCATCCATGCCGAACTTCTCAAGGCTGGTGGAAATGCTGCACTCGTGTCGTTGCATGCAGTTTTGTGCTCTGCCTGGAACACAGGCATCATCCCAACTGACTGGAAGAGGGGCCTTGTTGTCCCTCTCTGGAAAGGGAAGGGTGATCGCCAAGACTGCAACAACTACCGAGGGGTGACGCTGCTCTCATTGCCGGGCAAGGTCTTTGCTCGGATAATTCTTGATAGGGTTCGCCACCATCTGCTTGAGCACCAGCGTCCAGATCAGTCAGGCTTTACACCAAAGAGGTCAACGATTGACTGTATCCTTGCACTTTGTGTCCTCACCGAACGCAGACGAGAGTTTCGGCAGGGGCTGCTTGCAGCCTATGTTGATCTCTGTAAAGCGTTCGATTCAGTGAATCGGGATGTCCTCTGGAGGATTCTTGGTCTTTGTGGGGTGCCACCAAAACTGATCGATCTGATGTCTGAACTCTACTCTGGTACTGAGAGTGCTGTGAAGTGTGGCGGTACCATCTCTGACTTATTTCCAGTTGTTACTGGAGTTCGTCAGGGTTGTGTACTTGCCCCCACACTTTTCAGCACTTGTATGGACTGGATTTTAGGGAGGATGTCGGAGAGATCAAGTTGCGGTGCATCGTTTGGGAATGTCAAGATCTCGGACCTTGATTTTGCAGATGATAGTCATCTTTGCGGAGACTTTAGACATCCTCTTGGGGGCCCTCGAGGTGCTGAATGAGGAGTTGGAGCCGTTGGGATTACGGGTTTCTTGGGTCAAAACTAAGATCCAGGCTTTCGGTGACATCTTGGATGCTGCTGTCCTGTCTGTGTCTGTTTGTGGTGAGGATGTTGAGGTCGTGGAGAGATTCACTTACCTTGGCAGTGATATTCATGTCTCTGCTGGCTGCGAGTCAGAGGTCAATAGACGTCTGGGTTGGGCCTGGGGAGTCATGGATTCACTGGATCATGGGGTGTGGCGCTGCGGGTACCTGTGTGGGAGGACGAAAGTCCGAGTCTTCAGGTCCTTGGTACTTCCAGTCTTGCTCTATGGGTGCGAGACTTGGACTCTGACCAAGGATCTGAGACGGAGACTTAATTCCTTTGGTACCAGGTCTCTTCGGAGAATCCTTGGCTATCGCTGGTCGGATTTTGTGTCCAACGAGCGGTTGCTGAGAGAGACTCGGATGAGATTTGTTACCTGCATAGTCCGTGAGCATCAGTTGCGGCTGTATGGACATGTGGCTCGTTTTCCTGACGCCGATCCTGTTCACCAGATTCTCTCAGCGAGGGAGTCTCATGAGTGGAGGAGGCCAGTGGGCCGACCACGTGCCTCATGGTTGCAACAGGTTGACCATCATCTCCAGGAGATGGGGATGGGCCTGGAATCTGCCTGGGGGATGGCCAGACGGAGGCCCCTGGAGTACCGGCGGAAAGTGGACGCAGCGACGCGCTGTTCTGGCACATGCTCCCATACCTGACCTGACCTGTCCCCCATAGGTGTACGGAGATAATTAAGGAGGAGAAAAGCCCACATGGCATAAGCAAAACCAAAATCCATGACAAGGTATAAAAGAGGACATATAGAGTCCAATTTATTAGAAAACGAGTTATCACATACTTGATTGTTGTGTGATTTCACTAAAATTGTCCCTGAAAATACATACACTCCAAATTTAACAGCGATATTAGATAACATGTGTGATATTGCATTGTTAATGTAATACTTAGTCAATTAAGAATCAACAATTAATAATTTGGAGACTGGTACTTGGAAGGAGCTTGCGTCTCAGCAAAATAAAAGTTGTGCAAAAATGCATAAGAAGTTACATTTGCCCTGAGAGCAATTTAATCAGAATTCTTCACTTTAATCTACATTCATAGGCTATTAGTAGTTACCCCACGGTCACAACAGACAGTTTAGCTTGGTAGTTGGTGTTGTGCCTAGAGGGAATGCCGATTTTAATGCAGCCATCCCTCAACTCACCTCAATTCACTCGAAAGTCAGATCTTTCAGCATTTAAACAAATTATCATATTAGAGATGGGAAAGCAGATAATATTTGGTAAAGCAGGAAATTTTGAAAGCCCTCACTGCAGAGCTATTATAATCGCACAAATGCAAAAAGAAATACTTGTGTCCCAGGAGCATTCCTGTAAATTGCAGGAAAAAAGGATTTTGCCAGAATACACCAAGACTGTGGTTCCCAAACTTTTAGATCGAGGGTAGCATTTCCAACCCCCCCACCCCAAAAAAGGTTTTGCAGACCAACATGCACGACTATCATTGTGACACACAGCCTCTTAGTGCTGATACTTTCCAGCCGACACAACAACACAAGCAGGATTAACCACAGCCATCCATGAATGGTTGCTTCTGATGTACAGTGAGTCACAGCGTGTGACATCCTTCAGCATTGCGGGGAGGCCAATGTTACTTTTCTTTTCTGCTGACCCCTGCCCATAGCCTTGTGCACCTAAAGGTCCATGGCCCACAGGTTAGAAAACACTGCACTAAGTAATGATTGCTGATTAATAAAACCAGCATAATTTTGGAGTGACTATGATAGACTGAAAAAAAAAACTTATCAGTCATCTTTCTCAATATCATGACAAATATCCTGCTACCATTCTGCCACGATACAGGAAATTTCTAATGGCGGTGAGGAACGATGAGATAATGTGGCAGTGATATTCAGTACTGATATAGGCAGTGCTATTAATTTTCAGTGATTTGCAAGTGTGATGTATTAAGCTTTTTGAATCTAAAATAGCTAAAATGCTGATATTAAATGAAAGATAGTGTGGCTCGGTGAAGTCATTACAAAGATTTCTTTGCAGGAAACAAGAGACTGATGCAATGCAAAAAAGTCATCAAAGTATTTCTTGTGGTTTTGTGCTTCATAAGTGTTTACATTAAATTTAAAAACCACTTCAAAATGGCTTGTATGTTTTTATGTAGAGATGTTGAGACTAATGGGAGCAAAGAATAAGAGGAAACAATAATAGCTAGCAGATATACGAGGTGTGTTCAAAAAGTATCCAACCTTAATTTTTCGTGCATAAACAAATGAAGCAAGGGAGGCGTGGTTTGGTGCACGTATGTAGGCGATCCTAATTCGTATTCGTGAATATTTTCCCGCCTGCAAAAGCTGTCAGTCGCCAACAGACCGCCGATGAGTGAGGAAGTGAAAGTGAGCGCCGTCGGATTTTCGTTTTTGACAAAAAGGCGGAAAAACTTGAACAACGCTACTGCATCAAATTTTGTGTAAAGCTTGGCAATTCCCAAGTGGAAACGATCCGCAAGATTCAACAGGCCTTCGAGAACGAAGCAATGGGCACCACACAGATAAAAGAGTGGTACAACCGCTTCAAAGATGGTCGCACATCAGTGGAAAGTGAAGCACGTTCTGCTAGTACCTCAACATCCCGAAATGAGATCGTCATTAACCAAGTGAGGACCCTGCTGATGCAGGATCGTCGAATCATGATCAGAGAACTTGCAGACGAGGCGGGCGTCAGCATTGCATCCGTTCATTCCATTGTGACTGAGGATTTGGGCTTAAGGAGAATCTCAGCGAAGTTTGTGCCAAAGCTGCTAACGATCGAGCAGAAGCAACTCCATTTGGAGATCGCACAGGACATGCTGGAGACTGCAAACAGCGATCCCAACTTCTTCAACACAGTGATCACTGGCGATGAGACCTGGGTTTATGGGTACGACCCAGAAACCAAGTTCCAGTCATCACAATGGAAGCATCCAAAATCCCCGAGGCCAAAAAAAGCAAGGAAGGTCCGCAGCAATGTCAAAGTCATGCTGACCGTCTTCTTTGACTCCAGTGGCGTGGTTCATCACAAGTACGCACCACACGGCACAACCATCACCAAAGAGTACTACCAAGAGGTACTGCATCGCCTTCGTGACGCTGTGCGACGCAAACGGCTGGACCTGTGGGCAGTGGTCAATTGGCAGCTCCATCACGATAACGCACCCGCCCATTCTTCACATTTGATACAGAGTTTCCTGGCCAAACACAACACACCTGTACTTCGTCAGGCAACGTACTCTCCTGACATGGCTCCGTATGACTTCTGGCTTTTCCCCAAGCTGAAAATGCCCCTGAAAGGGACCAGATTTTAGTCCAGAGAAGACATCATGCGGAATGCGACGGACCAGCTGCATGCCATCCCAAAAGAGGCGTTCCAGCACTGCTTCCGACAGTGGCAGAACCGTTGGGAGAAGTGTGTTGCAGCCCAAGGGGACTACTTTGAAGGAGATTAGTGTAAGTTTGTTGTATCTGGATACGAGTATTTTTTATGAACAAAGGTCAGATACTTTTTGAACACACCTCGTATGTACCTTTAATGGATGAGTTATGTAGGATTATATGGGATTTCATAGGGCAGTGGTGTGAGAAAACAACAACAAAAAGAACAGCAACAGCAATCCTGTGAAGGAATAGCACCGGAAGCACAGTCCACTGGAATGCTGTGACATCATCCGGCAGGGCAACGCTTTGAGAAAAGTCTACTTCTAACTGGGCCAAACGAAATAAATGGAGGAAGTTAGCAAATGTATTTGCCCAAAGCAGAATTGTAAGACTGTTAATTATTCCACCAAAGACTGATGACTCTGCACAAAGCAGTGATAGAGGTAAGAGGAAATTAAGAGACAGGTAGACAGACACTGTCCTTTCATATTCTATAAAGTGGGTCTGTTATTGTTCCCATCTGAACCTCTAGCTCATATTTCAGGTAAGCACGGTTCAGATACCATGTAATCAAGTGTTTGCCCCTTTTCTACTCATTTATATGCAATTCATGTTAAATGCATTTTTACTACCTCTTCCATCAAACGTGGATGGAGGTTATGTCTTCACCCCTTATATCTCAAAAAGTTATGGACGGATTCGGACGAAACTTGGAGAACAGGTTGGGTGTGTGACAAGGATGAATTCATTCAATTTTGATGAAGATCTGGAATGCGGATCCAGACAAGAGAAGTTTTTAATTTTTAAGTGATTCTTCACCAATGAGAGATGGGACCATAAATGATATATAGCATGATATTTCAAAAAGTTGTGAATGGATTATGACAAAATTTGGTGGATGAGCTGGGTCGATGAAAAAAAATTAAAAAGCTGATTACATTTTGGTGTGTGACAGGGACGAATGGTCGGGATGCAGATCTGACGTTTCAGTGGGATATAAAATGTAAACTGTTCAGCCTGGCAGAGGTATGCGCTCTCCCGAATGCCATTCCAGTATTACATGTACCAGCAGCTCTGGAAGTCTGAGACCACTGTATTCAAAAAATTGTTATGTTTAATTCACATATTAACTGGCTTCCATTGCCAGATCAGCCTGCTTTGCAGTAGTGTTTTCACCTTAAGAGTTGCTGTACTTTAGTTTTATTTGCTAAAGAATAGGGAATGTATCAAGTTGTATGACCGCTCAGAAAGGATTATAAAGCAGAACTGTCCTATCTGCTTGGATTTATTTCTGAACTTTGGTGATCTCAAAGAAGCAAGTGATAACTGACCTATGCAAGTTTTGAATCAACTGCGTGCCAGTTTCCCCTCCACCATCCCCTCATGCAAGTAAACAAAGTTCATCATGGAGCCAGGTTAGTCATGATTCCTTGTATAACAGACCCATAAATAACCCTCACCAGAGGAGGGTATTGGATGCGTTTGCCTGTCTGTCTGCACATGATGTGCATATGTAATAATAGGTCTGTAGACCACAAATGCCACCTGGTGGTAGCCAGTATTACATTTTTTTTTCAACTGAGTACCTTTATAATCTATATATTAATACTGAAGGACCAATTTTGTGCTCCTCCTTGCGGTCGCGTCACGTTTTTATCGATACTGTGACCTGGACTGAAAGAAACTTCGTACCTGTAAGAGTGCATCACACATAGTGGCAACAGTCAACCTTCAACTCTGAAGCATCTATATATTAATACTGAAGGACCAATTTTGTGCTCCTCCTCGCGGTCACGTCACGTTTTCTCAGTACTGTGACCTGAGAAGTTTTGACACGGTGTTTGTACGTCAAAGTAGACACGTGCACAAATCAGGGGACTTCTTCACAAGGAGTAGTGTACACCAAAAATGTTGTGTACAAGGACGTTTTGTAGGCCTCATTAGGTAAGGCCATGGAGTACATCGACTGGGATCCGGCTCTTACGAGAGCCGCCACTGGTTGTCATATTGGGCTCATGGAACGGAATCCGTCTGTGACGGAGTTTCGGCTAGTCATTATTACTTCTACTAGCAGAGTACCCACCCTTTGGGTGATCTTGTTCCAAGCGTGCAACATGTTTTTCTGACACATTACATTGTTTTGGCGTTGTATAAGCAACAGACCGCTGCCTTAATAACACGCAAAAATAAATAATAACCTGGAATTTTTTTTCATAAAAACATGTGTACTATGTGCATTCATAAGTGTGTGTGTGTGTGTGTGTGTGTGTGTGTGTGTGTGTGTGTGTGTGTGTGTGTGTGTGTGTGTGTGTGTGTGTGTGTGTGTGTGTGTGTGTTTGTGTGTGTGTGTGTGTGTGTGTGTATGTCCTCAACTCCTAAACCATGAAACTTTGCATGCATACAAAGGGTACTCCAAGGGAGTGCATGACTGAAAACTGGGTATTTGGGTAAATTGAATCACCCATTGTAAAGATAATTAACTCATCTAACTTTGTTCAAGTTGATCGACATATAGTATAAATATGCCTGGTGTTGGTTTAATGGTTAAGGTGGTGGGCTTGAGATCCTCGGCTCCTGAGTTCAAATCCTGCTTTTCTGTTGAACTAATACCAGGTGGGGTTGACTCGGCCTGTCATCCTTTTGAGGTTGGCAAAATGAGTTCCAGCTTGCTGGGATGATTGAGCCATTTGAGTATCCTGTGTTAGATTGGTGACCTGTCCAAGATTGTGCCCAATAGCCCAGGAGACTGCTTTAGCAGCACTGATGCTCTGTACAGAGTGTGGTCCTGATGGATGGTCATCAAGAAAAAACAAAATCAGGCTTATCCTTGGCCAGACTGCATTCACCTTGCAGGGGTCTGCCATTTTGTTTTGGCCTAATCTAAAATTCCTAGCCTTGCAGCAGGCCGCACAGGCCTCTGGTGTACATTTGAAAACTGAACAATGCATCTTCTGTCATTAAATAAGGGACCGTTTTGAGGAAACAAAGGAAACAAAGGTTTTCAACTCATGCAACGGAAATGAGATAGTGCATGTTTTATTCACAGCGATCGCGGCAGTAGTCTGATATACACCGTCCAATAAAGGTACGTTCTCAAAATGTACAGGAAAGTGTTCTTTAGTTTTAAAAAAAAAATTGGTTTTGCCCAACTTTTCAAGGCTTATAAACAAACTGATGGGCATGTAATTGACATATTATGTGAAATAAATAAACATTCGAGGTGATGCACGTACTTAATTAGTCAAGATGCCGGGGAAATTCCCAAGATATTTATTAAGTACATGTACACTTTAAAGAAGTTATGTACATGCACACGTTAAAGTTATGTGAAATACACACATCCACTTTCATACACTCAACATCACCTCTGAATTTATGTACATTTTATAAACGTAAACAACGCACATTTTCTTTACAATGAAAATAGTGTGATTAATATATGAAGTCTTTAATTTAAAAAAAAACTTCTTTTGTCTGCATTTTGTATGTACGTCCTGTATGATGTCAAGATGTCGAGGTGTGTTCAGTTACCAAACAGCTAACTAACTTCTGCCAAGCCAACCATTCCTTATCAACAGTTTCGAATGGAGTGCTTAAGCCACTTGACAAGCTCTCTGCAAGAAGCTTGGTTACTGAACACACTCCAGATTCATTATATGGCGATGAGGATAAACATCTATACTACGACCTCTTTCGGCCATGTCAATGAATTTGTCTCTCATGGAGCAGATTTCAACATGACACATGGCAAGTGAGAGGCGGGTAGGAATCGAAAGCGGGTTTTATTTTAATTATATATTTTTCCCCAAACAGTTAAAAATGCTTTATTCACTGTCAGTGACACAAATATGGTATCAGATGTGAAAAATAACTTGAGACGTTAAGCAATCGGTAAGTTCGGCGAAGGAGTCACGTGACCTCTTAAATGCGGTAATCGCTAATTATTCAAAAAGTGAAAATAGTACAAAAAAACCTATACATCAATTTAAAGGTAATTTTACTGTTCATCTAATGACATAATTCTCAAGGATGAAAGAAGAGTTTGTAGAAGAAAAAAAAAGGATACCACCTCAGCTAACTTCTCCAAATATACACCCTGTGGAAATTCCTTTGTGGTAGGAGGAAGTGCAGAGGAGGGAGGGGAAGGGGTGGGGTGGGTTAGAAGAGAGGGGAAGGGGTGGGGTGAGAGTCTTGGGGGGGGTTAGAAGGGAGGGAAAGTGTGAGGCAAGGTAAAAACGGCTCAAAAATGCATTTTTTTTCACTCTTTGAAAAGGTAATTATTGTACGTCTGATTTAATTCTACACCGTCCAGGAACACCAGCAGCAATATTTTTGTATTTGGACTCGACATTTATTCTATGTACATTTTTAGCGTATACATACATGGAATCACAGTTAGTTTATTAAAGGGACTTTAAGATGGGTCCTCTGACAGGATGACCTTGATGTACCCACACTCGCCTCTAAGCTGTCTTGCCTGGGTTTGAATCTCGACAAAGTTATCAAATGTCATCCTGGTATTTCACAGGCAGGTTCAATCATCAATGCATGTGTCATTCCAACACGTTAAACTGGGAACACGGAAACTAATTCCCACATTAGTTAAGACATTAAGATCGCCATGGTGTCCTTCACGAAGAGTGGGCGAGTTAATCGATGGGGGAGGAGACGGGGAGTGGGGAGGAGATGGGGAGTGGGGAGGAGACGGGGAGTGGGGAGGAGACGGGGAGTGGGGAGGAGACGGGGAGTGGGGAGGAGACGGGGAGTGGGGAGGAGACGGGGAGTGGGGAGGAGACCGGGAGTGGGGAGGAGACAGGGAGTGGGGAGGAGTCAGGGAGTGGGGAGGAGACCGGGAGTGGGGAGGAGACCGGGAGTGGGGAGGAGACCGGGAGTGGGGAGGAGACCGGGAGTGGGGAGGAGACCGGGAGTGGGGAGGAGACCGGGAGTGGGGAGGAGACCGGGAGTGGGGAGGAGACCGGGAGTGAGGAGGATTTTTCATAAATTGTTTATTGCATGTATGTGTGTAACATCTCCTTGATTTTTCAACGTAATCTCCATTGTGTTCAATGCATTTTTTCCAGCACTTTTCCAAGGCCTGGATTCCTCGAGAGAAAAAAAATATTTTGGCTGCTTGTGTAGGCATTCGTGCACCACCTCTTGGACCGCTTCGTCGGATCGGAAAGTGGTTCCACAAAGCGCCTCCTTAAGTGGCACAAACACGTGGTAATCTGAAGGGGTGAAGTCTGGTGAGTAGGGAGGATGAGGAAGACACTCAAAATGTATCTCCTCGATTGTTGCAGCTGAAGCATGGGCAGTATGGGGCCGAACATTGTCATGCTGCAGCAAAAACACCGGAAGTGAGTGAGCGATTCCACGACGTTTTGATTTGATTGCTGGTTTCAAATGATTTTTAAGGTCACAGTATGATGCACTGGTGACTGTGGTCCCTCTTGGCATGTCATGCTCTACAAGTGGGCCTCGGCTATCCCAGAAGAGCATCAGCATCACTTTTCCAGCAGACAGCTGTGTGCGGAATTTTTGGGGCTTAGGTGAAGTTGAATGGTGCCACTCTTTGCTTGCCCTCTTCGTTTCTGGCTGAAAGTAGTGGACCCAGCTTTCATCCCCAGTCACTATGCGCTGTAAGAAAGCGTCTACTTCTGTTTCATAATATCACAGAAGTTCTTCACATGCGTCCGCCCACCGTTCTTTCAGTTTGGGTGCGGGTTGTCTTGGCACCCACCTTGCAGACACTTTACAGAATCCCAGAACATTGTGAATTATATGGTGTGCTGAACCATGGCTAATATTCAAATCAGACACCACTTCATCCAGCGTAATGCGACGGTTTTCCCTGAGCACACGCTTAACTCCTGTAACCATTTCTGGTGTATCAGCCATGCGAGGCCGGCCCGAGCGAGCAGCGTCTGCCACACTGGACACTCCACTTTTAAACTTCCTGTCCCAATCGTACACCTGCTGCAGTAATAAACAAGCGTCACCATATTGCATCTTCATTCTGCGATGGATTTCACTGGGATTCACACCCTCCCTTCCCAAGAAATGGATGACAGAACGTTGCTCCTCCCTGGCGCATGCTTCTAACGGAGCCGCCATCTTGGAACTGCTCTACTGACGTCATATGCTTAATGTTGTCAGATTTAAAACAGGCAAAACATGACTCTTCCCCATAGATATAACATATGTCATCTACAGCTATACACATTACATTCTCAAATTTATATTGCCATTTTAAAGTTACTTATAGACTGGCACTTGTATATTGCGTACCGTGGTGTCTGTCGATGCGTTTGTCTGTCTCCCCTTTATGGCGGCCGCTTCTCATGCTGCACTGAAAAGCTCAACATTCACTTTTGAAATGATGGGAGAACAGGCATGAGTAATGGCGATGCAAAATTTTATTTGGCAAACAGGATATTTTGCACTCTTTTGAGACAAATCCAACTTCCACCCCTTTTGATGCACCACTATTTTGTGGTGTGTGGCATAAGTAGGCCAGTGTTTTGACTCTGCCTGAAACCAATAGTGCAACACAAGTGACATTTTTAAAGTCCATTAAATATTGTTTAAATTGATATGTTAACGTAAACCTTTCCCATCACTGGGGATCGATACTTCTGCTAGATTTTCTCGTCACTTGCAATTCTTCCGAGTTATTTCATATGGTTACGGCTGTGGAAATTCGCAATACACCATAAAGGTTCCTTAGATCAGTTATGACGCTAAGTTTATGTGCAGATAGTTCCCCACCGTTGTTTAAAGGGATTTTGTGTAATTCATCAGGCTGCGACGCTTTGATGAGATTGCAGTTTTTCTTTTCTATCGTTATTTTGAGCCACCATTGCAACAAATCTCTACACACACCGCCGCCACCACCAAATATGCCACAACGCCAACCACGCTCACACCACCCCCACAACCACCACCACCACCAACGTCGCTCTCAACAACCACTTCCGAATGGCAGAACAAAAAGCACTCGTGAAGCCTGTGGGGTTTTTTTCCCGCCTGATTCCCCCGCCTGTTCTTCCCCACGCTTGGGGTGGGGGAGGTGCGATCCGAGCGGGGGTCAAAGGTCATGTGAAGGAGAGGTCTGATTTTGGGGGAATAATTCCCTGGCCCCAAGCCAAAACTGACTTTCCTCGTCCCCCGCACGGCGCGGGGAGGGGGGAGCGAGAGGGCATGCCCCTTTTTGGGAAGCTTCCAGAAGGGAGGTGGAGCAAGAAATGGGGCGGGGCAAATGGCGGAGCCCCGCTTTACAAAAGGCGAACAGACGCGAAGCTAGGGGTCTCTTCTCGGTTCATGCTGGCTCGTTCGTTCTTGGTCTCGTGGCGCTGGTCACCCCTTGGGCTTCTCTTCTCCCTCCCTTCGTTTGGACTCTTCATTTTGGGCTTCTCTCTCTCTGGTCCTGAAGCCCCTTCTGCCCTTCAGTCTTTTGCTTGTTTGGTCGTGGGTCGTGGAAGCACCAGCAGCAACGCTGGAGAGAGCTCGCTGATCACGCCAGGGGCCCGAGGTCAGGCGCGGCTACGCAAGGCCGTGGGGAGTCGACGTCGTGACCTGCCCACCGTCGTGCCACGAGGGCGCGGGTAAGACCCTTCGGTCTCACGGGACCCGTTCGGTCCTCCAGGTCCCGTGCCATAAAGGTTTACGAACCCCGTCTACCTGCCTGCCTATGGGGAGGGTGTTCCTGTTGTTTTTGTATGCATGCTGTGGCGCCGTGTCCCTACCCAGTATAAACTGTGTAAGTAACTGTGCATGTAAATTGATCCTTGCTTATAGTCGGTCGTATTGCTTTTGTTTTCTATTTCTTGCTTGTATATTGCATGAATGCCTTGCTTATGAAAAAATGTCCTTGTGTGAAACGTATCCCGTTCGTTGCGTCCATTTCCCTCGTGAAAGTGCCATCTTGTATCGTGGAATGAGTAGTGGGTTTTGAATGCCCGGTAAACAGAATCACATCCGTCGAGGTCGGCGATAACACCGCTCGGTTATCACTGTAGCACGGAACGGACCGCTTAAGCGGTTTGTGTCCTCGGACGACCTGCGGCGAGGTACGATCGCCCGGTCGACTACTCGCGCAGGTACTTAGGTCGGTCGAATTTGGCGAGCAACCCTATCCTGCGCGGGTGGGCAATTGGCACGATCGTGGTGAGGTTAAACCCCCACCCGTGACTGGCTCCTGGCGGTAGTTCCAGGAGGGTCATGACTGAATTGTCCGTCCGGTGGGCGACGCGGTTGCGATTGGAGTTACGCAATCGCTCGCACGCCAGGCGGGCCAGAATTCGTAACAATATGCAGCTTGTAGCTGCTTGTTGCATCATTTCTGGGAGTGTGGCTGTGCTGCTGATACAGTGCCCTCTGTTTCCATTAAGCTGGCACTCATTATGTTGACTTCAGAAGGATGACAGGGTGAGTCGACCCACCTGATGTTATTTAACAACACGACAGGGGCTTGAGCTCAAGATCCTAAGATCTTAAGCCAGCCACCTTAACTAAGCCAACTCCAAGCTGCATTCTTGATGTAAAGTGCAACTCCGCTGCCAGGGCGGAATTCAATCCTATCACATCAGAGGAGACAATAGCTGGGCAGAGACACAAAGGAGTCGGTGGTGTCCTCTGGGAGAAAGGATTCTGTTGCACAGATGATGTCCAGTTTATCAGCAGCCGTCTGGATTGATACATATCAGGTTAGAGTGGAGACCTCGGATGTGTAAGGTTCACAGTTTGGGGCAGGGGAAGAGGCGTTGGGAGGATGCAGAATGGGGGTTGTAGGCTTTCTAAGGGCAGGGTGAGGGGAGACTTTGAGGGGGCAGGTTTGAGTGGGTGGATGTGGTGGAAGCATTGAGGGAGTAGGTTGAAGGGGAGGCATTGAGAGGATGGATACAGAAAGGGGGAACATGAAGCTTTGAGGTTGTGGAGTGAGGGGGGAAGCGGAAAGAGGGGACATGAAGTGGAGGGATGCCAATTCCAAATTCCCAAATTGGACAAACGGGGATAAAGGTCATGGGATGGGAGGTAAGAATTTTTGTTGAAGACAAGAGGAAAGGTGTGCTTTGGTGAAAGAAGAAGAAGAAGTAGAAGAGGAAGAAGTGGAAGAGGAAGAGAAAGAAGTGGAAGAGGAAGAAGTGTAAGAGGAAGAAGAAGTGGAAGAAAAAGAGGAGGAAGAAGAGAAGAGGAAGTGGAAGTGGAAGAAGATGTGAGATACTCCTGAAGGAGAAATAAGTAAAGTGAATCATTTTTAAATGTTTTTATATATTTATAAAGGAAGAAGGAAGAAGCATTTATATTCATTGAAGATTCAGTTTGGAGATATTGAGAAAAAAGGTGGGGGTGGGGAAGAATGGAGAACGGGAAGTACAGGCAGAAGGAAATTCAAGTAGAATGATATTGTTATGGAGTCAAA
>NC_140971.1:38435507-38465507 GCF_056783735.1 Eptatretus burgeri | reverse complement strand
ATGGACGACCCGTGACGCGCGAGTGAAATATTTTTTATACAATCGTAAGACGTCTCCAAAACATCCGATTTTTACCAGAATTTCGACAACCGAGTTTTAAGCGTCCCAAGCGATCGCAAAAACCGAAGACAAAATTAAAATCGAAGTTAAAACGAACTCGTAACATCGAGCGAAGCAAAAATACTCCATTTCTCCACATTAATTTACGGAATTATGTTTGACCTCACTGTGACCTTGACCTTTGACCGATTTTGACCAAAATCTAATCAGCACTAGCCATCACCCTCCTGAATCACGTGGTGTAATTTGACATTGGTAGCTTCTTCCGTTCTCGAGTTATCGTGCCTACAAACAAACAAACAAACAAACAAACAAACAAACAAACAAAAACAGAAACGGAAGGCATCAATATACTTACGAAATCTTTAGATTTCTGAAGTAACAAACAGAAACGGATGTCATCAATATACTTACGAAATCTTTAGATTTCGTAAGTAACAAATACACAAACAAACAAACAGAAACGGAAGTCATCAATATACTAACGAAATCTTTAGATTTCGTAAGTAACAAACAGTAACCTCCGAAAGGGGTGAAAACAGTAACCTCCGATCTTCGATGGCGGAGGTTAAAAATAAATAACCAAGTGCATTGCGTAACTAAACTAACAGACTCATTCGGACAACTTAACTATATTGCCGGTGCTAAACAAACAGGTGGGTCAGAACTATCGACATTTCTAATATTTACACTACCCATGGCCCAGGACCTGTGACTTTATGAGAGAACAAAATAAAGGCAACATTCGTGGTTGAGTGACACAGCAGGCAATCGATGGTCAGACGTCCATGGGACCCTCAATGGACCCTTGTTTGTCGGTGAATTATTTATTTTTTTATTTTGTTCCTGGCTGCTGGAGGCAACTCACCCTAACACGGCAGGCCACATGCCATTTCACAGGCCATTTGAACTGGCCTTTATGTAACAAAGAGATCTCCGGGCTGCCAATGCAGTCCCAGGTCCATTTGAACTGGCCTTTATGCAACAAGGAGATATCCAGGCTGCCCAATGCAGTCCCTGGCAACGCAGCTGCCTGCAGGGCAGTCCTTGCAAACACTTCTACAGAGATGGTCCTGGTACACATAGTAAAGGTGGTGATATGGCAATGCAAATAAAGGCATGGGCAGGAATGGAGTCAAGGCAAAGGCATCAAAAGGCATGACAAATGCAGACCAGGTAAGGTGCAACAGGTCGGCACATGAAGCTGACTGGCCTCGGTGTGGTCTCGTGAGGTTGTGGAGGGAGTGTGGTGGCGGCCGGTCCGAAGACGGGCTCAGACCTACCCTACGGTCTCCCCCAACCTATTGCCTATGCCTGTCCTTGTCCATACCCATCCCCATTCGTTTGCAACAAAAAACAACAACGAAATTTACTTTTTTTAATAATTATGTGTGTCCCTAACCCCCTTATGGTCTTTGTTCGGCTAACCTGTCCTGACTGTCCATCCCCAATCCCTAAGATCCCTTTGGAAAGGATTAAGGAAGAGACAAGTGAATCTGTCTCGAGGTCCAATGCAACCTCAGAATAGTTCCCACCGGTTTCAGAAATTGCCAAAGTGAGTCCAGCGGCCCACGAACAGCGAACGGATGGATGGTGCGAAGGGGTACACGTTTCCTATCTATCCTAGCTTTTATTAAATGTTAATATATCCCCGGGGTTTTCCAACACGCCTGTCTCTTTAAACTATTGGTTCTCGCAACCACGATTCCCGTCGCCTGTGTTGGTGTTCGTAATTAATTTGGGCCTGGCCCGCAAATTTTCTCTCGTGCTCTTGCACAATTTTGTGGCTGGGCAGCGTGGCTCAACTGGCAGGTATACCCATCTGCCGAACTCCATCTTCGGCACCCCCGGGTCGCTGACGCTGTCTCCGAGCCTACCTACTCTGTATGAACGTGGGGGAATGTCCTTCCTGGCAAATTCCCCGTCGATGCCCACGTGGCATTTTGGTGCTCTGGGTCCCGTTTCTGTGGGCTACCCATGCCCATTACACAACTCGGTACCTTGGACCCATGGCCTACTCTGGCCAACTACTTCGGTGCCTGGAGTGCCCTCTACTCAGAACGCATATTTTATCAGCCACGCTCCCAGCCGGTCAATAGTCTCCTGCACCCTGCAAAAGGTTTCGTGCCTTCGTCCAACACCAACAACCAGAACGACATCCGTTTGGTTAATTTAACTAACCCACTAACTCTTATTACACTAACCCCAGGTTCCTTTGGGTGGGGGATTCACTCCTCCCCCCAATCATTCGTTCATACCATGCATTCCACATTCACTCCACTTACACTCGGGCCCGCTGACCCACATTCATTCATTATGTTCCTTTCTCCCTTTTTTTTCCCCTTCACACCAATACTGACGCTAACTACATTCCCCTAACTAGCTCGTGCTCCCCGCCATCCCTTATTTAATGCACGTTCCATTTAACTCGATCGCTAATCTACGTCCCAACTACACGTTTCATGTCTGTCGATGTCTCCATTCCATTTCTAAATTCTACCCAAAATTCCCCTAACTTGTGATCCTGGGCCCCATGGAGGAATGCTCATGCCCCATGAGGCCGGTCTATCTAACGCTAAACCCCTCCCCAAACTAGTGCTCCTTTGCCCCCGGCAAGGATGTTCACTTCATCCAGGCCGGGAATCGTCTACTCACGGTGAGGCTCGATGAGCCTTATGCCTCCGCAGGGGAGGCGGTTTACAGCACGCTCGTTCCCTCCATTTGGCCGCTACATGAGGCCAGAACGTCGCCCCTTTAATTACCTTACATGCTCGCTTTCGGGCCATCCACTATGTGAGCCACTGTGGGCTACTCACCTGGCCTCTGTGCTGCACGATCCCTGCCGATGACGTCACTCGCACACGGACCGCTCTGCGAGCCTTGCCACGCAGGCGGGCCCGGCCGTGTCGTCCCCGGGACTCGCTCCGCGCGTCCTGCGAATACCACTCGCGGTGCGCAGCACGTCGGCCCCCATGCATGTGCTCACATGGGGATACATGCTTTCCAAATTCACTTGACCCAATTCGCCTCCATTTTCCCCGTCCGCGCTCTGGTCTTGTACCAAGCGCCGAGCGTTTCAGCGCCGGCTTTCCTTCACGCAATCGTGCATGCTGGGGCCATTCGCAAAACACGGAACAGACCTCGCACGCGGCGTCCCCCGGAGCCGGCGCGGTTTCCAAAATAACCCCGTCCGTTAACACGACCCACGACTCCCGTCTGGGTCGGTCCGTGTCCCATTTCCTCACGTGCACTCACACATGCCACGTCATTTGCACTACTCACATGTTCTGACAAAATCACGCTGGGGGCTTGTTTGCCGAGAACCCGGGGTTTATATCCCCCCCCAAAGCTCAGCATGCGCTCTTTTGCACCATGCAACCGCTCTACCTCGTACAGCCTTACCGGACTCACCTCATCACGGTCTGCCACGAGGGAGCATACAGTCTCCCCTTGTTCCTGCGGGAGGTTAATCTGACCCTCGCACTGGGTCCCAAAACATTCCACATGCTCAACCTCAATGTCCCTTTCCATTTCTATTTGTGTGCGCTCCTCTTTTATTTTGTGCAATTCATTCACCTCTTTTAATTCCTGCGTCTCCTTTATGATGCCTAATTCCTGGCTGTCTGTCTTTACCTGCCTGAGTTTACAGGTTTCACTCGTGACTATCGTGGCGTCACTTTTCACCTCGACCTTGCCCGTCGTCATCGCGGTCCGAACAGCCTCCACACTCCCCCTCGATTCGGTCACTTCCCCACGTACAGTACTGATCTCATCCGCCATTTTCCGATCCATGGTTTGCATTTCACCCTTTACCTTTACCAGCTCCGCCTTCATTTCCTCCTGACCCGCCTTCAGTGTTTGCATATTCCAATCCATGCATTTTTCCATGTTTCGCAGATTCCCATTCATTTGTGTTTGTAAGTTCATTCCCATGTTCTGCATCTCCCCCTTCATTGCTTGCGCATTCCAGTCCATGCGTTTTTCCATTCGTGTTAACATCGCCATCATCTGATCTGGCTCATGTCAAATGGCCTCGGCAGAGCCGATCCGCCATGATCGGGCGTGACTCCAACAGGGATTGCCAGGTCCTCCGAGGGGGAAATTTGATGCAGGGTGTGCCCAAGCATTGTTGCTGTCGCAGTTTTTTCCCCCAATGTTACCTCTGGGTTTGGTTGTAGAGAAAGGTCTTCCTCACAGGTGTTGTTCTGAGCCACGGATTCCTCTAAGATTATTTCAGAACCCACCTGTACCAGTTCGTCTTGGTACGCCATGGTCCATACCGAGAATTGACTACAATTTGGATCCTGCTCTTAATTTCGGAGGGAAAGTGGGGGGGGGGGGCGTTGCCAAGCACACCCCTGATCCAAATCCCGTAAATTTCTCTATTGCGGGTAGAGGGGTTCGAGATCCCACAGCCTGACACCAAACTGTTGCAGATTGATGTCCTGTAAATTTATTAATGGGTGGGGGGGGTGGGGGTCGTATCCCACTCCTGACACCAAACTGTTGCGGGCCAGAGGTCTGGTGGCGAGAACGACCGCGAGGTGTGAGAAGTTACGTCGTCTCCCACCAGACTCCCGGAATTGTAGGCCATCGCTCACAGATAATTCGCTTAACCGACCGTGGACGCCAATACCTCAACCACGTAGCGCAGAGTCTTCCTGCCAGGTGTAATCAGTTTACCTCATTAACCACGCGGTTTCAACTACCTGGGAACCACGTCCTCGGTACGCCTTGCCCGAAACAGATCACTCTACCAACTACGGTAGAGTACCAACTACCAACTCCGAATCGGATGCAGCCGAGCGGAACTGCCAAGGACGTACCGGCTAGAATGAACAGATTATCGGGGATAAGGACCCGGCTAAACTTAGATCCGAACCATGCTGGACCAATGAAGGAAAAGACAAAAACGAACTGGGAACATTTCTACAATGATTTATTTACACAACGCGAGGAAAAACATGTGGTACAGGAACAGGTTTATTGGTGTGTTATACAGGGGACAGAAGAGAGATGGAGTGCGACAAAAGAGGATACAGAGCAGACTTGTCGCGAGAATAATACAGGCAAGAACCAGAGAGGGAGCACTCGGGAGAGTGCAAAACCTCCGCCGCCAATACTGCTGCGTCACTCAAGTGAACCTTATATCTTATTCATTAAATATGATGTCAACAGTGCTGACAGAGTTATAGTTCTTTTCTCCAACATTTTTTTTTGGGGGGAGGGGGGGTTGGAAATCACTTAAAACATGTAGAAATGCAAAAAGAAAAAAAGATTCTTTTTTTGGGGGGGGGGTAACAATTTTTTTTGGGGGGTTGGAAATCACTTAAAATATGTCGAAATGCAAAAAAAAAAATTTTTTCCCTCTAACAATTTTTTTTTGGGGGGGTTGGAAATCACTTAAAACATGTAGAAATGCAAAAAAAAATTCTCTAATTTTTTTTTGGGGGGGTAACAATTTTTTGGAGGGGGGGTTGGAAATCACTTAAAACATGTAGAAATGCAAAAAAAAAAAAAAAGTTTTTCTCTAACAATTTTTTTTTGGTGAGGGGGGGACCAAGTCCAAAATTTAATGGCATGATCCTTGGACCATACCTAACCCCCCCCCCCACCAAGTTTCGTCGAAATCCGTCGAGGAGTTTTTCCGTAATACTGTTCACAAACAAACAAACAAGCAGAAAGGGGTGAAAACAGTAACCTCCATCTTATCCATCTTCGAAGATAGCGGAGGTTAATTACAGTAATCAAAAACTTAAACAGTTTTTAGCCGGTGAGTGTTCTTCTTCTTCTTCTTCTTCTTCTTCTTCTTCTTCTTCTTCTGGTGAAGACAAACCCTTTAGGACTCGGCTCTTTTATATACAGGATCCGGATCTTCTTAAATACTAAACACCTGTACACATCCTCGCATTGAGGGTGCCTTTTGAGAGTGTCTATCATCAACTTTTAAATATATTCAGACATTTGCTTTAAAGTTTCGAAAAGTTCACGTTACTATTTAAAGATTATTCCATTCAATGTGTTGCAATTTCATAAATACATGATTTTCTCGTCATGAACAGGAGCCTCCATGACGGGTCTCGCTATTGGCTCCATCAAGGCACGTGACAAAATATCGGAAGTTGTTGTTGTTATTGCCTTTAGGACGCGGCTCTTGGACACATTTGTCCTTGTTACTTAATGGACAGGCGCCACAGACTCAGACACACACTCGGACAAAATAAATCCAGTTGAATGGCAAAGGACTTTGCAGCCACGGAGGGAGGGAGCTGAGGTCGCAGTTCTTTTGGTACCCGAACGTTCCAATGGAAGGGATGCTCCATGGTACGGCACCCAACAGAGGTCGTGCAGTTCGGCCCACAGTCGCACGTGTGGAGACCGTGTCTGCGAAGGAGCCCGGGTGAAGAGTGTGGAGTCAAAGGTATGAACGGGGCTGCAGACAGGAGCAGGACCCAACCGAGGCTTGGTCGAGGTCTTTTCAGCTCTCTCACAACCAACCAACCAACGAACGAACGAACGAACTTTCAAATCCAACCAGCGAACCACTTCCTCCCTCAACCAACAACGAACTCTCCGACTCTCACAACCAACGAACGAACGAACTAACGTACTTTCAAATCCAACCAGCGAACCTCTTCCTCCCTCAACCAACAACGAACTCTCCGACTCTCTCACTACCAACCAACGAACTCTCCGACTCTCTCACTCTACTCTGAGGATGGTGTCGTAATTTATAGATCCCCAAGGTCGGGGAGGGGCCTTGGCGAAGCCGATGTCATCGTCCGTCCTGATTGGACAGGGTCTTCATGGGGTCTGCCCTTTCTGGGCAAGGTTTCGGCCAGGCCAGGAAAGCCCGCCCTCTCCACGCGTGTCTGGACCCGTCAAGAAGGAATTGGAATGTTTGGGGAAGCCGAGGAACTGGAACAGTGAACGCGAAGATTCAGCAGATGGACAATGGTGCACTGTGGCCAGCGAACTGAGGGCTGCAAGCGCTATGGTACCGTGGATCGTAATGGAGGGGATATAATGATTTATTAATCTAACTAAAAAAACATCGCAACACACCCCAGTGTCTTCCCACGACACACAAGGTGGGGATCTATCTACACATATACTTATGGCATAACTAACTTCGGGACAACTGTATGTTTGTATGCATACGGTTTCTAGAACCGTAACAATATTTTCCTATGCTGCAAAGTAGAATGTTCTTCATAAAGGATGTACAACAGTTATTGAAAATCAATTATGGCTTCATGATGTAATCATCTGACTTGCCATCTCTCTGGAATCATTCTCAAGTAGCAAATGGGGATGTGGGTGTTGTGGAGATGTTCTTCATGTTGGACCTTCTGTGCTAGTTAACTCTCGAGTTATTCCTTTGTATAATGAAAGATGACATGCCATGCTCGAGTTGGAAATAGAACAGGCACACCAAAATCTTTGCAAGTTTGGGTCAAAAGAAACAAAAAGAAATTGTGAAAAGAGCAACCGTTTGGCTGGTGTTAAACAGATGACTGAAAAAGTCAACAAGTGCAATATAATTGAGGCTATAACATCCATACTCCAGCATGAACTGCATAGTTAGCGCAGCCTATTCAGAGAGGAAACACTGCTCACAATCCATGCATTACTAACCCGAAAGGAAAATATCGACTAAAATGGTTCCTGGAACACAGAAATTGATGTAGTGAACAATAGAAACACATCATGAGGAGTAACGAATCACAGTATGTGTTGGTCTCATGTGATGCATGAGTTTGGGTTTTGGAATCAAACGAGAAAACACGACACATATGCCTGTGTGAAATCAACAGTGAAAGGTGATGGAGAAAGTATATTTGTTTGGAGTATAATTTTCATGGTATGGAATGGGTGGTTTGGTTGCAGTGTTGGGAATGATGAATGTTCCACATTATAAAATTCACCATTTTGTAATATTGCTGTACTCTGTCCTTTGATGCAATACGACAATGAGGGAGGCCTCTTTACATCTACCAGCATAATGCACCTTGCCATGTTGGTGTGTCTGTTAGGAATTGATTTGAGGACAACAACGTTTAAAGCCTGCAGTATCCAGCCCAGATCTCCAATTTAAACCCAATCGAACCACACTGGGAAGTCTTGGAATGCCACCTGAAGGTCAAAGTAAATTGACTATAATCCACCACTGAACTTGCACTGGATTTACAGTGTAGGAGAAATGTTGGAAAATTATTGGCAAGCCTGATTTTGTACATTTCGTGCAAAGTGCATTTGATTTGGTACCAAGTAGCTTTTGGTAAAGTGCACATGACAGAGACACCATAATGCAACTATATATATATATATATATATATATATATATATATATATATATATATATATATATATATATATATATATATATATATATATATATATATATATATATATATATATATATATATATATATATATATATATGAGGCGCCACGAGGAGGAGTGATGTAAGGGACACATCGGCCATTTTGGAGTTAATGTCATATAGCACTATTTTAACCCTCACCCTATCATCCGAGCCTATCATCATCACATCATTAAAAAATGTCGCTTGCATCACTCCTCCTCGCGGGGCCACATATATATATATATATATATATATATATATATATACATATATATATATATATATATATATACATATATATATATATATATGTATATAAATACATACATATATATATATATATATATATATATATATATATATATATATATATATACATATATATATATATATATATATATATATATATATATATATATATATATATATATATATATATATATATATATATATATATATATATATTGTTGCGGTCTTCGCGCCCGCCGGCGTGCGACGGCCACGTAACTCGAATCGCGGCACGTCGCCCACCGGACGGACAATCCAGTCGTGACCCTCTCGGACTAACGCCGGGAACCAGTCACGGGTGGACCTTTCGGTCTCACCGCGATCGAGCCAATCAGCCCCCGCGTGGGATAGGGTTGCTCGCCAAATTCGAACTACCTAAGTACCCACGCGGAGGGTAGACCGGGCGATCGCACCTCGCCGCAGGTCGACTTCGGACACGGGCCACTTAGCGACCCGTTCCGTACTATCAGAATAACCGAGCGGTGTTATCGTCGACCTCGACGGTTCGATTAATTATCGGGCGTATTCAGCCCACTACCAACCCTTTACGTGAAGCAAGATGGGGATTCAATGGAGGAAAAAGACGAAGCGAAGCGGGAAACAGTTCAACAATAAAGCACATTTATTCGCGGCACACGGGAAGCACACAAATACAATTCCACCAAATGCACACAAAAAAAGAAAACACAATTCCATTTACACAAAAAGCAAACATAAAAGTGAAAACACAGTGCAGAGCTAATACCGACTACCGAGCACACGGCAACACTTATACAATTCTACTTCACAGACGGCGCCGACAACACATACCCAAAACCAAGGAAAAGAACATCCCCCAAGAATGGGGCAGGCCTGAGGCCGAGACCGGGTCGGGCCTACCCGTCTGGTGATGAGACGCGGAGCGGCGATGGCCCCGCAACCCGCGGGCCTCGTGGACAGTGCCTGGCAGGGGGGTGGGAACGGGGCCCCCTTGGTCGCACTATCTCAGCGCGGGGGGAAACAGGAGGGGGTTGCTGATGCTCGGGGTATAGAGGATCTTTATTATGTGCGACGAGCGTCTCCACCTCGGCCAGGTCGCGCTGTCGGCCTCCCTCGGGTGCAGCTTCCTGCACGACGCGAGCACCCCCTCGTCTGGTGTCGCCGCCTTTCCACAGCTCCGTCCCCTCCGTTCCGACTCCACCGCACACGACGAGCAGCTCCACCGCCCGCGAAGTCTTGACCCTCTGCTTCCGACTCTCCTCTTCTTGACTCTCCTCTTCTTGACTCTCCGACCGCGTTCTGCTGACTCTCCGACCCTTTTTTGCTGACTCCGACTCTAACGCACACGACGAGCAGCTCTACCGCCCGCGAAGTCTTGACCCTTTGCTTCCGACTCTCCTCTTCTTGACTCTCCGACCACTGCAGGCTCTGACTGACGAACACGGTCCTTTTATCCCCCCGTAACTTCGCCTTTGACCCCCTCCCTTTGACCTTTCACCTCGCTCCCCATTGGCCCGAGAAAAAGTGGGCGTGAAGGCTTTTTGATCCACAAATTTGCATATATCGATCGTTCTGGAGGCGGGGCCAAATCGCCCCTCGCTCACCGATTGGACGGCAAAAAGTGGGCGTGTGTCGTTTTTGATCCGTTTTTGAAGCAGAAAATCCGTGGTTTTGTACACGCTATTCAACGTGCGCCCTACACGAGTCCAGCATCGGTGCCCATGAGTGGCGCGAGATGACGGTGATGCGATGGTGGCGAGTTGTGACGGTAAAGGTCGTGGCGGTTGTGGTGAAGCGGCGTTGTGGTTGGTGGTTGTTGTTGTGGTTGTGATGGTAATCATGGCGGATGGTCCAAAATAAAGATAGTGAAAGAAAAACGGCTATCCTGAAGAGTCGCAGCACGTATAAATGACATGTATTCCCACTAGACAACGGGTTTGGGCCTAACTACACATGCACTTACCGAGATACCTCACCTAAGGGACCTGAATGGTGGTTTGCGAATCTGGTAACCACAACACTACCCCCTTCCCTTTTTACAGACTCGTCCCGAGTCGTCAAATTTTCGTGTGCCATCATGTGTAGTTTTCCCCTAGTACACTTTACCTACGGATCCCTGAGTGCGACATTCATGGTATTCGTGTCCCCAAAATAAATAACCTGAGGGCTGCGTAACTATCTAAACAAACTCACTCACACGGACGACTTAAATAAAATTGCCGGCGCTAAGACAAACATGCCGGGGGCGCACTCATATGTACAGTACATCTTACCTTAACTTACAAATCTTACACTAAACCATGGCCCAGGATCATTGAACTCTGCAAAAGAAAGCAGTTAGCAGGGAGCCAGGCTGCCCGCATGCAGTCTCTGGCTCAAAACAATGCAGGTGACAGGGAACGTGGCTGGCTGCTCACACGCAGTCCAAGGCCTTCCCTTTTGAACTGAACTCAGTGAACCACAACGGTGCATGGGCTGCACAACGTAGTCTCCGTGCCAGCTCAAGTGGCACACGCAATGAACACAACGAATGGATGCATGAACGGTTTGAACTGAATGCAGTGAACCACAACGGTGCATGGGCTGCACAACGCAGTCTCCGTGCCAGCTCAAGTGGCACACGCAATGAGCACAACGAATGGATGGATGAATGGATGGACCGAATGCAGTGAACCACAACGGTGCATGGGCTGCACAAATGCAGTCTCCGTGCCAGCTCAAGTGGCACACGCAATGAGCACAACGAATGAATGGATGAATGGATGGACGCAAAACACGGTGCACGGGCTGCCACTGCAGGCCCGTGTTGTAGCTGCCAACAGGGCAGTTCTTGCAGCTTGCAAACTGTTGCTTTTACGATCCTGGCGCACATGGAAATGAACAGGGGGGGGGCAAAGCAAAATTGAACGGGGCTGGTGAACATGGGCAGTGGGCATGGCATGGCAAAGGTGAGCAGGCAAACTCAGCCCGCAGAATAAGGCCGCTGCAGGCAAACACAGCCGGCAGATGAACTGGCCGGCACAGACCTTGAAGAAAACAGCCAGCAGATGAACTGGCCGGCACAGGCCTTGCAGCACACAGCTGCCGATGAAGTTGGCCGGCCTCCGCCTTGAAGAAAAACACGGCCAGCCGATGAAGTTGGCCAGCCTTTCCCGTTCAGTGGAGGTTGGTGGAGGGAGTGCGGTGGTGCTGGCCACTTGGAAGGCGGGCTCGGACCTACCTACCTGTCTCCCTCCCAACTATCGCCTTTGCCTGTCACTGTACATACCCACTCCCTTAATTTGTCAAACCCCAATTTAGCCCCAACTTATTTTATTTTTATTTTTTTTTTATTTTTACTCCCCCACTATAAATCGTCCCCTAACCCCCTTTATCGTCCTTCTTCGGCTAACCTATTCTGTCACCTAGCCTACTCCCAACCCCTACGTTCCCTTCCCAGAGGGGAACAAGGGAGAGCTAACGTCCTGTGTCGAGGCCCAACGAAGCCTCAGAATGGCCTCCCCAGAGTTCGGCGATCTATAACCAAAGTGGGTCCAGCGGCCCACAACGACAGCGAGGGGATGGATGGTGCGGAGGGGTACACTTCCTAATCTACCCTAACCATTTAACTGTTAAACTACCCCGGGCATTTGAACAAGCGCCTCTCGCTTAAACTATTGGTTCTAACAACCCAGATTCCCGTCGCCTGTGTTGGTGTCCTCACAATTTCGGGCCTCGCCCCCAATTTTCTCTCCGTGCCCTCACACGGTCTCCTGGCTGGGACACGTGGCTCCCTTTGGCAGGCACGACCCTCTGCCGAATCTCCCGCTATGGCACCCCCGGGCACTACACTGCCTCCGAGCCTACCAGCTCCCTAACACCGGGGAGTGCCCCCCATGGCACCTCCCCTGAAACGCACACGTGGCAGGCCGGCCTCCCGGGCCCCTTTCCGAGGGTCACCCGTGCCCACAACACTGCCCACGCGGCTAATGGCGCCCCGGGCCCCCGCACCAAGCAGGCGCACCCGTGCCCACTACTCTATCCCGGCCCCCCATGGGCCCATGGCCTACCGCGGCCGACTAGCCTGGTGCCCGGGGTACCCACTCAGCGATACTCACCTTTCGCAGCCACGCTCCCAAGCCCGTCAACAGGGCTCCTGCACCCCTCCAAATGGGTCTCGAGCCTACTTTCCCACCAACAACAAAACGACCTCCATTTTTCAATTTGACTAACCCAGCTAACTCAATCTACACTGACCCCGGGGTCCCTTGGGCGGGAGTCACTCCTCCCCCCAATCACTCATCGCACCATGCATTCCCCATTCGCTCCACTCACACAGACCCGCTGGCCTCTCACTCACCAAGCACATGCTTCCAATTCACTCACCAACAACTCTTCAACACACACACCACTGAACTCTGCCATCCTTCTAACTACATCCCCTAACTAACTCGTGCTCCCACGTCGTCCCTTAAACTAGTAGCACGTTCCTTTTAACACTACGTAGCTAAACTACGTCAACTCTACACACTCAAAGTCTGTCTCTGTCGCCAAATCATCAAAAATCATTTCCCATTTCCCAACCTAAATCTGGCTACAATCCCTCTACCTAATCCAATCCACGGACTCCATGAGGACTTACCCCTGCCCCATGAAGTCGGTCTAACTAAGCTAACCCTTCCCCCTAACTAGTTTCCATCCTGTGCCCAGGACTAAGGGGGTCTTTCACCCCTTGCCCAGGAATCCTGTACACCCGAAAGTGAGGCTTGCCTTTTCCTTTTTTCATGCGCAGCACCTGCGCGGCAACTCAGAGCTCGCGCACTTTGCACCTGCCCGTGACGTCATGCAGCTGCACGTGTTCCTCGTCCCTCCTTGGACGGTACCATCCGGCAGAGATACCCCTCCTGCCGGATTCCAACCACACGTGCAGCCATGGCGTCACCGTGCGCATAAAAAAAAAAAAACACAAGCCACACGTCTCGAGGGGTTCCCCACGCGAACACATGTGCTTTGCCCGTTGGAGCTTAACACACACGATCGCGTGGAGAACCCGTCCGGTCCAAATCCATTTACCTGCCTAAACTTTGTCCGTCCGCGGGATCGGCAAATCCACCGCGTGCGTTTCCGGACCGGGACTTCACTCTCGCAAGCGAGCACGTGGCGGTCTCGTGCGTTGCACAGCACGAACCGCGTGCTCACTGCTGGGTGAACCCGGCACGGTCCTCGAAACAGCTACAGCCGCTACCCGGCTTTCTCTCCTCTGTCGCCGTCTCCGTCTCCATTCCACCCACGCACACCTGCGTGTTACGACGCACACAGTCCACTCCATCACATTCACACGGGGAGACGCGGCTGCGTGCTCCCGCATGCCGACCGACATCTCCCTCTCGTACCGCTCTCTCACACACACGGTCTGCCTTACATAACCCATACCACTCACACGTGGTGCTCCATTCACTCGTCCCTCACTCACACACGCGGGGGAACTCACCCACGGTGCCTCATCCATACTCCGCGCCTCACTCACACACGCGGGGGCACTCACCCGCGGTGCCTCATCCATACACACGGCGACACACACACGCGGTCTCTTCCACACACGGTGCCTCACCCACACACGCGGGGGCACTAACCCGCGGTGCCTCACTCACACTCCGTGCCTCACCCACACACGCGAGGGCACTCACCCGCGGTGCCTCACTCATACACCGTGCCTCACTCACACACGCGGGGGCACTCATCCGCGGTTCTTCACTCACACTGGCCGTTCCATCCACACATACGGCCTCACTCACACACGGTGCCTCACCCACACACGGCGTGCTGGGAAGCACGTACTCCGGCACCATCGCCACCACACCACTCACACACGGGGTCGCTTCCACACACGGGGACGCACTCACACCTTGCACCACACACACAGGGACAACCACACTGGGGATTCGTGTCCCCACAAGGGTCTCCGGGGCCTCTACACCCCCCAAGCTCTCAGTGCACCTGTCCACAGCACTCGTCCCCTCAACCTCGCAAAACACGACCGAACTCACCTGGTCGTGACTCGCCTCAAGGGGGCATACTCCCTCCCCTCGTTCCTGGAGGAGGCCATCCAGGTGCTCGCACTGGGTCTCTACCCAGTCCGCCAGCTCACCCCCATTATCCTCCACTACCTCTGTGTGTGTGTGTGCGTCACTTACCCCGTCTTCCTCGTGTAGTCTTTCCTCTATTTTTTCTATCTCCCGTGTCTCTGCCAACTCTTCCCCCTTTACCTCCCTTGTCTCAACTATTATTTCCTTTGTCACGGCCTTCATGCCCGCCTGCAGGCATCGGCCCATGTTCTGCGTCTCACCCCGTAGCTCTTTCATTTCCTCCTTCATGTTTGTTTCCATTCCGTTCATTTTTGTATCCATCTTTTCGTTTATTTGTTGTGTATTCGCATCCATCGTCGTTTTCACTTCATTTGTATTTGTATCCATCTTTTCGTTCATTTGTTCGTTCATGCCTTTCATTTCGTTTTTCATATTCGCTTCCATCTTTGTTTTTACTTCGTCCATTTGCTTGTTCATGTTCGCAATCATCTTCGCTGTCGTTTCCGCATACATTTTTGCCAGCATGGTGTATAGCTGGGTCATGTCGGGTGCGCTTGGGTGAGCCGTTTCGGCAGGGGTCGGGGAAGGGTTTTGGTGGAGAGGGGGGGGGGAGGTGTCATACACTGCGGCCGCTGCCGCACCCACCTCGGGCCCTGGGTTCAGTTGGGCGAGTCCGTGTTCCTGCACAATCAACATTTCCTGCACGGGGATTCCATCCTGGACCATGGACTCTACATTATTACACATATACATTTCTAATACCCCCGGCTCCCGCTCGCCTTGAGACGCCATCTTGCTTCTCGTGAAGGGTTAATTTGCTCGCTCGTAATTTGGAGGGAATCGGGGGTCGCTTCTCTCACCCCTGGACCGATTCCCGTGAATTTAATTGGAGACAGGAGAGCCCGTTTTCCTGTTCTCCGATACCAGTGCCGCGAGGAGGGCGATGAATTTGTATCCCACTCCTGACACCAGTGTTGCTGTCTTCGCGCCCGCCGGCGTGCGACGGCCACGTAACTCGAATCGCGGCACGTCGCCCACCGGACGGACAATCCAGTCGTGACCCTCTCGGACTAACGCCGGGAACCAGTCACGGGTGGACCTTTCGGTCTCACCGCGATCGAGCCAATCAGCCCCCGCGTGGGATAGGGTTGCTCGCCAAATTCGAACTACCTAAGTACCCACGCGGAGGGTAGACCGGGCGATCGCACCTCGCCGCAGGTCGACTTCGGACACGGGCCACTTAAGCGACCCGTTCCGTACTATCAGAATAACCGAGCGGTGTTATCGTCGACCTCGACGGTTCGATTAATTATCGGGCGTATTCAGCCCACTACCAACCCTTTACGTGAAGCAAGATGGGGATTCAATGGAGGAAAAAGACGAAGCGAAGCGGGAAACAGTTCAACAATAAAGCACATTTATTCGCGGCACACGGGAAGCACACAAATACAATTCCACCAAATGCACACAAAAAAAGAAAACACAATTCCATTTACACAAAAAGCAAACATAAAAGTGAAAACACAGTGCAGAGCTAATACCGACTACCGAGCACACGGCAACACTTATACAATTCTACTTCACAGACGGCGCCGACAACACATACCCAAAACCAAGGAAAAGAACATCCCCCAAGAATGGGGCAGGCCTGAGGCCGAGACCGGGTCGGGCCTACCCGTCTGGTGATGAGACGCGGAGCGGCGATGGCCCCGCAACCCGCGGGCCTCGTGGACAGTGCCTGGCAGGGGGGTGGGAACGGGGCCCCCTTGGTCGCACTATCTCAGCGCGGGGGGAAACAGGAGGGGGTTGCTGATGCTCGGGGTATAGAGGATCTTTATTATGTGCGACGAGCGTCTCCACCTCGGCCAGGTCGCGCTGTCGGCCTCCCTCGGGTGCAGCTTCCTGCACGACGCGAGCACCCCCTCGTCTGGTGTCGCCGCCTTTCCACAGCTCCGTCCCCTCCGTTCCGACTCCACCGCACACGACGAGCAGCTCCACCGCCCGCGAAGTCTTGACCCTCTGCTTCCGACTCTCCTCTTCTTGACTCTCCTCTTCTTGACTCTCCGACCGCGTTCTGCTGACTCTCCGACCCTTTTTTGCTGACTCCGACTCTAACGCACACGACGAGCAGCTCTACCACCCGCGAAGTCTTGACCCTTTGCTTCCGACTCTCCTCTTCTTGACTCTCCGACCACTGCAGGCTCTGACTGACGAACACGGTCCTTTTATCCCCCCGTAACTTCGCCTTTGACCCCCTCCCTTTGACCTTTCACCTCGCTCCCCATTGGCCCGAGAAAAAGTGGGCGTGAAGGCTTTTTGATCCACAAATTTGCATATATCGATCGTTCTGGAGGCGGGGCCAAATCGCCCCTCGCTCACCGATTGGACGGCAAAAAGTGGGCGTGTGTCGTTTTTGATCCGTTTTTGAAGCAGAAAATCCGTGGTTTTGTACACGCTATTCAACGTGCGCCCTACACGAGTCCAGCATCGGTGCCCATGAGTGGCGCGAGATGACGGTGATGCGATGGTGGCGAGTTGTGACGGTAAAGGTCGTGGCGGTTGTGGTGAAGCGGCGTTGTGGTTGGTGGTTGTTGTTGTGGTTGTGATGGTAATCATGGCGGATGGTCCAAAATAAAGATAGTGAAAGAAAAACGGCTATCCTGAAGAGTCGCAGCACGTATAAATGACATGTATTCCCACTAGACAACGGGTTTGGGCCTAACTACACATGCACTTACCGAGATACCTCACCTAAGGGACCTGAATGGTGGTTTGCGAATCTGGTAACCACAACAATATATATATATATATATATATATATATATATATATATATATATATATATATATATATATACATATACATACATATACATATATATATATACATATATATATACATATACATACATACATATATACATACATATACATACATACATATATACATACATATACATACATACATATATACATACATATACATATATATATATATATATACATATACATACATACATATATACATACATACATATATACATACATATACATATATATATATATATATATATATATATATATATATATATATATACATACATACATACATATACACACACACACACACACACACACACACACACACACACACACACACACACACACACACACACACACACACACACACACACACACACACACACCGGGCGTAGTGGCGTGTGCCTGTAATCCGGCTACTCGGAGGCTTGGGTTGGAGGATCACTTGAGGACGGGTGCTCTGCACTGGGCTGTGCTATGAGAGGGTGTAGGGCAGCCCGGAATCATGGCGAAACCCAATCCTTATCCCTGTGTCGTAAGAGGCGACCAGGGTTGCATCAGGAAGGGCATCCAGCGTAAAACCTATGCCAAATCAGTATGCGGATCATAACAGATGATCCGCTGTGGCGACCCCTAACGGGAGCAGCCGAAAGACGAACAACATATATATATATATATATATATATATATATATATATATATATATATATATATATATATATATATATATATATATATATATATATATATATTGTCCCATGACGCTTTTGGTATTATAGTGAAAATACACAAATATGTAAAATGAATAAATATATGGACAATGTTCAGTGCATATCATTAAAAATGAGAATCCTTTCCTTTTCACTTCAAAACTTGGGATGGCCTGTTCAGCATTCACATCTGAACCGATGGCTCACAATTCTGGGAATCCCAGGTATATATATATATATATATATATCCCATACACCAGATGTATTTCCAAATTGTCTACCAATCTCCTTGTAATTCACATTCAGGTACATGAATGTCTACTACTGTCTGTCTTGCAAGTGATTTATGTACAAGCTCCTAGATGAGCCTTATGTCAAAATATAAAATAAATAATTTGACCTGTAGTGGCCAAGTTTGAGTGCACATCTCATTGAGCTTAAAATCTTTGGTTGTGTATGAATTTGTTAATTGTGTACGACTGTTCTTGTTCCTTCATGGATATAAAATGTGTAAGCTTTCTGATTGATGTTAATCAGAGTAAATGAAAAGCTGAACCAAACCAGACTTTTGTAAAGTATTAAAAAACAAAAACGGCAGAATCATGTATGTCAACGTGAGATTCTGGATACAATTATAGTAGTCACAGACAATAGGTACACACAGAGATAAACTCCCCCAGATATTACAATGCTCAGCCAGCAGAGAGTTAGACAAGGAAATGTTTGAGCAATTACCACTACCTGCTGAAGCTAAAAAAATTGCAGCCAAACAAAATCTGTATTTTTCAGAAACAAGCAACTCAAATACAAAAGTAACGGGTAATTAAATGACAAATCCAGCCAGTTTAACCACAAGAGACAGCCATGGGACAAACAATTCTGGCAGAAATGCTTTCCAGGCAGGTGATGATTGTGGTGGTTGGTGACGAACATCTCTTCTCAGCACGGCCCCGATCCCGTTGGGACACTAAGAAAGCTAAGCTGAAAATGGTGGCAAAAACCCAACATACTTATCCCAAGAGATGTTGGTACTTTATAAGCCATGAACATTCTTTATCTCTCTCTTTCTCTTCCTCTCTCATGGGTCATCAGGTGGGACATATCCTTGCTTGCCAGCCAATCAAGTTGGGATACCGGACAGGACTTGTTTGTCAGGCTAAGCCAGTTCCCCAAATACACTCAAGGCTGTTCCTTCTTCTCCCCCTCCCCACCCCAAGCTGCCACAGCCATGGCAACAAAAGCAGCTGCAGACAAATAGCTTCTCAGCACACTTAGCACACAGGCCTGAATTCCATTTTTTTTAATACCTGCACCATACTATATTTACAGTGTCAGAACTGCTGAAGCAGTTTCTTGGCAGGGTTTACACTGGGTGGTTTGCCATTGCCTTCCTGGCGTTGTTTGTCGGTTTTCTATCTTTTTAAATGCTGAGCGTCAAGCAAGGAAGCAGCACGTACCATTTTTAAAGTCTTTGGTATGACACGGCCAGGGTTTGAGCCACAAACCTCCCGAAATGGGAGGGGATGTTTGAACCATTACGCAATGGAGTCTACTTCTAAATACTATAGGCCGAGGAAAGTCCTAGTGTAAGGCACACACATCGATATAAAAACATGAAAGCAAATGAGAGGCATTCACAGCTGTTACACAAGAAATGCCAATTCTCTATTACTTGCATCTCACACTACATTCCAGCTTGGGAGTGTATAAATGAGAATTTTAAAATAATTTGCTTGTGATTTTATAATTTTGTGCGATTTGCACTGGACACGGTGGAATATAATACTCTATGCTTCCAATCAAAAAACATGATATTTTGTTCTTTTTCCATGAAACAAAAGCTGTTTTGGTGCTTCCAAAACTGTACAAGTCAAACACATAGAATTTCTCGAGTCTTCAAATGTCGATTTCATAGATGGACTGTACCGACCTAGATAAGCATAAAAAATTGATGATTAATTTATCCAACAGGTCATGGACACAATCACTGTGCAATGTGTACACAAAAACAAAACACTGCCTCGAAGAATATTTTGATTTACAATGAGAAATTCTGGCCAACGAGATGTTCGTTCAAAGGGCCACACAGATGGAAATCACTGAAAGCCAGGCTGGTACTGGAATAAGGATGAGGAGCAACTTCCCAGCGCATGTCATTAAGTTGTCAAATGAAGAGTATGAAAGCGCACATTGTCCTGCTGGATTACCCACAATTCCATGTGCATAGCACCATGATTTTGCACTTGACAAGTCAGACAAAGTCATCATTATCTGACTTGAAATTATCGTATCAAAGATGCATCCAGGTTTTCGACGTGGAAAATTGTGTACATTGCGGTTGAACACTCCAAAGAGTTTCTGTGCATTTATTGAAAGGAAGTGAGTCAGAAACTTTTCACATTCAAAAGCTTCACAAAAATGGAACCGAAGTAATTTGTACCACATTTTTGATACAGTTGGGCCATTGCATACAAACAAATATATTCCTGCATCTTTCTATGAATTGATCCTGGAGAACGCATTGCTTTTTCACAGTTCTCAATAAGTGTTTCGCTGAAAGTTACGAAAACCCTTTAAAGTAACAAGATAAAATACACTGCATGTATGAACTATGTGGCATTTATAATATATTTTTTTTCAAGTTTGATAAAGACTAGAGGGAAGAGAGAAAGTAAAGAAAGGAAACATGGATTTCACCAATCCAACACTTCAAATAAGCTTTCGAAACCAGGCTGTGAATCTAAATCTAGTAAGCCCCGAGTTAATCTAGCTATTCAGTGTTGTGTCATGGTGACATCCATTTGACTTCTGTTTTAATGCCATTTATCAACATTAACAAAAGATCACAGTAAAGGTTTAATGGTGTACCGAGTGAGGAGATAAGCAGCAAGAGGTGCAAAGAGAAATAGACACAAACAGAGACTATAATGATGACATACACTGACAAGGGCAGCAACCAGACACGTGGAGGAATAGAGGTGCAATTTTTTTTAAACATTACGAACCCCCATTTTGAGACGGTGAGACAACAAGTGAAACCAACATGTGAGAAAAGACATTGATAACATATATTTTTGCAGAAAACAAAGACCTAGTGGAGGTGGTTGAAATAGGAAATGATGATACGAAAAAAAAAACTAAAGAAAAGAAGGTATAAACAAAAATTCAGACAAAACTTGTCATTAAAGCAACGACTGAAATAGATATGCGGCTTACAATAATTAAACAAAAAGGAAAGAATCATTACAATAACCATATGTCTAGAAGGTAAAACATAAAACAAACAAGTCATTCAAACACAAGGCGACAGGAATGGACTTAAGCAAAATAACAATGCATACAAAAGAACACAAACATGGAAACAAAAAGACCTAATTTCCACCCAAAAATCACAGCAACTAGAACTTCTGTCTATCTGTAATGAGCCATCTGAAGGATTTTCACACAGAAATTCTGCCCCGTCAGCGAGTTCCTCGTCCCTGGCTCCCTAATCGTCCCCCTGGGGGAGCCTCTGCCCAAAGCTCCCTGCTCTTTCCTCCTGCTCTCCTCTGCACAGCATGTGCAGTCTAATTGGAGCTGGTGTTTTGGCATGCCTGCCCCATGTCTTGAAGAATGGTACTGTTAGTTGGTTAAATAGAGAGAAGAATAAATATGATGGGCAAAATATGGAGGGGCACAACATTTTAGAAGATGATAACATGTGAATGAAGTGTGCATAAAAAAGAAAAAAAAATACACAACAAAGAAATACATAAGAATGATAAACTTGTTTGATTTTTTTTAATTTTAATTTTAATCTTGCAACAAATTAAAAAAAAAAACATTTACACGCCATTCCTTTTACACACAATTATGCATGCCTATACTGGCTTGAGGATATTCCAGTGCTAGTTCTTACAATTGGGTGGGCAGGATGGTTTTGAGGTACGCACACTCACCTCTAAGCTGTTTAACCTTGGTTTGAGCCTTGGCATAGCTATAAACCCGATGTTTCACAGGCAGGGTGATTCACCAATGTGTACGCCATCCCTCGGATGGATGTTAAACAGGCATTAGTTGGATGTTAAAGATCCCATGATGTCCTTTGTGAAGAGTAGGCAAGCTGTTGCCAGCACCATGGCCAAATTCCAAATTCCGGATTTGCACTCCGGCCACCGTAAAACCCTTCATTCCGCAAAACGCAAAAACGCAAAAAAATCTGAAAACCCACTCCGTGGGAGTACCTCCTGTGCAGCTTCCCTTCGCAGGGCAGCTCACCGGATGACGGGATTGGGGCAAAGCCTTCGGGACCCCCAATCTTTGATAGGAGGGAAACCACGGGGTAACATCCCTGGGTCAGATTGCGGGAGAGTGCGTCGGAGTGGTGCTGAGATGTCGTCCACCAGACGGCGGTCTCCTTGGGTTAACCTGAGGCGGTCCCTTCGGGTGGGTGCCTGGAATGTCCTATCCCTAAGAGAGGATGATCACCTGTCTCTGTTATCATCTGAGCTCAAGCGTTTGGACATCGGGATTGCAGCTCTCTCTGAGTCATGGATTCACTGGATCATGGGGTGTGGCGCTGCCGGTACCTGTGCGGGAGGACGAAAGTCCGAGTCTTCAGGTCCTTGGTACTTCCAGTCTTGCTCTATGGGTGCGAGACTTGGACTCTGACCAAGGATCTGAGACGGAGACTTAATTCCTTTGGTACCAGGTCTCTTCGGAGAATCCTTGGCTATCGCTGGTCGGATTTTGTGTCCAACGAGCGGTTGCTGAGAGAGACTCGGATGAGATTTGTTACCTGCATAGTCCGTGAGCGTCAGTTGCGGCTGTATGGACATGTGGCTCGTTTTCCTGACTCTGATCCTGCTCACCAGATTCTCTCAGCGAGGGAGTCTCATGAGTGGAGGAGGCCAGTGGGTCGACCACGTGCCTCATGGTTGCAACAGGTTGAACATCATCTCAAGGAGATGGGGATGGGCCTGGCATCTGCCTGGGGGATGGCCAGACGGAGGCCCCTGGAGTACCGGCGGAAAGTGGACGCAGCGACGTGCTGTTCTGGCACATGCTCCCACACCTGACCTGACCTGCCCGAACCTTACTCTCAAGTCCCGAATAAGCGTGCATGCACGTTTATTTTTTGAGGTGAAAATACCCCCTACACGGCCTCTATTCGGGTCTACACGCTTGTTAAAAAATCGTTCTTGCGACCCTCAGGTCATATTTACACTGGCGAGCGTGTAGGGTGACAATGTTGTCCCGTCGAGAGATGTCGTCTTTACTCCCGAAATTCCTTCATCTGCCAATGATCTCTGCCATGGGTCTGGGTACTGTACCGCGTCAATGCGGGTCCCGCCGGTTGATTCGTTCGGCTGCCTGAGTGTGGCGCCACCGACTCTCCCATACTGGAGAAGTACTCTCCCGTCCAAACTGTACTTACATCACGGTTTACTTGTATTTCAATCGTTTTGTGTCATTGAGACAAGATGGAAGAAGAGTCTGTCCTGACGGATATTGAAATGGAAGGAGGTGAAGAATTAGACGAGGCATCTGCTGATGTCAGCAGTGGAAAGGGTGAAGAGATATCTGCCGATAGTAGTAGCACTGGAAAGGATACATTCAGGGATCGTAAGCGACACTACGCCCTCGAAGAGAGAAAGTCGCTTGGAGAACTTTGTCATAAATTCAAAGCAGACTTCGACCGTGAGTATGCAGCAGGAAAGTTGATGTATGATAAAAAGAAGAAGAAATATGTACGGCCTCTCCCAAAGGAGGGGTTCATCTCCAGGGCTGGCCGTGAAAAATTTCCATCGTTGACGCCACTTTTTTGGATTTTCCACCCTACATGCTTATTCCGCCCTCTACTCTTGTTAAAATTTGGAAAATGTTCCACCCTACACGCTTATTCAGACCCCCACGCTTATTCGGGACTTGAGAGTAATCGAATGTCAGGCCTGGCCATCCGGTTCGTGAAAGACTTGAACCAAGCTCCCCCCAGCCAACCCCACAAGAACGTGGGAATAATTGTGGCCGGTAAGGAAGAAGAAGAGAAGTTCTTAAGATTCATCAAACACAGCAATCGGCGATTTGTAGGACATCCAGACACACCACCTTGTAGCAATACAATGTAAACTTTGTGTTCTCGAGATCTAATTGGGTATACGTTGTACATTAAGGTAGTCAAATCTAAATGGTATTACAATGACGAGAAGAAAAAGTTGAACGCTTGTTTTGCTCATCAATTGAATGACATTCTATTATCATGATTTATACCCCCTTTAAAGTCAATATGTACCGAGAAACAAAGTCGACTGCAGAAATGTCTAACTGTTGTTGCAAAGAGAAGGGTACATTTAAAATTTTTTTTTTTTAAAGAGTAAGAATTATGAACAGTTATATCTTTTTTTTTTAAAAATGCCAAGGATGAGAAAGTTAGTAATGCGAGATGATAATGACACCAATTACTTTGAAGAAAGGCAAATTCCTAATGCTTTTGAAAAGTTACAAATTTTGCCATGTCCCTCAAGGTTATTTTAAAAGGCATTGTTATGTATAAACTGTTTTTTTTTTGTACACAATGTCGATGCTCATATTAGCGCTAACACACAGAACATATAACAAAGGGAGCAGGAGACAAGAAGGGCGGGAGAGGGAGCACAAAACAGTAGGAAACAGAGACAACTAGAGGGGGAGCACTCGGTAGAGTGCAAAACCTCCGCCGCCAAGACTGCGAGGTCACTCTAGTGAACCTGATCCTATTCATTCAATTTGACGTCAACAGTGTTTACAGAGTTATAGTTTGCAACTTTCCCTTTTACATACTCAATTCATTCGTCATAACTAGATTCCTTGAGACAGAAATTGATTTTACGTGGGTATATCCACCTGAAGCTCCAAAATCAGCCGCAATTATAATTTTGGCATGTTTTTTTTTTTGTTGGAAATCACTTATAACATGTTGAAATGCAAAAAAAAAAATCGAAATTTTGTTGAAAAAAAAGTTGCAAATTTTTTTTTTCTCTCTAACAATTTTTGGGGGGGCGGGGGGGGTTGGAAATCACTTAAAACATGTAGAAATGCAAAAACAAAAATTCAAACGCCATAGCGGCCGTATTGGACTTTGGACCAAGTCCAAAATCTAATGGCATGATCCTTGGACCATACCTAATCCCCCCACCAAGTTTCGTCGAAATCTGTCGAGGAGTTTTTCCGTAATACTGTTCACAAACAAACAAACAAACAAACAAACAAACAAACAGAAAGGGGTGAAAACAGTAACCTCCGATCTTCGATGGCAGAGGTTAACAAGAGAAGGGAGAGGGATGGGGCACGTACACGGGGTAAGGAAGCTGGACACTACAGGGACTTTCAGGAAGGAAACCAGGGAATATGAAGGAGGTGGGTTTGGGGTGGATGCATGGGGGTAGAAAACATCATGGTTTTGGATGGGGGAAGATATGAGATGGTGAACAGCTGTTTTGAAGACCTGGAGGGAAGAGTGGGATTGAAGAGAGTGTGGGAGTTTGTTCCAGAGGCAGGAAAAGAGAGGAATGAAAGAGTGAAGGTGAGCAGTGATTCATGATTTTGGCAGTTTCACCAGAAGGGGGTTTCTGGCAAATTGTGTGCACCCTGAAGAAACCTAAGGGGAACATCGTATGGAAAGGACAAAGGATGCAAAACCAAAAAGGAGGCAGGTAGGAAGTTGAGTTTTATCAAAGCATTCATAATCCTGGATGGCGTCACGGCATTCTGGTGGGCAGTCAAGAGATTGTTGTTATTCTACGGTCCTCTTGTCCTATCAAATCCCGGACCGTCCCATCACCGCTGGATCGCCATCGTGCCACAACACATCATCACACGCTGTATATTTGTGGATCGGATCAGTGAGGTGGGACGCGCTCGCGATCCATCAACACGACAATATATTATAAACTGTACTTTATAATGTGATGTTGATTGCATAACGCAAATTGTTTTATCATGATATTGTTAGCATAAAAATTATATTATGCCTATTTATTGCCTGTTTATTAGTGAGAGTTCTTTTGTGTTCTTTATTTACACCATGTTGTATATTTCTTAGCCGTTTTACTTTTCATTCAATTCCTACTTTTCAATGAATCCAGAATCAATTCAGTTTCTATTCAGAAATAGAAATGTGTATTCTTTAAAAAAAAAACTCTTCTGCCTTTGTTCATGCTCTTTAATTGTGATGTGTTCTTTCGGGTATGTATGATTGTGTGTGTTTTACAATGCATTAAAAACTAGAAGGGCACTCTTCCACGTCGCCAGATATGCCCCCGCCCACATTAATACATCATTATACATACTTGTACCAAGTTTGTTTTAAATCTCTGAACTCAGATTTAAAATATTAAATAATTCTGGCTGCCAAACCATGCGTCCAATCAGGTTGAAATTTAAAACACCTCTTCCCATGACGGCTAGAACATAATTGTGACATTTCACATTGATTGATGAAGTGGCTCAAGAGAAAGAATTTGTTTAAGACTTTCATTTAATCCAATATGGCTTCTAGACCATGTGACCTATTAATTATTCGTGAACACCCTGGTATCGCCATTCTTGGAGAACATGTGGTTGAAGTTTTCCCTCGATCTACTAAGCCGTTCTGGAGAAGATGTTTTTAAAGGTTTATTCTTCAAAAATTAAAAATCACAGCTGCCAAACCATGTGACCTTTGATGTCATAGGTGGAGAATTTTTTGTTCTAAATGGATAGGTGATCATATCTGCAAAGCTTCGCCTCGATCTATTCAGCCGTTTCGGAGGTTTTTGAAGCTTTTCGTGTTTAAAAAAAAAAAATATATATATATATATATATATATATATATATATATATATATATATATGGCTGCCAAACCACGTGACCGACGACGTCATTAACCCCCCCCCCCCCCCACACACACACACACACACACACACCCCAATACAATTTAGCCTGAGATTCCCATCAAAAATCTTCATACTGATCAGATAAAGCATTCAACGTATGCAATTGACGTCATAACGAAGCCGTCCATGACATCATCAACAGAACAGGCTGTGAACCTTCTATATGATAATAGGCTTATCATGTCTGCCCGTCTGTCATGTAAAATATCACGGGATGACGGAAACTCACGAGATTGGAAATTCAACATCGTTTTGTCGTTATTTAATTTTCATGTCGTAATTATGCATCACAAAGAAGATAATTAACTAAAGATAATTTATTAACACAATTAGGCCACTCACAATCACTCTTGAGAATGGCAATTCAACAGAATTTCTGTGAGATATATCTCGTGAAATTGTGAATTGGACACGTCGTTTCGACTGTGACTTCACACCCAGCATACGTTGGCATAACTTTGATTGAGACCAGTAATATCTGAGGAATGGGGGGGGGGAGGGGCTGACTGCCAGTAACCAAGAGACAGTGTGATAAACAATCAGGGAACGTCATCGGCAAAGACGTGGCTGAAATCACAGAATTTCCTTTCCATGGGTACGCCAGTTACAAATATTGCTTCAGAGCAATCTCTCATTTGGTGGCTTGCTCAATTATCAAGTTACATTGCCTTGGGTTCAGTTTTCAATCAACTTATATTTAATTTCATGGTACTGCAACAGGAATGACATTCCATCTTAGAGGTACATCGGAGTTGTTCATAAGGAATATCAGGCCAGCTACTTTACCTGCGCTTATGGAGATTAGAAATCTTCTGAGGAATTTAGACCTTTTGTCCAGGGCTTTGGCCAAGTATTGCCTGCAACCCAATATGGAAAGACCAGTGAGCCACCATGGGTGTATTTTAAGGAGCAATTCAGCTTTGACAACAATTAATCTCTGAGGTTGAGATGTGTCTGTGGAATGGAAGTGAACTATACAGAAAGGGGCATTCTACCTATAGAAAAGCCAAACTACACACACAACACTGACAGTAATTGTGCTGATTACCCTGAAGATGAATAAATATTTCCCTTGCAATGCAGTGTTTATTCTACTTCTGATCTACTATACTTAAACATATGGCATGTATGAACTTCCTGACTGTTTGGTTCTTCAGTAAATAATTATTTAGGAACACTGTAAACATATAAATATATAATATAAGCAATTTATGAGGTTCATTAAGAAAAGTAGATTGCCATTCATGGATTTGTACCAGTGAGATACAATGTTTCTCTTACTGGATGTTTAAAGTACCGTGAAACCATCATATTATTTAGGCCACTGTGACATGATCATGAAGATGTACATACTCTTCCAAGAGCCTTGTATCACTGTCGGGGGGGGGTGGGGGGGGGAGGAACTCGATTTAGAAAGATAACTTCATCTTTAAAAAGAGCTCAGATAAATAAATAAATAAATGCACAGTAGATAAATGGTTATCAAAGATCATTGAAAAGCATTTATTTGAATATTCATCTCCCTGTGAAGCATTAAATTAAACTAATGCTTGAGATTCTTCTTTCCCTCCATATTCACTTCCCTTGGTTAAGAATGTGAGTGACGAAGGTAGCTCATTGCACAAAGTATGAGCTCGTACAATGAGCGATTCAAACTTATTTTGGCTAGTGATAAATCCCAAGTTAATACAAAAACAATGCCTAAGACTAGAGGGGGAGCACTCGGTAGAGTGCAAAACCTCCGCCGCCAATACTGCTAGGTCACTCAAGTGAACCTGATATCCTATTCATTCAATTTGACGTCAACAGTGCTCACAGAGTTATAGTTTGCAACTTTCCCTTTTACTTTTAACTTTTACATACTCAATTCATTCGTCATAACTAGATTCCTTGAGACAGAAATTGATTTTACGTGGGTATATCCACCTGAAGTTCCAAAATCAGCCACAATTATAATTTTGGCATGTTTTTTTGTTGGAAATCACTTATAACATGTAGCAATGCAAAAAAAAAATTCGAAATTTTGTTGAAAAAAAAGTTGCAAAAAAAATGTTTTTTCTCTGACAATATATTTTTTTTGGGGGGGGGGAAGGGGTTGGGGGTTGGAAATCACTTAAAACATGTAGAAATGCAAAAAAAAAAAATTCTAATATTTTTTCAAAATGGCCGCCATAACGGCCATATTGAATTTTGGACCAAGTCCAAAATCTAATGGCATGATCCTTGGACCATACCTAACCCCCCCACCAAGTTTCGTCGAAATCCGTCGAAGAGTTTTTCCGTAATACTGTTCACAAACAAACAAACAAACAAACAAACAGAAAGGGGTGAAAACAGTAACCTCCGATCTTTGATGGCGGAGGTTAAAAAGCAAATGTAAGTTTGATTTTTTTTTTTCCTGCCGATGCCACAGTAATGAGAGGAAAGTTTTTCAAATGTTGAAATAACATAAATAATTGATTGTCCTGTTCACATATAATTGAAGTTTAATCAATGCACATGCATGTAAGCTCCAAAACTATTCAACTTTTAAAAATCATGCCAATGATGAAGTTCTCGTGAACCATGAGAGAAGATTAGTTGAGCAATTGGAGATTCACGTTGCACATGGAAGCAGAAACTTAGGAGGGTGATTCTGGCGTCATTGCCAGTGATTTTTTTGAACAGGGGAAGAAAAATTGTCCAATGCTGATGTTTTGTGTACTGATATTGTCTGAACAGACTGAGAATGTTTGGAACTACGTGACATCAACATTCATCAAAGCATTCTGGGTTACAAACAAGATGGCAGCCAACATTCACGTTTGCTGTGGCAGAGAG